>NC_090444.1:652567492-652875097 GCF_031143425.1 Pleurodeles waltl | reverse complement strand
TAAATATTTAAAAAGTAACTTTTAGAAAATTACCTTTTACCTGCCTGAGCTCTCTGAAAGCTAATTAGTCTCTAAAAACTCTCAGCCTCTAACCTTCCAGGAGAAAATAACAATCTGACCTGAATGGGCAGAAATAGTTCCTCTGAGTTTAGCTGAACAGAATATGCAGGATGGGGGCTGTGGTCCTCCTTTTGACAGCACAGTGTTGAATTGTAAATGAAAGATCTGTTGCGATACATGTAATGGTTGGGGTGCACTTGAAAGGTAGAGAACAGGATGCCAGGACAATTTTTTAGCTCCCCTAACTAGTTGCTGAACAGCCCTGGTTTTGCCTACCAGACATCTGTCTCTTGGTATGTTGTCGGTACAGTGCGTGCCTCAAACTGGATATTATTGTTAGATGTGGGAGGACACTAGTACACTCCTCAGTCACACCACCAGCTCTCATGGCCCACGTTAGTGTGGCTGAAGACTTTTAACATATTGAAAATGCCCTGGCACATTACTTTTCGGGGCTGTTTGCAGTAAGGCAAACAACTACTGAAAAAGTAGGTAGGGTTGGCCCTGGGAACTTTTACCTCAATTGTTAGGGAGTGCCCAGGAGCCACCCCTGCCCTCCAGCTTGTGCCACACACAAATATAGCATCTCCAGGCATCCACTGCAGAACACTTCTGGACCAATGGTAGAACAGAAGAGGAATGGATCAGCTGTTTGTGACCTGAGTGGAGCAATAAAGGACTGGGCCTGCCCCCCTTATAACCAGGACAAAGAAGTGGACTTCAATGGTCAGTTGGCTGACCTCCTGTGTGGCTGCAGGGAGACAGTAAGCTGCAAGAGGCTTTTTCCAGAAGAATCCCGGTGACCATTGGCAACTGGACCTAGACTGAACTCTGTTTTTGTCCTCTGTCTGACACCCTGTAAGTGCTTTACCTGTGGTCCTGGAGCCCTTAGAAGTGTACTCCTATGGCTCATTGGGACACAAAAGACTAAATCAGAAGGTAAAAGCTTTGACTAGGATGAACCTGGTTGGTGAATTCAACTGGTGCCCCATAATGGTCGGCCTGAAATGGCACCTAGGTTGGAGGTCTGCTGTGACCATAGACTATCATTGGCACTTTATGCTTTTTGGTGTTACTTTTACTTAAACATTTACAAATTCATATTGACGGTTCCTCTTATTGAATGTTTGTCATTTTGGTGTCATTTTGTCTATCAAATTATATTCTATTTTTTTTTATTCAGTTTATTACTTTGTACATTGCTCTAAGTTAAGTTTGTCTGCTTTGTACCATAGCAACCAGGATGTCAAGCTCAGGTTAATTTAGTGACTTTGAGGGTTTACTCTGCGAAAAGTTGTGTTTATTTTTTAAAGTGGGCAGTCATCTTCTCCAAATATTAACCCAATTGCTTACACTAATAATGTGCAAGTCGGCTACAGAGAAGTACTATTTGAAATAATATAATAAAAATGAACAGAAAAACACCCAGTGGTCAGAAAATGAGAATAAAGAGGAGGAGCCAAACATTATGATCTGCTTGCGACTGGATTATATGGACACATGGAGGAAAATTGATTGATGAGGCACAGAAAAAGTAATAAAGACTCTAAATTCAATATAACTTTTAAAATTGTTAGGGAAAATGAATGCCTGATGTTTCTCTTCCTTAAAAAATAAAACAATTGCAGACCACAGTTATTCTTAAAACTTCCCTCTGGTTTCTGGTACCTTTCCTAGCCAAAGTCCTAGAAAACTGTGTCAGCAATCACTTGAAAAGGTTTGTCATTGAAAACAGTCTTCTCAACGATCTCCAGTCTAACTTTGCAAAAAGATTTAGCACTGAAACAATCTTCTTGCAAATCATCAATAAGCTGTGCATCCTGAGTAATGGTGATTCCTGTCTGTCAACACTATTTGATCCATCAATGTCTTTTGGCACCAATTACCATGAAATTCTCGCTCAATCAATCAATCAATCAATCAATAATTTATAAAGTGCAGCACAGTCACCCCTAGGGGTATCTGTGCACTGTGGGAGTCGCTTCTTCATCAAATAGCCATGTCTTGTGCTTCCTTCTGAAATCCGCCAGCAAGAGGGCCTATTTGAGGTGGAGGGGCAAGACATTCCAGGAATTGGCTGCTATGTAGGAGAAGGAGCAGCCTCTGGTGTGGCTGAGATGGATGCAGGGGGTGTGTGCAAGGTTGAGCAAGGCGGAACTGAGGTGCCTTGAGGGGACGTGGAAGAGCAGACAGTAGTTAATGTAGGCTGAGCCTATGTTGTGTAGAGCTTTGTAAGCGAGTTTGAGGATCTTGAAGCTGCATCCAGTGTAGGTTTTTGAGGTGGAGTGTGATGCTCGTTCATACTCTAAAAAACATGTGTTTCAAAGACAAAGTACTGGAATGGTTTAAATTCTACTTTCCTTCTCCAAGTCTGTTCTTGAGCTACAAGGATTCCCCCAAGGATTTGTTCTAGAAATCTTCAACCTCTATCTTGAACCCCTGGGAACATTATAATAGCCTTACAGGTTGCTGCTGGGGGTTATACCGGTCATTAAAGGTCCTGAAACTGAGTTATAGTCCTGAGCTGCAGACCAAGGTGTATAACTTCAGACAGAGGCTTTAACAACTGGTATAGCCTAAGGCAGAAGGGTTTTAAGGCAAATGGAACATTTCACTCACTACAGGTAGAATGTTCCAAATTAAAAATGGAGAAATATATAAACAAGCTTTAGAATAGTGGAGCAGAAGGCTAGTACCAGTCATTGCAAGACAGGGGTGTAACGGACACCCCAAAGCCCCCTCACTGTGGGGAGGCAGCCTTCCATACATAAAGGGGGGCTCCCTCAGCTTGTCAGCTCGAGGGTATGGGTACTGCGAAGAGCACCCTGAACATTCCTTGCAGGCAGCCCCCTAGGGTTTCCTTACGCCACTGCCCAGAGCTCTCCATTTTCTTCACTGGAGCCGTGAACATTCCAATGTTCTAATACATGTATGGCATCTTGTACCACCAATAAGCCCATAACATTCAACTTTATTTTAATAATAGGATTGGATGTTTGTTCCTTTGACCAGACAAGAGGATCCAAGTCACAGAATAGCAGCACTAAACACATGCAGGCCCAGATTTAAGAGGGCCTAGCACCGTTCTAACGACACATTCGCGTAATTTTTTGAGCAAATGTGGTGTTAGATGGCCAAAAACGATGCACCATATTTACAAAGTGGCGCAATGCATTTCGCCACTTTGTCACCTTTTGCGTTACATTATGCCTTCACCATCTTTGCATCACTTTTAACGCCTGTTCTGAGCAGGCGTTAAATGGAGGCTCCCATTGGTTACAATGGACCTGTGGGTGCTTTGCATGATTAGGGGCAGAATATTTTACGCTAATCCTGCAAAGCGCCAAACTAACGTTAAAAATTCTGACGCTAGTTCTCTAACTACTGCCGTGGTGCACTGAACATTAAATATGGTCCACCCATGGTGGTGTTAGGGGGGCACTAAGGGGAGGAAGAAAAGTAGCGCTGCACTAGGTGCAGCGCCACTTTTCATAAATATGCCCCACTAATTTTTAAAACAGGCATAATAGCTGCCAAGATTCTCCTTTCCAGGCAAACTAACTGCTCCAGTTCAGGTTTTATCTGTGCACTCTGGGATATGTAGCTGTGGTTTTATAATGGGATAATCCAGACTACAAGACCCTCAATAAATAATACAGAAGTGAAGAATTTAGTAACATATGGACCTGGAACGCTAAGCAGTGCTGCAAGCATTCAAGTTAATTTTGTCATACAACTGCATATTCAAAGAGGAAATGGATTCAAAGATTAATATAAAACGTTTCTAAACCCTTCTTTTGGTACTTTAGGATACCCTTACTGGGCTGTACCTTCTTACTACAAGAACTACATTAGGAATATGTATTTTGTAGAAGTCTGTTGAAGTAACCTGTGATAAAATTCTACTAAATTTGCTACAGTCTACCAAAGAAAAAAAGGGAATGGGTCTTAGCAAATTGTTTCATAGACCTTCATAAGTGTTGCAAAAGAGAACATTGCTGCTTCACACACCTCTGGTTTTCACATTCACTGCAATTTACCTTAATGCAATTTGTTTTCTTTCTTTCACTCTGTATTACTCTGTACTGTTCTATCTATTGATGTAGCCACGCAACTAGTTTTCATATTCACTTTAATTTACTTCAATGCAATTTATTTTCTTTCTTGAAGTTCGTATTACTCTTTACTTCTCTGTCTGCTGATGCAGCTTGCCCTTATTCCTAATTGGCCTTTCTGGTCATGTTTTTGTGTACTTTAGGCTCGTTCTGCTGTAAATCTGTTTCAATACGTTTCATCTGTTGATATTTCTACTGAAGATCCCTTAAGTTGGCAACAATGCGGTTTTTCCTGGATAACGGTATCACTGACTAGACTTGGTTCACTCTAGGCTTTCTGTTCTGCACGTGTTTAACAGTTTCTACAGTACATTCAACCGAATCTGTGCAGAGCAAACATTTTTTCCAGAGGCATTTTAATAAAGTGGGTATATTTACTGTTTTTCCTCCCAGCTGCGCAGTCCTTTGGTAAGAGCCCAGGAACTCGTCTGTCTGTAAGTGTGTGATATAAACATCGATTCATTGTAAAACAGTGGGCGGAAGTTTAACAGTTCATGTAAAACTCACCTAATGATCTTGGTTCATAATTTCATTACACGTAATTTGAACTGAAAGTAAACATTTTATGAATGACAAAAATCTAAGTCTGAAGTAACAAAAACAATATAATTTCCCAATGCGTATGGAACTCTGGAGATTCAGATACTTAGTATTTTCAAGCTGTACAAATATTTTAAAAGCCTGACGAGTGCCAATCATTTTTGTTTTATTAGGTCTAATGTACAGTTTTAAGGTGAAACATAAAAAAAATCCAAAAAATGTAAGAATTAAACTATTTCCATATTGTCTTATAGCAAAGACACACGTGGCACCCTCTGCAAGCAGATATTGGTAAATTATATTGGTGTTAACTGAGGGCATTGTCAAGGAAGAAATGAAGCATGTAAACTGACTACAGTTGCAATCATTAGATCATCTACATTCCAGCTTCGACTGCCCTTGGCCCTAAGGATAAGATTACAAAATGTATAACACAGGGGCGGCTCCTCCATGAGGGCGGAGGAGCCTCGCCCCACCACCAGCAGCGGCAGCTGCAAAACCTTTACAAGGAAACAATAACCATCAGTGTTTGTTATTGTTTCCTTGTAAAGGAGCGGGCCACAGGGGTGACGTGCTATGAGGGGAAGTGCTTGGAGAGTGCTCAGCACTCCCCCAGCACCCCCCCCTTCAGAGCGTATGTGTGTTTGGCTTGCCGCCACGGGCCGGCCAAACACACATGCGCTGTAGGCCCTCTCCATCCCAGCAACACTGTTGCTGGGCTAGAGAGAGCCTGCACAGGCTCCCAGTCTCCCTAGGAGCGCCAGCCAATCCTGATGCTGCTTTGAGCAGCGTCAGGCTTGGCCGCAGGGCAGGCTGGGAGCCTGTACTGCAGCCAGCAGAGGAGCGGTGCGAGGCTCGGAAGCCAAGGTAATTTATTATTATTATTTTTTTAAATTTTATTACTATTCCCCCCGCAACTCCCTGCTCCCCCCGCGCGCGCAACTCCATCCCATTTCACACCCACGAGCAGCGACTGGTATAACATTTAAAACTAAAGAAGGAGCACTAGGCAAGCTTAAAATTCATGTAAAAAGTATTCAACATGAAAGACACAAACCTCACACCACAATCTCTTTTAGACTTTTCAAATGTTTTTATCATGGCATAGTTTTTAGGCACTACATTCAGAAAATGCCATCCACACGGAGCCAGAAAGAATCATTAGTATTTAAAGTAGAATTGGTCGTTTCCATTCTTTATAAAGGTGTGGGTGCATTAACACATAGTTAATCTGCATGATAGTGGAACCTGGATGAGGGGTCTGGGACCGTGTTGACCTCAAAAATAGATGAGGCAATGTATCCCTAAAAACAAGATTCAAAATAGCATAGCAAAGAGACAGTCAATTAGAAAGAAAGTAGTTTGAGAGCAGTAATTTTAGGCATACCATGAAGGTTTATTAAAATGTTAAAGTACAATACAGAAGGCACAGATAAAGCTCTGTTCAATAAATCAATCAGAGGACAGATCAGTTGCCATAAATGCTTCCAAGAACAGCAATAGATGTGATAATGAGCAAAATCAGAAAAATAGCCCAATGTTCACATTGTGTAGCAAATCGAAAAACAAATGGGCAGCAGCCCTTGTAGAGACCTTAAAAGATCCAGCAATTTGAGGGTCTTTTATAATGAATGTCACCATAGAAAACAATGAAGAGTTGCATAGTCAGCACCAGAGGAGCAATGTATCTTTTTAACAACAAATCATAGTTTAGCATAATAAAACTTTATATAAACCTACCATGTTAGTTTATCCCCTCATATGAATATATTAAACTCTTTCTGACCGACTGTCATCAGAGGTGACAGTAAACAATGTAAAGACTCATGGATGTTTGAGCGAGTGAGCAGGAAGACCACTGAAAGTAGCAAATGATGTTTGAGAACAGCATATCATTACAAAACAAATAGCACAAATGCGCTTTCATATGGAGTAAAAATGAGAAAAGATAAACACACAATGAATATTATGAGACAGCAGCCATATTTTTCAAAATGGAGACAAGAGCTAGTTGAAAACTAGTTAAAAATAGGTGAGAAAATGTATTTCTAAACATTAGTGTTTTCGTTGCAATTGTAATAGATTCATGTTAGTCTGCATATATGACTCTAGTCATTAAAATGCTCCCACAAGGTGAGAAATATAGTCAGCCATAGGCAGATATATGAGATAAAGTACCCCCTAAAGTGAAGTGGCGTAGAGTGGTGAAGAGTGTAGTGCAGTGGAGTAGAGTGGAGTGTAGTGGTGTAGCGTAAAGTAGTGTCGTAGAGTGGTGCAGCATCATACAGTGGAGTAGAGTAGAGTGGTGTTGTGTGTTGTAGAGTGGGGTAGAGTGATGTAGACTATCATAGAATGGAACAGTGTAGTGTGGGCTAGAGTGTCATGGAGTGGAGTAGAGTGGAGTAGAGTGTCACAGAGTGGAGTGCTGTAGAGTAGTGTCGTAGAGTTAAGTGGCATAGAATGGAGTACCACATGGTAGAGTGGACTGCAGTGGTGTGGAGTAGAGTGGGGTGGAGTGTTGTAGATTGGAGTGTTGCATGGAGTGGTGTAGAGTAGAGAAGAGTGTTGCAGTCTGGAATGGTGCAGATTGCAGCGGTGTAGAGTGGAGTGGTATGGCGTGGCACAAGGTGGAGTGTCATACAGTAGAGTGGCATAGAGTGGAGGGGCATAAAATGGAGTGTTGTGGAGTGGAGTAGTGTAGGGTGGAGCTGTGTAGAGTGGTACAGTGGAGTAGAATGGAGTGGCATAGAGTGGAGTGACATAAAATGGAGTAAAATGGCGTGGAGTAGCATACAGTGAAGTGGACTGTCACAGAGTGGAGGGTGGCAAAGTGGAGTATTGTAGAGTGGAGTGGCATAGAGTGGAGTGTCAGAGTGGAGTGGTGTAGAGTTGCATAAAGTCAAGTGGTGTGGAGTGGTGGGGAGTGGCATAGAGTGGAGTAGAGTGGAGTGGTGTAGAGTGGAGTAGAGTAGGATGGAATGGGATAGAGTGGAGAGGCATAGAGTGGAGTAGAGTGCAGTGGTGTAGAGTGGAGTGTAGTAGAGTGGTGTAGAGTCAAGTGGGGACGAGTGGTGTAGAGTAGCATAGAGTGTCACAGAGTGAAGTGGGTCAGAGTAGGGTGGAGTGTTGTAAAGTAAAGTGTCTTAGAAAGAGTGTCATAGGATGGAGTGGAATAGAGTGGAGTGGCACAGACTGGAGTAAAGTGGAGTGGGATAGAGTGAAATAATGTGGAGTGGCATAGATTGGAGTAAAGTGTCATAGAGTGGAGTGTCATAGAGCGGACTGTTGTAGATTGGAGTGCCACACAATGGAAAGGTGCAGAGTGGAGTGTTGTGAAGTGTCACAGAGTGGTAGAATGTTGTAGAGTGGAGTGGCATAGAGTGAAGTTGCAAAGAGTGGAGTAAAGTGGTGTGCAGTAGCATGGAGTGGAGTGTCGTATAGTGGAGTGGCACAGAGTTGAGTGATGTTGAGTGAAATGGCATTGAGTGGCGTTGAGTAGTACAGAGTGGATTAGAATGTGCACAGTGCAGTGGTGTAGAGTGGAGTGGTGTAGAATGGAGTAAAGTGGCATGGAGTGGCACAGAGCAGAGTAGCATAAGGTGGAGTAGAGTGCTGTAGAGGGGAGTGGTGTTGAGTGAAGTGTCATACAGGGAAGAGGCATAGAGTGGAGTAAAGTCAAGTGGCATGGAGTGGTGTAGAGTACCATAGAGTAGAGTAGAGTGGTGTGGAGTGGCATGGAGTGGAGTGGCATAGAGCAGAGTGGCACAACGGGAGGAGAGTGTCAGAGTGGAATGATGTGGAATGGAGGGGGGTAGCATGGAGTGAAGTCGTTTGGAGTGGCATAGAGTGGAGTGGTGTAGGGTGTAAAGTGGAGAAGAGTGTTGTAGAGTAGAATGGCGTGGAGTAAAGTGGCATGGAGTGGAGTATCATGGAGTGGCAGAGTGCAGTGAAGAGTACTGGCAGAGAGTGGAGTTGCAGTGTTTTTGGAATGTAGTGGCATAGAGTGGACGGTTGTGGAGTGGTGTAGAGTGGTGTGGAGCAGAGTGACGTGGAGTAGCATGGCATAGGCTGGAGTAGAGTGTTGTAGAGTGGTGTGGTGTACATTATCCTAGCATGGAGTGGCACAGAGTGGAGTAAAGCGATTTAGAGTGAAGTGGTGTAGATTGGAATAGATTGGAGCAGAGTGTCGTAGGGTAGAGGAGCAAAAAGTGGCATAGAATGGAATAGAGTGTTGTACAGTGGAATGGAGTAGAGTGTCGTAGAGTGGAGTTGTTTAGAATGGAGTATACATGGTGTGGTAACGCACTGCCACTATAGCGAGCACATTTTCAATGGAAATGAGCAATATATTTCCACAGACATACCATTTTACTGACAAAAATATACAACACACAAACAATAATGTGTGAAAATCTGCATCAAATAGTGCATTGATTTGTTTTGATCGTAATAAAATATTTGTTTCCACCACACTTTGGAATTACAAAAAATTTTACTTCATTTGTGCTTTATTCATTCTGATATATTTTAAAATATCCGCACAGTTCATTTACAAGCATTTGCATTTTGATGTGCGCTACAAAAAATAACATTCCACAGCCATTTCACATTTCTGTACCCAGCAAGATTGTAACATAAATCATCTTACTTTGCAGTCAGAGAAAGAAAAGTAAACACCAAACTACCTGGAAGACGGAGCCCAACATCTGAAGATAAAAACAAAATGTAAAGGCCTGTTTATTGCTCATTTACTTCTAAACTCCAGCATGGTTATTTTGGGAGTGTTTCAGTACCACACCACTGATCTACGTCCTGTGCCTATGACATGCATGTAAAACTGAGGAAGAGAGTTGTTTAAGTTATGCTATTAGTAAACAGAACTGACCAAAGTAAATAAGCTTGCAGACAAAATATTTTTCCTCACAGACATGCAAGATTGATGATCAAAGTGGCAGATATAAGTAGAATCAGTCAAGCAGAAAGATAGGAGGCAGTAAACTTGTGCAACTATGTACATTTTGTTTACTGCTTCTGAAATAGCATACATGGGAGATGACTGAAAACACATGTTCTCTTGTGGAGTGCCTGAAGAAAAAGAAAAAAGAGTTCCCAGAAAGTGAGCACTCATGTAAGGATACATGAGCCAATTGGAGAGGTGATAAACAAGCTATGCTCCATGGGAGGGACAAACACATACTGGACAACCTAAAACAAATAAAGCCAACAAATAGAAAGCAAGCAACTGTTAGTAACAAAAGACAAAACCAATGATAATCTATGGGCAGAATGGATTCCCAGGGAAGTTTTCAGAATGTCCCCAAGAACTCTCTTATACCAGACAGCTGCACTGTCTGGTAAGCTTCAATCTAAAAATGATGTGCATCAGATTATGTTGCAACATGCAGAGATGCTATCTTTCCTGTAGTGACCAATAGAGTGTGGAAAATAAATATTTTTAAATTGCCATAAGTATCTCCTTTTCTGCTGGAAGCTTTTCATTTTAGAAAAACCGAAGAAGGAAAGGACAGTTCCAATTTTTCTTGCTTAACATGCAGCACAATTAGGCTCTATGACCTCTTTCAGTCTGGCTACTGATCTGACAGCAGGCATTGTGGCATGAGAAGTCAGCTATAATAACAAAGGTCATTTCTATATTAGAGGTGACTTGATGAGTCACATGTCACCTGTCATTAAGAAATTCGAGATGGGCATTTGTACTGGGATTGCAACTTCCATTCTATATAATAATATAAGGGCATGCTGTTACAAGACACGAGCAAAACCTGATTTTCTCCTGCAGATCTTAGCTAACTTTCTATAGGCTTGACAGAACGCACAACACACAATTGTAGCAAACAAAGTATAAAAGAAAAAGAAAAAATAACGATGGCGAACCACATTATCGCAGTTCAAAATACAGACCAACACATATCTGAGGACCATAATTTTGACTCTTGAAATATCATTGAGGTAGAACTAACAATTAAAAATCTATACTTTCATTGATGATATTTCGGGAATAAATACTATGGTCCATGCATATTTGCAGGTTGATATTTTGGCAGTCTATGATGCGACATGCAACCATAATGGGGAAGTTTAAAACATATGCTAAAGGCAAACAGTAAAATAAATGAGGAAAGAACAGCAGGCAATGCATTTCAGAAATTGGTCCTTGTAAACATTGTAAGGGAGGGCTGGCTTGAAGTCCCTACTAATTGATGTGAATAAGTTAAAAAGTGCTGCAATGTTAATATTAACGGAATATTATAGACAGGACACTGAGATTTTGTTGTCCCGATTTTGTTGTGCCGAACACTTTATTCTACACAAGCATTCCTGGACTCCACAAGGAAATATCTATAATTGCAACGAGTTCTTCAAACTGTCTACCTGTTGCATCATCCAATCGATAAGTTCCTATATATTGATAATGTTCGTGACATACACTCTAAAATACAATAAATGCAACCCTTAGAGGCAAAGACCCACTGGTGCGAAATGGAATAAAAGTCTAAACTGTTTAGTGCATTACACACAATCTATTTGGCGTTATTGAAATTCTCCTCACACTGTTGTGATCCCCACGTCCTTACTGAGACATCTTTTCTGACCATCCTTGGTTTTAGGGCCCTACATGTCATGAAAGTTCCTCACTCTTTTGATGGGTTTATCCAGTGCCCAACACATTGCAAAATCATGAGATAACATGGATGAGGTAAAAAAGTATATAATAGTTTTCACGAAGCATTTTTGCAACGTACTGGTTTAGACAGGTGTAATAGTTTGAAAGTGAGTCAATGATATGCATGACTCTGGAGTTCCACATATCTTCTCGATATATACACATATGAAGTGCTTTTGCAACATTTTGCAACCATCAACGTGGCTTTACATGTATTTTCACTTGACGGCAACACGGTGGTATACATTAATGCCCCTTTGAATAGTTGGGATTCCCATATATTCCATTTAAAGAAATTATCAATCACGGCATCACCACAGGCCAGCTGGCAGGCTGGGGCATAATATCATCCTCAACTTAACTATGTGAATGTTATTTTATGGTATGTGTATTTGTAAAGTGCACTACTCAGCCTGGATGGTATCCTGGCACTGAGGTAGGAGGTCTAAGGGCTGAGCCAGGTTCAGGGCTAGGTTAAGTGCCAGGCCTTCAGTTTCTTGTGGAATGCAATAACTGAGGAGGAGGCTCTGATTTGCAGAGGCAGGTTGTTCCAGGCTTAATGAGCAAAATAGGAGAAGGCACAACCACCATATCTGGTTCTGCCTATGCAGGGTGTGTGCATGAGTAGTATCTGGCTAAGTGGAGGTGTCTGATAGGTTTCTGAAAGTTTTGCATGTGTGTGCGAGAAGTGTAATCATTTGTGGATTGGGAGCCACTGGAGCATTTTGAAATACATGGTGATGTGGGTGCAGGGTGGGAGGTTGGATTTTGTAAGGTCCAGAGTGTTCTGGTCAGTTGATTATTGATTCCAGCATATAATGCATTGCCAAAGTCCAGCTTGCTGGTACTGAGGGCTGTGACTGTTGGCGAGGAGCCATTTGAAGATCTTCATGAGTATATTGCGTGTGTGCAAGCAGGAAACTGAGACTGCTTTAACTTAGACAGTCATGGTGAGTTGATGGAACATTACTATTCCAAGGTTCTTTACAGGGGTTGCCACGAGGGGTGTGGGCCTGAGTTCAGTAGGCCACCAGGTGGGGTCCCAGAATGGGGTGTCTTTGCTGAATATTCCTACTTCCCATTCTCTATGGATGTGACTGCACACCTGATGGCGTGGGCACAGGTGCATAGTTTGCTATATTATGCAGCACCCAGCATGCTCAGAACTTGCCTGAAACCTATATCATCTGTTATAACACAGGCAACAGAAAGTATTTTCTAATACTTCAGATGAGCACTACCTTGTGCTACTTGTACAACAATGTGCTGTGTCGTGTGTAGCTTCCTGCGGTGTTGCTGGATTACTCAGAGAGGTGAACAGCCATGTCACCATTGGATATCCAGCATTCAGTAGCATAGCCGAACATTATGTACAACTCTGGCAGTGACATAGGGTCGACATTTCATGCTCATTGCACTCATTTGTGTGAATGACAACATACTACGGCAGCACTGTATTTACCTTGGTTAGTGGATAAGGGTGTATCCATAACATGGCTTTTCAATGTTAAAACCTAGAAGGTGACGCCAATGGGTCATAGTATGAATTATGCATTCAGACACTGATCAAAGAACATACCTACTTGCAAACATATGAGGAGATGTGCACCTTACACAATACTATCATATGAAATGTGGTGTGGGAATTGGTATGTTGCTGCAGTATGCATGTGCATGCAGCAGTTATAAATTGAAAGTTGTCCTTTCATGTTTCATAGTTTGTGGCCTTTTAGGCTTACTTAGCTAACAGGTCATGGTGTAATGTCTGTTTTCATAAGGTTTGGGATACTGTTGGTATGTAGAACCCTTGTACCTCATAATGGCTCAGGAAGCACGGCACAGAAGTGTGTCATCAACTTCAAAATATCAAACATGTAATAGATATTACGTAAGTATAAGTATGGATATAAATACATAAAGAAGATATAGGAAATGGAAGATTATTCGCAAAAATCATAATTCAGTATTTACTTCCACCTAGAGGCAGAAGGTGCGTGCAAAGTGCTCCAATTAGTAAATACAGTTCAGCTCAATTCACTTCAGCATAGCACTTTCCTGTTTAACCATGCTCAGTCACGACCAGATGTTCCACCTCACGTCTTTATCCAGTACTTACAGCCCCTCAGATTTATTGAAACGTATCTATATTTCCTAGAGAGTGATAACAAAAACATTCATATTGCATTATCAGATTCATTTTCTGAGCCCATTCTTGGGACCGCAGGAGAGTGTCGCTTCTGTGCTACCAAAAGCCCTGCTACCAGCGATCCAATGACAACTGATCATTCTGGAACCCAGTATCTGTTCCCTGTCCATATTGGCACCCACAAAAGCAACATAGCTTTGATCCTGTCTCACATGCAGCTTCTATTTGCTGCAATGCCGAGACCCAATTGCTTTTCAAGGCGGGGCATTCACAAACTAAATCTTCCAGCCTCCCAGAGCGGCATTCATCATTCTGAGTAGGATCTGAAAAAACAATGCAAGTATGCTTGCATATAATAGGGTCAATGCTGAAAATAAAATTATAATCGGCAATGAGTTTATGAATTAGCATATTCATTTCAAGTAACTTGCCCACTGGCCCATAATTTCACATTTGCTGAAGCTGTAGTTGTAAAAGAAATGTAGGCTGATATTTATACTTTTTGACGAAAACCTGCGTTAGCACAGGTTTGCATCAAAAAGTATAGTGCCGCCTAGCGCCATTCCAGGACACCAGCCAGGCGCCGTATTTAAGGAATGGCGCAAGCCGGCGCTAAGGCCCGGTAACAGTCAAAATATATGATGCTAACCGGATAGGGGAGGTGTAGGGAAAACTGGAGGTTGTGCGGGAAAGAATGGCGCTAGGCAGGTTAGAGTTTAAAAAAATGACTCTAACCTGACTAGCATAATTTCTTTGACACACAACCCCCATGGACATGACTCCTGTCTTAATAAAGACAGGAGTCATGACCCCCAGCCCAATGGCCATGCCCATGGCCATGCCCAGGGGACATATGTCCCCTGGGCATGGCCATTGGGCACAGTGCCATGTAGGGGGGCCCAAGTTAGGCTCCCCTATGGCACTTTGAAAAAAAAGTTAAAAATACTTACCTTGACTTACCTGGGATGGGTCCCCCCATACTTAGGTGTCCTCCAGGTGTGGGTCTGTCGGGGTGTCCCTGGGGGCAGGGAAGGGCAGTTTCCTGGTCTCTGACTATGGAAAATGGCCCACAGATCCCTTAACTCCTGCCCTCACCCAGGTGTTAAATAATGGTGCTAGGGAGGCTTAGCGCCATTATTTAAGGTCCTCCTCCTCCTGTGCGTGATTTGTGCACAGGAGGATAAATAAGGCGCTAGGGACTTTGAGTAATTTTCTTGCCCAAGGATGCCTAACTTTCATCTCATTGATGCAAAGTAGTTTTCCACAGGCAAAAAATGACTTTAACTCCAATATTTTGGCATTAGACATTTCTAGCATCAAAATATAAATATGTAGTTAAGTTTGCACCAGATTTGCATAAAAAAAATATGCAAATCCAGAGCAAACAGAGTATAAATATGCCCCTTACAGCTCTATAGACAGACATTAAACCCTTTCCTGGGATGTCAACAAAAATCAAATCAAAGAATTCTAAGGATTTAGTATTAAATGAATATACATCACAAGACCACAGTTGCTGGAACATAAATAAATGACTGCTCTAAATGGAAGCAGTCCGGGGTTATTCTATAGTTCGACTATGTCTTCAGTAGAATTTCTTTCCATTCAGGATTCACTTGAGTAACCTACTTGAGGAGTTCAGAGCTTTCCATAAGGGGAAAGCAAGGTTCCATTGTTGTTGGATGTTGCCCTCTCTATAGCCCTCTCTAACCTTTTGCCTTCACCCCCCTGTTTTCTGAATTTGAGTTTGTTGGCATTAGGACTCTATTCACTTTACCATTGCTCCAGGACCTAAGTGCTGGTACTCTCTCACTAAATTGTGGTAAAATTGACCTGCACCTGATCGGCACCTTTAAGTTACTTATAAGTCCTTAGTATATGGTACTATATGTTCCCAAGGCCTGTATATTAAATGCTACTAGCGTTTCTGTAGTGTTCAATGTACCACCCACTAAAGTAGCAATTTCAAACATGTCTCAGACCTGCCACTGCAGCCTGTAGTGCTCTTTTATATTGCCAGTTCAATCTGACAAAATAAACTGTTTGCCAGACTTAAATCTTCCTTTTCTGATACATATAGTTCACCCCAAGGTAGGTCCTAAACAGTCTACATGGTAGGGTGCACTGTAATTAAAAAGTTGGGTATGTTTGTTTAATTTTCGCATAGTTTTACATACCTAGTAGTGAAAAACTCCTAAATTTCCTTTTCACTACTGTAAGGCCTACCTCGCACATAGAAGAAGATTGGGTTACCTTATTACATTTAATAAATACTAACATTTGATTGGGAAACTGGTAGAAATGTCATGCTTGGTCTCAAAAGAATTGTAATTTAAAATCTTTTCTAATAGTGAAGCCAGATATTAAGTCACAATTCCGAAAATGCTACTTTTGGAAAGTTGGCATCTTCTCGTCTTACCATTTAGTGCCTGCTGTCAGGGTCACATGACTGTGAATAGCTTAGCTGCTAGCCTTTATGTATTTCTCCCAGACAACAAGGCAAAGGGGGGCTATGTGTTAGCAGGATGGGTGGGGTAGCGTTGTTCCCTGTCCCACTTATATTTCAAAGGGCTGCCTCTAGCATAAACAAAAGAACCTGAAACTAGCCTTTGGTCATCCTAGATTTCTTGGAGCCTTGTCAGGGGAGGGAAGGAAGTTTCCAGAGCCAGATGTGGATGTAGTGTAGAAGATTTCCCCACTTCAAAGGCAGGCACCAGGTATAAATATTGGACCCTCAGAACACCTCTTCAGTACTACAGACTACAGAAGAAGGTCTGCCCTCTTCTCCAGCAAACTGCCATGCTTCTTGAGGCCTTCTTTGTTCCCCCAGAGGACTACCCTAACATAACGTGTATTTGTAAAGCACACATTCATACAGAAGGGTATCTTGGTGCGGAAAAACAGATGTGTATTGTCACCCTCCTCAATAGTACTCATTTTATCAACCTCATAAGGATGAAAGGCTGAGTGGACCTGCCTGTATTCGAACCTGTGACCATGAGGACGAACACTGGCCCCTACAGTGGACGCATTAGTCAACTAAGCCACCAGACCCTGCTGCTTGAAGTATGCCCTGCTCTATGAGAAGGAAGACCTGAAGTGCTCGTTTCATCCCAGGCTAACCCTATTGACTCCAATAGTCAGTTGGCTGACATTGTGTTATGAACAACCGGGGCACAGCAAGCTTCAGAGGCCCCCTGCAACTGCCCAGCTAACCTGCTGCAACTGGACCTCGATGGACCTATAACTGAACCTTTCTGAACCCTGCTTGCCTCTGTTAGAGTGAGTCCCTGATCTCCAAGAGATACCTTCCCAGGTCCTGGACCCTTGACTGGCATCAGAGTGCACTCCTCTCTCAAAAAGGGAGAAATCCTAAAGTTTTGGGCTCTTCATGATCATGAACGGGCCCATTCACGTGGAGACTCTACTGCTAAAATGACTGCAAACACAACGCTCTGGTGAACCTGACTCTTCGTGCTACAGCGACTGCCAGGGAAAACTGGTAACACAAGATCCGTACTTTACACTACACCAGCAATAGCCTGCAGTGGCTGTCAAAAGGATGCTCAAGCAATGACTGTCCCCGACACCCATCTGAATCTTCTCAGTACATCGACAACCGTCCACGATGCCAGAACTGCTCTTCGCTCTACAGTGACAAACATCCATGATGCTCTCCCTGCTTCTATTGGCATCCACCATGAACTGACTCTTACAGCTGAACTCTGAGAAGGTAACTTTTTTCAGCAAGTGGAACCTAGTCGATGTATGCAGCCCTCCCTCCATCGCAGTTGGCCTGAACGTATGACTTCCCCTGGCATTGTACGACTAGACCATGAGTGATGCCTTGTGCTTTTAGGTGCTATACCCAGTGCTATAAATGGGCAGGTACTGTTCGGTACTAAGTACCTGCACTTCCCTAATTTGAAAGGGAGTGTATCTGCAGTTCTCAGCGCTGCTGCAATACATTTAGTGGGAGAATACCGGTAGCACTGAAGAGCAAGCAGGTGATCTAAAGAGTAGCTTTACTCCTATATTTCCATTTATTTCAAGCACTGTCTATACTTACTTAAAATTTTGAAGTTTGATATCTCTGATTCTACTGGTTGGATTATGGCTGTTTTAGACTCATTTTATATATTAAAATGTACTCTATGTTCCAAAATTGGTTTAGGATTTTTCCTGTGCTGTGTTTTCACTATATTACTATTTGTGTGCTGCAAAAATACTTACCACACTGCTTCTAAGTTAAGCTTGACTTCTTTTGCACTAAGCTACCAGAGGGTTAAGGACAGGTTAATTTAGCAACTTTTGTGGGTCACCCTGATTAGAATTGTGGTTGTTGCATGAGTAGGGTGTTTACCACCCTTAACTGATAACCTAATTTCTTACAATCCTTTATCTCGAATTTATCAGCACAACACCCATATCTCTGGCATAAGGCACGCAAATGTGAAATCTTATTTTTTAAAGAGTAATGAGAATTTTAAATATAGATGCAAGCTCATACTGGCAAACGTCCCCAGCTATCTTTGCTAAGTATTCAATTGTGCATTGTATGTTTGAGAAAGGTCTCCAAAGTAGGTGCAGTACTTGTGACAAGGCTGACAAGTAATCAATTAAAGGAGTGACTTCCCCCCTTTCCAAATATCACAGTTTAACCTACGTCAGGCCTCGAGACACTATCCTGCTAAGAGAAATAGAAATATCAAGTCATTTGGGGGCATATTTATACTTTGTTTGCACCAAATTAGTGTCATTTTTTTCTACTCTAATTCGGTGCAAAACTAACTCCATATTTATACTTTGCTGCTAGACCCCTCTAGCGCCAAATTTATGGAGTTAAAGTCATTTTTTTAAAGTGGAGACCTACCTTGCCTTAATGAGATGCAAGGTAGGCATTCCCGTGCAAAAAATGACTCTATGGCCTTAACGCCATATTTAGGGGCATAATTAAACTCTGCGGCATATTTATACTGTATTTGCACCGAATTAGCGTAATTTTTTATACTCTAATTCGGTGCAAATCTAACTCCATATTTATACTTTGTTGCTAGACCCGTCTTGCACCAAGGCCATGATTTATACTTTTTTTGTGCTGCATTAACGTCATTTGTTGACGCAAAAGTGGCACAAACGTACAAAATATTGGCCCTTATTTATACTTTTTGCTGCAAAACTGCACTAACTCAGTTTTGCACCAAAAAGTTTAGCACCGGCTTGCACCATTTCTGTGCACCAGCCGGGCACCATATTTATGGAATGGTGCAAGTCGGTGCAAAGGGTAAGCTACAGTAAAAAAAATGACTTTAGGTCGGTGGGGCTGGCAGTATAGAAGAAGAGGGTTTAGCACCACAAAATGACATTAGGCAGGTTCGAGTAAAAAAAAAATGACTCTAACCAGATTAGCGTCATTTTATGGTGCTAAACCTACCATGCCACATGACTCCTGCCTTAGAAAAGGCAGGAGTCATGCCCACCACCCCAATGGCCAACACAGAGGACAGGGGTCCCCTGGGCATGGCCATTGCACCCTGTGCCATGTATGGGGGCCCATTTCAGGGCCCCTTTGGCACTTTCAAAAATAAAATGCAATCTTACCTGTACTTACCTGGGATGGGGTCCCCCATCCTCCGCAGTCCCTCTAGTGTCGGTGCCCCTGGGGCCTGGGGAGGGCACCTGTGGGCTTATTCCATGGTGTTCTACCATGGAAATAGGCCCACAGGTCCCCTAACGCCTGCCCTGACCCAGGCTTTAAAAAATGGGGCAAAGCAAGCTTTGCCCCATTTTTTAACCCCTCCTCCCTCCCTTTAACCATTTTTGCATGGGAGTATAAATATGGCGTTAAGGCCATAGAGTCATTGGTTGCACGGGAACGCCTACCTTGCATCTCATTAAGGCAAGGTAGGTTTCCACTTCCATAAAATGACTTTAACTCCATAAATTTGGCGCTAGACGTGTCAGTTTTGCACCCAAAAGTATAAATAAGGCCCTTGATTTCTTAAAAAATGTCTGCGCTCAGGAAGCAGGGCAGAGTTTAACAATAAAACAAATATTAAGGCAAGACCACCATTTTAAGTAAATTAACAAATCGAAAACAGGCAATCAGATACGTTTCCTTTAATCCACGGATTTATTTCTACATTAATGTAGTATAATTTAGCTGCTACATATCATTTAGTTAATTTCAGACTCTGATTCGTACATAATGGGCTGGTTGAACAGTCTTCCACTTGAGCATGTGCACATGCATTTACCAATGGGATTTCTGTAATGGTTTTATTGATACTGTATCCTGAATTTCTGGACAATTTGCCACTCTAAATTTAAATTACTCATTTGGGAAATTCTGTTTCCATGTTTAATTCGCCTGGTCATGGGTTCTACAAAGATCCTCAAGAGGAACGAGCAAACGGGGCATTCTGTTCGGGTTACCCGCTGTGTATTGTCACATAAACCATAGGAAATATCTGACTTTATGTTTCAATATAGGAACTGTTATTTATAAAATAGCAGGATCGGCTTCTGCTCTGTGTAGAGTTTCCACCTGAACATAATTTTACCGACCTTGCTTGTATTTATATGTTAACGGGGGTAAAAATAAAGTTGTGAAAATCAGATTAATCCGGTATTTTTTTTATCTTTTCAAATATAAACCTAAAACAGCAAGCAGACGAAGAAATCACTTAAAATATTTAAGATTTGACAATTTTTTTTTATAGAGGATCAATTAATTAAACAGGGGTAGAGCCACCATGTTAAAAAGAAGACTGACGATTTTACACAAATAGCAAAAAGTAAACAAATGGGGGGATTCTGAGACAGGTGTCAACACTAGCTCTACTTTGTGTGAATCACTATATATGAAAGAAGATTGTTTACCAGCTGTGAGTTGCTTATATTGTTCTCTTGTATGAAGGCTGATTCCACTGATTTGTGCACTCTGTCCCTTCGGTGTTCAGAAAAGTCAACGTTGAGATAATATTTTTTCTCGAGCTGATGTCCAGCATTTGTGAAGCGATTAATCTTACTTCACTCCCTCTCTAACACTGCCTTTATCTTTGTTTCACAAGTCACGACCACCTTTTCACACATGTAAATATGTTTTCCATATGGTGCAGTTAGAACTTTCTGTATGACCTTGACCCTGCTACGAAACGTTCATACGAGCCCTCCGTCCTCATGCCCAAAATATATTGGCCCATGGCCATGGTTTATAAGATCATATGATATGTATGTGGGGGTCAATTCCAATGCCTGGAGAGCACTGCTTAATTTGTAAAAAAAAAACAATGAGTGTTGGTGCCCAAAGTTCAGCTCAGAAGCCTGTGGCAGGTGATACTAAGGCCCATATTTAAACTTTTTTAGCGCCACATTTGTGTCGTTTTTTTACTCAAAATCGGCGCAAACCTTTTTTTTTTTTTGTAAGTTTGCGCCGATTTTGCATCAAAAAATGGCCCAAATGCGGTGCAAAAAAAGTATAAATATGAGCCTAAATGTCCACACACTGAATGCGAAGGCTGTGTATTTGGGCCCATATTTATACTTTGCCATGTAAATCATCAACAAACATCACGTAAAATACAAATTTCTCTTGAAAATTGATTTTTTTTTATTTATTGTGGAAGCTTTGACATTAATACTTCACATTATAGAACTGCACTTAGAGGTACTTATTAAAATTGATAACCTTTATAGATGAACTTAGAACCATTCCCGGCCTGCTCCGGCCCCAATCCTGGTCACAGTACCATTAGTGAATTAACAGGCACAACAGTGGTCATATAAACCATGTATGTGGCCCACATTCTGAACTCATGTATTCAAAAGGGCGTTCATATGAAATGGTGAAGAAAAAAGAGAATCTGTAAAATAAATTATTTGCCTAAAATCACACAATTACATTAAGTGGGGAAGTTTCACTTTGTGCAAGTCAGCCACTAAACGGGTATCTATTTGTCAACCCTGTCTAACTAAAATGTAAATTATTTGTTTTATGCCTGTTTGTGGACGAAGGGTTAATCGAAGGTGGCATGCAGAAAACATTTGAAAGTAGGGCTCGAGGTTTCAATCAGACTTTGAGCTGAGCCCAAGCCAGGCTTCAGGTTCAAACCTGGCTCAAGCTTTCAGTGGCTTGCCCACCTTTATCCACTACCAGACACTTCCTGAACCTTTAGCTCGCTTTTGAAGGTTCATGCTTTCTCCTTTTGTGTCACTTCCTCCTCCTTTCCCATTTGTACATTTTTCCTTCTCTTGCTCTCTGTAAATGTCTGATGACTGCTAGTCCCCAAACTTGTGTGGCAGTGGGACCCACTGGCATCTCCTGGCTCATATTAAGCACTTCCGGAGAGATAGTCCCCTCTTAAGACAAGCAATCCGGGATATTTGAGGGCCCCATGGCTTCACAATCCCTAGTGCAAATCTCCACAAGGGCGCAATAATGCCAGGTAAATGCTGAATTGAACTGAACTTTAAAAAAAAAAAACTGAAAAAGAAGGATTGTTGTTAATAATCAAATGAGTGGAAAATCCATTAAAAAACTTTTGCTGGTCTAGGTAATACTACTATTACAGTAAGTACAATGGAATATTCACATAGCACACTTCACAAACACATTCTCTACTCGTTTAACATATTAAGTGTTAATACATTTTGTACTCGGTGTTAATACCTCTTTATTGCTTACCTAGTAAAAAGAAGGAAACAGGTAATTAACAGCTGCTAATGGCAAACAGCATGTGAACACAAAGGCCCTCATTACAACTTTGGTGGGCGGCGGTCCGCCGTGCAGCCACACTCCCACGGTGGTAAGACATCCCCACTGGGCTGGAGGGCAGAAACCAGGTTTCTGCCCGCCGGCCGAGCGTGGATGTCAGTCGCAACACGGGAGCTGGCTCCAAATGGAGCCGGCAGTGTTGCGGCGGTGCGACGGGTGCAGTTGTACCTGTCGCACTTTTCACTGTCTGCTATGCAGACAGTGAAAAGCTCCATGGGGCCGTGGCAGGGGGCCCCTGCACTGTCCATGCCAAAGGCATGGACAGTGCAGGGGCTCCCATGGGCCCCGCAACTCCCCTTTCCGCCAGCCTTTTCATGGCGGTTCCTACCGTCATGAAAAGGCTGGCGGGAGGGGGACTCGTAATCCCCTGGGCAGCGCTGCCCTGGGGGATTACAACCGCCGGGACCAATGTGGCTGGCGGGAAACCGCCGGTCCCGGCTGTGCGACCGCGGCGCTTCCGCCGTGGTCATAATCTCCAAGTTTGTACCGCCAGCCTGTTGGCGGAACAAACTCCAGAACAGCCCTGGCGGTCTTTGACCACCAGGGTTATAATGAGGCCCAAAGTCAATAAAAGACTATTAGCACCTGGCTCCTTATGATCACTAAGAACAGGAAGATGTACATGCTCATCATCCCTATCAACTACATGACCCTCTCAGGCTCACACTGAACCTGTTCTATAGGCAAATTCTAATGCAAGTATAACATTGTTGGGACTGAAAAATCCCTGACATGGGAATGGATGTGTACACCTGCCCTGAGTGCCCCAGCTGTGGTGATATCTTGATGCTTGGTAACAATGTTTTGGTGATGGACAAACATGGACTATGCAGGTGCACCAAGACATAGGCCTGTGCCTCGGACTGCAATCTTGTTAAGACTCGGAGGTACGCCCGAAACGCTACCCTTGAGTGGTGGAAGGTCACAGCCTTCACCTGCATATAAGTACCATGAGTGTGGTGGTGGCAGCAAACTTTTTCAGTAATATTGATCAGTAGAATAAATAAGCCTTCTACTGGTAACATTGAAGTGTTGCCTTCTGGCCCACTCATGTGAAGTACTGCTGCAGTTTGCTTAACTCACCTTGGCCTGCATTGGGTGGTATGCTGTGCCAGGATGCATGGTTGTGTGTGCGAACTAGAATGTAAACGTGCCTGTCGAATAGTGCAGTACATGAGAATCAGCATGTACAGCTGTATGTGCGTGCTGGGATATCTGTGCGCCTATGGCAGATTACAGTACATGAGAGTCAGTGTGCACGGTTGCGTACTAGAATGTGTGCATGCCTGTAAGAGGATAGAGTACATGACAGTCAGCTCGCAAGGTTGGGTGCATGACCTGTAGTGTATTTATACCTATGAATGACATAAGAAATGGAAGTCTCTGGATTCCATATTTGGACACCGAAGACTTGCCAGAGGAGCTTGTAGAGCTAGAGGAGCCCCCACCCCAGACAGATTTGTGGATTGCTATGTTTCTGAGAGCTGGATGAGACACACATTCTGGAAAAAGGAAGAGCAGGGCTCACCTCACTTCAAAAGGGGCTCTTTCATTCTTAAAAGAGGTCAATGGTCAGAGGTCTTTGGGCACTTCTCAGGAAGGGGACGGGGCTGCTAAGTGAATAATAAAGAGTAGGTTTGGGGGTCTTTGTAACCTTTTGATACACATATCAATGAGGCTGACATCCAGGTGTGATCCTGTAGTCCCTCCCATCACGTTTTTGGGGTTTTCAGTTTTGGAGACACTCCTGCTGTGATAGTCTCCTCTCTGGAGGAAGAGCACGAGAGAGGAATGGGCACCTTAAAGTTGGCAACCCTGAACATGAACTTCAAAGACAGAGACACTAAATCATATTTCTGTCTGGAACAGGATTATTAAAAGAGGAACTTGAGACTCTGAAATTGTCAAACTGAAGCTGTACATCAGTGATAGACCTGTCAGCTCTTGGCATGGTTTCCTCTTTCTTTTTGGCTTCTGACCTCCTGTTTTTGAGCCTGTGCTGAATATAGTTTTTGCTGGTTTTACGACTTTAGGAACTTTACCACTGCTGACCAACGCTAAAGTGCAAGTCCTGTCTATCTAAATTGTATTGGTGATTGGTTTCTTCATGATTGGCATATTTGATTTACTACTCAATCCCTAGAATAGTATAGTGCACAAGGTGTGCCCAGGGTCTGTAAATTAAATGCTACTAGTGGGCCTGCAGCACTGATTGTGCCACCCACATGAGTAGCCCTGTAAACATGTCTCAGTCCTGCCACTGCAGTGTCTGTGTGGGCAGTTTTAAACTGCCATTTCAACCTGGCAAGTGTACCTACTTACCAGGCCCAAACCTTCCCTTTTACTACATATAAGTCACCCCTATGGTAGGTCCAATGCAGCACTGCGGGCAGGGTGCAGTGTATTTGAAAGGTAGGACATGAACGGGTATGCTTTGCATATCCTGATAGTAAAATACTTCTAAATTAGTTTTTCACTATTGGAAGGACTGTCTCTCCCATATGGTAACATGGGGATTGCCTTGAAATATCTTTTACATGTAATTTCCCATCATATGGAGATACAGAGTTTGGGGTCCCTGAACCTCTTTTGGTGAAGCTGGTTTTTAAATTGCAAGTTTGAAGATGCCAATAATTTTAGAAAGTGAGTATTTTCTTGCCTAACCATTCTGTGCCTCAGTCTGTCTGTGGAATGCATGTCTGAGTCAGGATGATAGTTGGGCTGTTTGTGAATTCACTCTAGACAGTCACACAAAGGGAGCTGAGGTGTGTCCTGCATATCCTGATGGGTCTTCCTGGGCTACAGTGGTGGGAGGACCGGACACTTGCACATGAATAGGGCTGTGCCTGTCCTTACACAAAGCAGTCTCCAACCCCCTGGAGTGTGTCGAGCCAGGACAGGAATGGCAGGGTCTTGTGCACTACAAAGACTTTCCTTTGAAGTTTGCCTACTCCAAAGGAAGAAATGAGTATAAGTATCCGACCTCTGATACTACAACTATAGAATCCTTCTGGACGAGGACATTCTGCCAGGAAGACGAGCTAGATGCTGTAGAAGGGACTGCAACTCTGCCTGTTGCTTTGCTGTGCTGGCCTGCTTCTTGCTGCTTCTGTGCTGAAAGTGAAAAGTGCACTGGACTGTGCTTTCTACATCCTCTCAAAAGTTCTCCGAGCTTGCCTCCTGCTAGAAGTCTCTGGGACATCAAAAACTTCATCTGCCAGCACCTGGACTCCCCACGTGGTGCCAAATCCAGTTTCTGGGCCCTTGGGAGTGAGATCTGGTGTAACCAAGAAGAAACCAAGGGCCTCATTTACAAGGCCCTTGCATCACCACAGCATAATTTTTTTTACGTTGCCACAGCGCCAAAACAACCCCAAATCTACAAAGTGATGCTAGAGCCCTCTAGCTTCACTTTTCACCCCTAGTCACCAGCTACCGGCAATGATGTGCAAGGTAGGCATTCTCAGGCAAAAAGTCACGCAGAATGGACACAGTGAAATTTATATTTCACTGCATCATTCTGCAGTTTTACTGCATCAGAATTTTACTGCCTGCTCAGAGCAGGTGTAAAAGTGGTGCAGGGCTTTTGTCTATGGGGGACTCCTCACATTGGTGGAGTAGTGTCTTTTTTTATATGCTAGTCGAGCAATGCGTGGCTTTAGCACCACATATGCATCAGAATTTATGACATATCTGCAAAAACCTGAGCCATGGAGCTCTGTGTTGTTAATACAGCTCATCCACGGCATTGTTACGGGGTTGCAAGGCTGCACTAGAAATCTGATGCACTGGAGTCGATACATCAGATTCTTGTGAATGAGGCCCCAAGTACATTGACTCCAGAGCGACTTCGGACCCAGTGCGCTGTCTGACTCCGTGCCACTGCCTGCACTGGAGCTGTGGTCCCCGCTGAATGCTGCGATTGCGACTGACTCAGCAGGCCTGATGCTGCCGCAACACCTCCAAAGTCCCAATTGCTGTGTTACCAACGTTTGTGACACCCAACTACGACTCCACTGCAGCACTTGTGGCCCTGTGTTGTGGTCATGGCACTGTGAAGTCGACTCCTCGTGTCATGACCTGCTGGACTCATCAATCCTGCTGGATCGTAAGGAACCGACGCCTCGCAACCTATGCTGCACCACCTCCCCAGCAACCATAGAGAATGACGCCTTACCTCCAAGGCCTAGCAGTAAGGAACCAACACCTCTCCTCCCCGGTAGGAGTAAGGATTTGACGCCTCACCTCCCTGACTCTGTGTAAAGTCTTTGTTTCCTCGTTTTTCAAAGGTACTGTACCTGCGCTCCGTGTGACTCCATGACCGGCCACACTCCCTTGAGAGTGGCGTCAAACTGAATGACTGCTTCCACACATCACAATAGCCCCAGTTGGAGCTATTGTGTTTCTAAGCACTTTACTAGGATTTAATCTTTAAAAATTAATATCTTTTCCTGTGTGTGTCGGAGTTTTGTCAATTTGGTCTTGTTTTACTCAGATAAATATTAGCTATTGGGTGTGGAGTACCTTTGTGGCGTTTTCACTGTGTTACTGTGTGTGTACAAATAATTCACACATCGACTTGGAGATAAGCCTCACTGCTCGTGCCAAGCTACCAAGGGAGTGAGCAGGGGTTGCCTTAACTGTGTATTCCCTCACCCTGACTGGAATGAGGGTGCCTACTTGCTCAGGGTACAAACCACTGCTAACTAGAGACCCCATTTCTAACAAACAACATGGAGCAGCTCAGTACAACTTCTACCTGTTGTGACCAGGATTGAGGACTATGGATCTGGTAGTCTCCCATGCTGAGTGAGGAGACATCACCAAGGAGAATCAAGAACACTCTGCCTTGAACCTGGAGCACCGGCTTCTGCCTGATTAAAAACCAGTGAGCCTTGTAAGGAACAGGAGGTCGTCAGGAAGGAGCCAGATCCAGTGGGGATCATACTGAATGGGTCCTGGGGGGGTGCAGATTATGTGATTCTGTCTTCGGAATCAGCAACTGATTGGGTTGGCTACCCATGTGTGCTGTGGCAACTTTCTGTATATCGAGTGGGGTTTAAGGAGAAGATTGGACTGCTGAACTAATCAGGCCATCTGCCCATGTGCATTGAATGCATGCAGTGCTGTCACTCGAAGAGGGAAGACACCTTGAGTGTGTGGAATACAACACCCTTATACCAGGTGGTGGTTGCGAAGGGAGCAGTGGACCATGGCCCATAAACTGTGCACAATTGTAAACTCTTAGCTATTATGTAGTCATTAAAACTCAAGTAGCACCCCAGGACTTCCAATGGAGACTTAAGATACTTAGTGTGACACCAGAGGAACGTTGGGGAGTAACCCAATTTCTAACTTGAAGAGTAGCACAATGGTGCCACCACAGACAGTGCAGGAATATAGAACTTCTGAAGAGAGTGTTATTGTTTAGTGTGTAATGCATTTTGCTTTGTGTGTGTGTATAAATATTACTTTTTATAAAAGCGAGAATATGGCTGGACATTCATTTAGTTCTGAGCCTGTGTACATTTGCATCTTCCTCCTCCCGAGAAGCCTTGGACTGGATGACTCTCACTTCCAATGAGAGTCCATTGCTCAAGGAGTACTTGGCCCAGTTTCTCAGAACCCTTAATAGACCATGCCCCTGAACATCAAGAGTAAACGGCTTCAGCCCACATATTTGGGGTAAGAAACTCCTGTTTGCCAAATTGCCATCTGAAAGCGGTTCTAACAAATATCGTTATAATTTTTTGACATAAATCACATCAGAAATCTTAAACTGGAGATTCTCAGTGCTTAATTTGTTCTTATTGTTTCCGGTGAGGAGTACTGGCACCTTTTTTGTGGGCCGGCACCTATTTTTCTGCTTCAACATTTACTGCGAGCAAAAGGCACATATTGGAAAGACGGAGGAAGAGAAAAACGAAAAAGCATCACAATGGGAGAAAGCAGAAAGCTGCAAGAGTGAGCTGAAGGGGCAGGGAGTTGCTTGAAATGGATAGAAGAGGCCAGAGATGGCTTCAGGATTAAGTTGCCTCAGTATTCTGTGTTCGCACATTTAATTGCAGCAGCTCCATGTTTAAGAGGAGACCTTTTTATTTACAAATTAAGCACTGGTGGAGCCACAACTCACCAATTACACTAGGATTGGTGAGGTATGATGTAAGTGAACGCTTACTAACAGGAAACAAAGTGCACAGAAGAGAGCCACAGCCCTCTGACACACACCCTCCAGTTTGAGGAAAAGTTTTCCAGACTCATCAACTCAAAGAGGGCTGCTCTGCTCAGAAATATTCTTTTGAAACTGCAAATCTTTTCAAAATGTCAAGGCACATGTGAGTATATTACACGTTATCAAACAGTTGCATGCTGCACGTGGCGTAGACCTGCAGCTTCATGTTTTATGATGCACTCAAACTCTTTAGTGATTTATAAAATGCTCTTGTTATAAAGATGAATGCCTTTTTGTGAATGCTATTGCCCAACACAATGGCACTTGTTTTATTGACCTGGCAGTGATGGAAACTGAATCTTCACATGCAGGCTGATGGTCAAATTTGTAAGGAATTGGATAAAAAGCACGAACATATATTCATCAAATGCCTTCAAATGTTCTAAATACTTAGGGTTGAATTTAAGAAAAGTGGAGCTGCATTCAAAGCTGTGCCACTTTTCTTGCGCCTCCCCGAAACCACTTACCAACCACTATGTGTGTGCTATATTTATGTTACGGCGCACCCTGGCAGTATTAGGAACAATAGCACCAACATTTTTGATGCTATTGTGGTGCTTTGCTCCACTAGCGTCAAAAATGTTGACACTAGTGGAGCAAAGTGCAAGGAGGCCCATTGTTTACAATGGGTGTGTTCTCTGAAGGCCTGGTTTCAGCAGGCATTAAAAACGATGCCAAAAATGGCGCAATGAAACTTAGAGATTTATTGCGCCAGTTTTGCGGGCCTCTTTGCGCTGTAACGCCCTCTTTGCATACGTTATGCATCTTTGGGTCACTCGAGTTTTCACATTCCCCCTGGCTTAGCTCAGGATCAGATCCCAGGCCTGTTGTCACCCTGCTGTGTCCAGTAATTACATTCTCTCCAGCAACAGGAACAAAGGCTGTCCCCACACAAAAGGAGCAATTAGCAAGACTTCTCCATGCTCCAGAGAAGGAAGGGGCGGGAGCAGAATGCTCTGTATCAATCACCCAGCAGTCATACTGCTCCAGGATGGGCCTGCCCAAGCCCCCTTAACAAAGGAGAATGCCCAGACAACTGGAGCCAAACCACTTGGGGGCGTCCTTTGAAAATATAGTGTGCCGGTCCCTGGCACTGATGTCAGCAAGGGGTTGAGCTGAGACCCCAGGAGCTGATGTGACCAGTGGCTCCTTGATGACGCCATTTTGGGTTGTACCAACATGCTGTGCAGACATTCTCTTGCCTGCAAACTTCCCATCTGGTTCGCTGCTGGATCCAGGCACAGCCAAGGAGAATTGGAAGGACAAACCCTCTGACCCCCCCCCTCAGGACCTAGGGCTGTCCATCTGACCCCGGAACCAGTGGATCTCCCCAAGGGCCAGTGAGGCTGGGCCCCATACTCCACCTGAGGGGCAGTTAGGGGAAGCCCTGGACTCTTCTGCGCGCACCAACTAAATTATAAAGGAAAACTGGTGCAGAAAGCAAGGAGGACCAGCTTTTGGAGCACTACACTGCTTTTGAGGTGAGGGTGGTTATTGCAACTGCCCCCAGTAGATATAGCTCATCATCAGGAGTAAAGTAAACCCAGGATTGTCCAAATCAGCCCAACGGGACCAGAGTTATACCATTTTTAAGTTTGGCGACCTTCGACCTAATTTCCTCCCTCGAGGGTGTGTGGCTGTGCTGTACTGAGATTAATCTCCCCCGCTGTGGACCAGGGCCCCGGGGACAGCACCAAGAAGATGGGGTTCATCAAACTAGGGGAGCGGGTGTGCGTGGGGCCCCCTCCCTATTCTGCTACCTCACCTGGGGACCCCATACACCCAGTGGAATCCAATGTGGGGGCCCGGATCCCATCCCCGGACCATCGAGTGGTGTAGTGATGTGGGGAAGCACTGCGCTCCCCGCGGAAGGCCAGAAGGTACCAGGACTCCATCCCTAGTCATTTCTGAAGAGGGGGAGGATGGGAGGAGTGCCGCCCCCCCCATGTGGTCAACACTTCCTGTGCCCGTGTCTGGGGGGAGCGGGAAACAGCCACCATCACAAACGTCTGCCCACGTGAGGGGGCACACACAACAAAAGGACTGCTGGCTCCCATGGCAGCACGTGGTTATGCTGCGAGCATGGGGAGCCAGTGAGGGCAGCCTGGGGTGGGCTTCCTGTCCTACCCTCCAATAAAGGAAATCTTCGAAGTGCCTGGGCGGGATCGGGCACCCCCACCTAAACACTGTAGAATGTGGCATGAGGAAAATCTCTGTGCGGCTCTCCCCAGCACAGTGGGAAAGCTGCTGCTATTATTCACTCCACTTGTGAAACTCACCCCATAATGCATTGCGGGGCCTTTCATGTGGTTCACACGGTTGCCCATAACTCAGTCTGTGGTGGTCCTAGGACAATGGGACCACCATTAAAATGTTCCCTTTCCTCTCTAGGTCATAATCTGTGTCCCCACCCTAGGTTAGGGGGGACTCCAAAATCATAACCTCTCCTACCATTCAGTGTTTTTTCAACCTCTTTCATTACTTGGTCTTTTGTCTTGCAGCTGGGAGTAGTTTGTTCTTTAAGGGCAGGCCTTAATATTTTAGAAGGTGATGGGGCTGAAAATTTGTAATACACATATTGCACATATTGAAAATGTATTTGTGATGTTTTTCTGTGATGATTGTCCCCATAGTGCTTTGGCAGTACAATGCTTCTAAAATTATTATTCTTATTGCGCTGCCCCCCTATGGGCTGATCTGCCCATTGCAGTCTAGAAAGAATACACCAAGTTTGATTTTGATAAATGCTTTTATTGGGGTTCACATGATGATTGCATACGTTTTATTGATCCATCATTATTGTGATTATGACCATAATTCATGCCAAAGTAATAACCCTATTACAATATGACTGTTTGAGCACACTTGGTATGTTTGCATGGGCCTTCTAGGGGGTCACCAGTGGTTGTAGCCAGGCATGGTATGTGCCATCTACCAATGTATGTTTGTAACTTATTGCAGAGTATTTAGTAGTGTGTGTGTAAAGAAAACGTACTGACTGGAAAATCATTTATTGAGTGATAATATTGTATGCCAATGATTGGTGATTCCTAGACCACACCACCTCCATTGAGTAGACCTTAGACTGTTCTGCCTCGATACCCTGTGAGAGTCAAGTTCTACAATGGTGTGTTTGGTTCCCACGGAGGACAACTGAGGAACTAATATTTGTGCAGGCCACACAACTAATAACCTAATTTCCAACAATGGTCATTTTTAAACCTGCAAGGAAGGGTTGAATGTCCGTCTGTCCTCATGGTCATTATAATAATTCTGCAGGGAAGGGGTGAGTGTTTGCCTGTCCCTATTAAACATTTGCAATACAGTTAATGCAATCTTTAGCCACACCTAAATATATGCTTGCCTTGGATTCCAAACAGAGCAAGCCTTGGCAAAATCAACAGGTCTGGCCTTTACAAGCTGGTGCGTGCATGGTTATTCATTCTGAATGACTTTTAATTATATGCCATGTGAGTAAAATGAAGAAAGAAAGCATACTGCTACTGAAACAAGAAGCCATGCAATTAAAAAAAAAAAAAGTATTCCATATCATTTTAATAGAACAGTATGGGTGCTTCTTGGTAGACAGATGCCCTTGGCGAGGTATGGGAACCCTTTTTAAGTTTACTGTACATGGCAGATACTTATGATTCTTACTGGAACTCAGGAATTGAACTTTAGGTTTTGAATAACTGTAACTTGAAAAAAAAAAATGGATTAAGAATGGAAAGAAAAAAGCATTGGCAAATCCACACTAGCACCAAATACACTTCTTTTTAAGCAGTTGTGCACAAGTGAGCTGGAAAAGGGCATTACTAGCTGTAATAGAGAGCCAAAGGCTGAAGTGGGCTGACCTACTGCTCCATGTATGCTGTATTGGGTAGAAGCAAAATGTGAATGATAGTTGTACATATCAATTAATGAAAAAGGTTAACCCAAAGTCCCTCTGTGTATGTAAATATGTGTGTATTTTATCTTTTTGTGTTATAGGATGATGACCAGAAAGCTATTGCTTGTTCTAGGTCAAAGGAAAAACAGAAAAAGTCACCCCCTCACCAATTGGTTGGTCTAGATGTCATTCACATTGTAACAGCCTGTTCTGGAGAAACAGCCACAACCAGTGCACATTAGGCCACCGAGGAGCTGCTATGCTATGATGCGCAAGAGATGACGGCAAGATTACACCATGGTCCCACATTCACGGGCCCTTAATGGAGGGTATCTTTATTGAAATTGTGCAACATCGTCGGTGTCACCTTTCACCGTCAGGTTTCACTCAGCCTTTACCCACATCAAGAGTGCAAGAATATAGACCTTATGAAGAGTGTGTTACTATTTAATGTGAATTGCATTTCGCTACTGCCTTACTGTGCTCCAAAGCTACACAGAAACTAATGATGAGCTGCTGTAGTCACCAATGACCTCTGTACACAGAACTGCAGAGCTGTGAGGTACAAGTTATGAGGCTAGATACATCTCATGGCCCTTGGCACACTGTCCATGCACGGAGGTTGACTCAATTGTTAACCTCCTACCGGATATTGGGAGCCTTCTGGTGCAGAGTGTTATTGTTCCTGCTGGAGACATCCTCTTGGCCACCACACACAGAACCTTCAAAGAGCTGCTGTTATGTGTAATTCTCCAAATAATGCCAGAGGTATAACAGCGCCCATCATGGAAGGAGGCTGGACTGTGGCTCTACTGCAGCATCTGTGATGAACTTCAGTTCAAAACAACACCCAGCAGTAGTGAATTTCTTTAATATTTATTTGCAGCTGTGTCACAAGCAGGGCCGGCTTTAGCGCTGGTGGTGCCCTGTGCGACAGTTTTTTTTTGCCCCCCCCACCCCATGACCACCTCCTCGGATTACCTCACTACCACCCAGCAAATGTGCAACTCACCTCTCCATAACCCCCCTTTCACATGCATTAATTTGTTTTAAAATGCTTGTAAAGGTTAGCTTTACTAATCCACCCAGGTATCTGCATGAAATATAGTTCAGTTTTTTGCAGCAGGCATATTAATCCTCTACGCTACTTTATGGCGAGTCAATGCTGTCGCAAGACAAAACTCCCACCTCTCCCCCTAGCAGGAACATTAATCACAAGAGGTATCTTGACATTTGAATTGCTTCCTGAAGGCTGGACACACAAGGAGCTTTTCAGCAGGTGCTTTTAAATCCTAAATTTCTAAGTTATTGCTAAACACAGCGCCCCCTTTCCTAAAGCCGGCCCTGGTCACAAGAGTTTTTTTGTGAGTGTGGGGGCGGCACGCATGTGTGTTGGTGTGTGTCAAGACTGAGGGTGAGTGTCAGTATGCCTGATATTATCAAAACTGCTGCCAGTGAGCTAACCTCTATATCTTAAGCCAACCATGACTTCTGATGACCCCTCTTTTAATAAACTGGGTCAATCTCTGACATGATCAGGCACACCTTTGCTTAATGCTGAGCCTAACATAATGTTGGTAAAACTTGAGATGGGGCCTGATTTAGATGTTGGCAGTGTTATAGTCAAGCCACGTTGCTGGCGGGTCCGAGAAGACCATCAATGCGGTTGTATTCTGCCAGCCGAATTTAGATGTTACAGACCTGCTGGCGCTGTACTCAATGGACTTAATACAATGGCAGCGGCTATGGTTGGGAGGTAAGTGACAGATACGCACACTGTTCCTTAGCCATAGATGTACCACCACACTACACAACACATACACACATTTATCCATTGCCAGTCCGACACCACACAACCCGTACATACTGAAAAAATAGATTGGCACAGATCCATGCCACAACATACACACACCATTGACACTGCACCCACACACCACACAACCACAACAAACAACACAACTAAACACTCAGCTGCACAAAGACACTCATACACACCCGCACCTTAGTTTGTCAATCGCATCAGATACACACACCCAGCGCCTTGAGACCCTCAAGGGTGAGTAGCTGCTCTTTACAAAAACTGATTGATTGATTGATTGATACAATACACTTACTGACTCACACACACAACTCGCAGCACAACATGACAGGTACACATCCTCTGGCAATGTGCACACATGGACACAGTTGACAGATGTGACGGTACCATCACTGTGGTGACAGCATTCATTTGCCAATGAATACTGGCACCAAAATGACTGTTGTGTACGTGTGCAATATGCGTTGTATACCCTTGCGTCTCCACACATGTCTGACTGATTTGTGTCCCCAACATATGCATGTCACAGTGATTGAAAAAATTACTGTGACTTGTATATGTCTCCAGTGGTTCCCATCTCCCATGTAGTCCCCACCCAACATAACCTGGCTATGCGGCATCCTTATCTTGTAGTCCACTGATGTGAGGGTCGTGTTTTCTCTGTGTGTCAGTGACAGCAGTGAGGGCAGGTGTTGTCCAATCATGGGCAGTCGAAAGCGCGGTGAAAATTTGTAAAAAGGTGAGTTTTTACCCGCATTCCCCCCTAAACTGCAAACTAAGGATTGACGGTCGGACCCCAACTTTTTCCTTGGTGACAAGGCACATCTAAAGCTGCATGGCAGAGAGCTGGCTGCAGTCCCAACTGGCAGAGACAGTGGTTCGAATGCAGTCTTTCGTCTATGGGACCGCCAACGTCTAAATATGGCGGGAGGACCTTTGCAGCGGTAGGCGGGTTTACAGTTGGAAAGTCGACAGCACCATTACCATGGTGCTTAATTTGTAAATGAAAATGTGCCATGCCCAAAGCCCTCCTCTTAAACATGTGGCTGCTGCAATTAAATGTGTGAGCACAGATTACTGATACAGAATAATCCTGAAGCCATCTCGAGCCTCTGCAATCCATTTACAGCCACTCCCTGCCCCTTCAGCTCACTCTTGCAGCTTTCTCCCATTGTGATGCTTTTCCTTTTTTCTCTTCCTACATCTTTCCCATAAGTTTATTTTTCTCGCAGTTAATGCTTGAAGCAGAAACATAAGTGCTGAACCTCAAAAATAAGTGCAGGTGCTCCGCACCGGAAACAACAAGCACAAATTAAGCACTACATCTAAATCTGTCCCACAATGTGGACATTCCTAGCATGATGGTCCCCACCCTTGGAATAATGCTGACATTGGTAAGCAGTGTTATTTTTGATAGGTTGAGAAACATAGGTCCTGATTTAGATATTGACAGACGGGTTACTCAGTCACAATGGTGACAGATATCCGGTCAACCGAAATCTAAATCCCATTATATCAATGGGATTTAGATTTCAGCAGATGGGATATCTGTCACTATTGTGATGGAGTAACACGTTCGTAAAACTCTAAACCAGGCCCATAGTTTCCCTAGCCCGCGCTCTGCTTATCGCAAGCTAAAGGTCTGGGCTAATTAAACATTTGGTAAACCTACTTTGCATCAACCCATCCATCTGGGCACTCACTCATCCATGCATTTATCTATCCAAGCAATAATCTATCCTTTCATTCGATCATTTAAGCATTCATCCAATCATTCAATCATTGACTCTTTTTCACATTATTCTGTGACCAATTCACAAAACCACACACACAAACCCATCACATAATATTAACAACAATTTGAAAATATGTGTTTAACAGATAACAGCTTACAACTATAATTTTCTACGATCACTGTTAAATAATAATAAACCTCGTGATTCTTAGGATGTCACTATGAGTTGTCCAATATTCGCATCTGATAATACCTGTTACAGAGGTGTTCGGTATTTTTTGGGTGCGATAATTATCATCAATTACGAGATTTGGAGGAATAATATGCAGATTGCGTGCATTTCTACAGTAAATTCCGACCATTTTCTCCCATTAAACAGTGGCAGGTTAGACTTGCTGATATGTTCGAAAAAACTAATTATTCCAATATATTTGGTAACATGAAGGGTACAACTGTGTCCTGCCACAGCAGAGTAAGCGGGTGAAGTGTCTTGAAACTACATTGCTAGTGCATCCCTGACCAGTTGGAAGATTCCGACAAACTATTTGTTGTTGTAGTTAAAAAGTCCTTACTACTAGTAAAGGTAAAATTGGTGCAACGTAGTTTGTGCCACTAACTCCCGAACACACAATAAAAATAGAGCATAAGAACATGGTTTCGCACTCTGGGGGCAGGTCTTTTAAAATAGCCGATATCAGCCTGAAAGTTTGATAGTGCCCAGCAGCCATGCAATTCCAATAATTTGGTAATAAAGGCACGTCATTAATGGGGCAGAATTGTACGCATCAAATACATAAATATAGGTTGTCGTCTCAAAGTACTTGTTTGTAATGATCTAGTTGACTTCTGTACAACTTGGTCAATCACCTTGCACGGTGCGATATAATTTGGTTAAAGATGGTTAGTTGAAGAGTGACTATAACACCAATTAAAGCTTAACGTGTACCAGTAAAATGCCATGATTTTTACCATTCATTATCCCGAACCTCTCTAAGGTAACTGAAATCTTTATTAGCTCAAGAACTAGCTTGTCTTCATAATACCATCCTGGGTTGAAGGTTGCTTTCAGGCCCCAAAGCCAGTTCTGTGAAACTGTCCTTAGAAACATTTGAACCTGTAGTTTGAGTACGGGCACATGGAAGAAACTGCGAGCAAAACTTGGTAACTTTGTTGCCTAGTCATTGGATAATAGGATTTACAGACAAACTTGTGAAGACTTCTAGGATGACCAGTGGAAAAGCTCCTGGAATCCTAGAGTAATTGCGCCACAGCACACTGACCAGCGCTGGAACTTGGCAGTAATATTGTTGTGACAGAGCCCTATAAGTCTCATAGGTACATTTAATCTTTTTCTCACCATTGAACTGATTCTTATATTTTTACATCAACCTATCAGAAAGGCCCATATTTATACTTGGTTTGCGCTGAATTAGCGTCAATTTTTTACGATAAATCAGCGCAAACCTAACTCCATATTTATACTTTGGCACTATACACGTGTAGCGCCAAAGTAATGGCGTCTTCATCATTTTATGGAGGGTAAAACCTACCTTGCGTCAATGAGATGCAAGGTAGGCATTCCCGTCCAGAAATTGACGATATGGCCTTTGTGTCATATTTATCCTCCCGTGCTAAAATCCAGCATGTGGGGATGGGAGCCTTAAAAAATGGTGCTAAGCTTGCTTAGTGCCATTATTTAATGTATGGGTCTGGGAAGTGGTAAGGGGACCTGTAGGCAGATTTCCATGGTCAGAGACCATGGAAATTGCCCACAGGTGCCCTTCCCTGTCCCCAGGGACACCCTCACCCACCCACTCCAGGAGGTCACCTAAGGATGGGGTACCCATCCCAGGTAAGTCTGGGTGAATTTTCTTTTCCCAACACCGCTCGGGGGCCCTGACTTGGGGCTCATGCACAGAGCTGGCCCCAGTGGCCATGCACAGGGGACATTTGTCCCCTGGGCATGGCCATTGGGGTGGTGGGCATGGCTCCTGTCTTCACGAAGACAGGAGCCAGCTCCATGGGGGTTGTGCACCAGAAAATGGCGCTACACTGCTTAAAGACAATTTATTTTCCTATAAACAGTGTAGCGCCATAATTTGGCAGACAAGCCCCGGTTCCCCCTACGCCTCCCAGGCTCTGTTAGCGTCCTTTACAAGGACGCTAACAGGGCCTTAGCACCAGCTAGCGCCATTCCATTAATATGGCACCTGGATGGCATTATGGAATGGCGCTATACTTTTTGATGCAAACCTGCGCTAATGCAGGTTTGCACCAAAAAGTATAAATCTGCCCCAAAGAGTCCTCTACTGCCTTACATTTACAAAAGCAAGTCAATTTTTTTTTTTTAATTTTGATCTCAGCACACACAAAAATCATGCATGTGCACTGAAGGTCCGCTGTGACATAGAATGTGACACAGAGTAGGAATCTATGGTATGGAGGAGTACATCATCAACCCACCTTTACTGAGCGTGACTACCGTTAGCTCACCAGGCTGTGGAAAACAGACAGTGAATGCAGTAACAGACTGTAGTGGCACCACAGTCATTTTGTACCTGCCACCTGTCAGGGGGGGATGCCTACAGGCCTCTACGGGGTCTTGATTCTGAATATTGAGTAGGGAATATTGTTATACTTTAATAATGGAGCAAAAATTTGGGAACAAAAATATTGACAGGTAAATCTATTTCTCTCTCTCGCTCTCTCTAAATATATATATATATGTATATATATATATATATATATATATATATATATATATATATATATATATATACATATATATATCTTCAGAGTACGTATATGTGGAGCTAAGGATAGTAAACCTGTACTTCCCTATATGCACTCACCTTTCGATATTTCTGCCCTTAATATTTTGGCTATGATATTAAGGTTTCACCATATGAATGTATGATGGAACAACAAATGCTGGAACCACGCATGCCTGAACAATGCAGTCGGAACAACGACTGCGTTGCTACCACGAATGCCTTTACCACACATGCCTTTACAACGATTTTTCATTGAAAAAGCATGACTAGTAAAAGCATGTGTGGGAACGGCATGCATGGTTCTAGCATGCCACCCCCCCACCTGCCCTAAGGCCCAGAAGAACCCACCCCTAATACTAAAACTAACCCCACCCCTAAAACAGAACTACCCCGGATACTTCCCACCTACCCTGAGCCCTAAACCCTTCCCGGACCTCCCACACCCACCCTAAAAACAACCGACCCCACCCCAAAAAACCTAACTACCTTGATCCCCCTCCCCCAAAAAACAACTATCCCGATCCCCCACCCCCAAGGACCAAACTACTAAGCCCCCACCCCCAAAAATAAAACCACCCCGACCACCTCCACCTCGCTCCTAAAAACAAAACTATCCTGATCTCCCACCCCAAAAACAAAACAACCCTGACCCCCCACCCTCAAAAACAAAAGCACCCCAACCCACCCCACCCCCAAAAACCTAACTACCCTGATCCCCCACCCCATACCCAACAAACAAACTACCCCGTTCCCCATCCCCAAAAAACAAATTACCCCAACCCCCCACTCCACCCCAAAAACCAAACTACCCTGATCCCCCAACCCCAAAAACCAAACTACCCTACACCCCCAAAAACAAAACTATACGAATGCCCCCACTCCGCCACTAAAAACAAAATTACTCTGACCCCCACTTCAAAAACAAAACTACCCCACCCCAAAAACCTAACTACCCCAATCCCCCACCCCCAAAAATCAATCTACCCCGATCCCTGGCCCCTAACAACCTAACTACCCCGATTCCCCACCCCCAAAAACCAAACTACTCGAACCTCCACCCCAAAAATCTAACTACCCAATCCCCCCAAAAAACCAAACTACCCCTATCCCCCACCCCCACACATCAAACTACCAGACTTCCCCACCCCAAAAAATCTAACTACCCCAACCTCCCACTCCCACCCCTAAAAACCTAACTCCTGCGATGCCCCCACCCCAAACATCAAACTACCCTGATCCCTCTGCCCCCAAAAAACAAACTACCCCACCCCCAAAAACAAAACAACCCCAACCCCCCACCCCACCCCTAAAAACAAAACTTCCCCAACCCCCAACCCCAAAAACAAAACTAATCCGACCCCTTGCCCCAAAAACCTAACTACCCGATGCCCCTACCCCACACCCAAAAACCAAACTACCCCGCCCCACCCCTAAAAACAAAAGTACCCTGACCCCCATCCTCAAAATAAAACTACCCTGACCCCTCACCCCACCTCTAGAAACAGAACTACCCTGATCCCCCTCCCCTGAAAACCAGAACTAACCCAATGCCTCAACCCCCAAAAACCAAGCTACCTGGATTCCCCCACCCCCAAAACCCAAAACTACCCCACCCCCAAAAACAAAAGTACCCAACCCCCAAAACTATCCCGACCCCCACCTCTCCCCTAAAAATAGAACTACCCTGATCCCCTACCCCATAAAACCAGAACTATCCCAATCTCCCCACCCTGCCCCTAAAAAACAATCTAACCCGACCCCCCACCCCTGCCCTAAGCCCTTAATCCACCCCCCCACTGCTGAAAACTACCCCCAACTCTGCCCCAACCCCACTTACCTCGCGTCCGCTCTTGATCCACTCCGCCTTAACCACGCATATGTGTGTTCAGCACATGTGTGGATAAGGCAGAGAAAAAGGCAGTCATTCCAGGAAAGTGTGGTTATGCTTGCGCTGCTTGTGTAACCATTGTTCCAGAGTCGCTGTTCCGGACGTTTACCTCACCATATACCTGTACTCAGTATTTAGTCTATGACCCCTCTTCTGTTCTTAAATTAGGCTATCACCTCTCCACAGGTAAGTTCTTGAGTCCACCCATAAGGGATATTAATAACACATGAATGGTTACCCTCTATATGTCTAGTGGCATGTGCGTGGAGTAATAAGAGGCATCTGACTGTGACAGCCATGATTCCATTTTGATTCTCTGTACATGAGTGGCACATCAGTTGGAGACTGAGGAGAGCTTACCAGACAGTGATGTGACTTGCATGGCTCCTTCAAAGCATTTCTGAGGTTCTCTGTAATAGATCAGACTCTAGGGTATGAAGGACAGGCCACAGAGAGCTCTTTGTAGTGCATAGGAAACCTTGCCCCTTCCTGTTCCACTCTTCCTCAAAACTATTACATTGGCCTATTTGCAAGAAAGGTAAGTGGGAAAGCCTCTCCATCTTTTGTGCCTTTGTTTTAGGTCCTCCTGTCAACTAACTCCCAACTCCACCCCACACTTTGTTTTATGTCTCTCCAGTCAACCAACTCCTCCCCACTTTCCTGTTAACACAAAAGAACAAATGGGAAGATTTAAGAGAAGTGGTGCTACACCTAGTGCTGCACTGCTTTTCTTGCGCCTCTTAGTGTCTCCTTAACGCCACCATGGTAGCGCCGTATTTAAAATACAGCACACCATGGTGGTAGTTAGGTTGACTAGCGTCATCATTTTTTATGCTAGTCCGGCGCTTTGCAGGATTAGTGTAAAAAACTATTACACTAATCCTGCAAAGCACCCAGAGGCCCATTGTAATCAATGAGAACCTCTGTTTAACGACTGCAGGCGTTAAAAAATGGCAATAAAATGGTGCAAAGGAATCTCATAGATTCCTTTGTGCCATTTTTATGCTCCCCCCAGCACCAGAATGCCCCCCTTGCATACATTATGCCTGGCGGAGGCATAATGTGGCACAACGGGTTACAAAGTAAATATGGTGTGGTGTTTTTCCCCTTCCAACGGCACATTGGTATAAAAAAAAATTGACCATAATACAGCATTGGAATGGCACAAGGCCAATAAAAATCTAGCCCAAAGACTGTATTTTGACTAGTCTGGAAGGTAGGCACAAGAGTCATGAAGTGCCTGAAACTAGTCCCAGAGCTGGACAACTGGAAGACACAACTTGTCTGCAAACTGAGTAAAAGTATAAGGCGGAAACCCCTAAGACAAAGAAGTCTTTTTTTGCACCAAGTTTGGCATTGGTTGCTGTCTGGTAATTCCATTGCCAGGTTCAAACCTTGGAGAATGGCAACCTCGAGCAGCTGAATCTTACCAGGAAAGGTGCCTGGCAACAACATAGAAGGAAGGCCCCTCTGAATGATGGAGAAGGGGTCCTGAAGGTACCCTAACACCAAGGTAAATGCCTGCATTAGAGGACATTAAGGAGAAGTGCAACAGTAGAAAAGTGAGTCATTTATACACATTGAAGGACCTGCACCACCAGGAGAAGTAGTGAGACCTTGTGACCATAGTCTCTGTGCAGCTTATTCCAGAGAAACGCGACTCACTCTCCAAACCTATGCCTACAGAGAAAGCAAAGTATACCTTTTCCCACGGACCAACAAGCAGTTGTGAGTAGGTGGGAAGGACCCTTGGAGATGAATTGACAATTTGGCATTACAGAAGAATCTCCACCACATTCAGGGGACTCAGCATATAAAGCAGCACTACCAGTGATCATTAGGCACTAAAGAAATCACCGCTGCAACTCAGGATGGGCATTTCATTTGATTGTGTGGTAGTTTTAAGTTTGGGCTTAAGAGAGATCCCAAAATCTCTCTCAAATTTGAGCTTATAACTCACTGCACCACAATCAGCATTACTACTTGATATATAAAAAGGCTCTGAAACACCAGGCAATATTTTCTTTGCTTTAGGGATCTATAATCATACTTTTCTGTCAACATCTGCATTGCAAGAAATTGATGTCACAAAACTTGAGCTCTGCTCTCTGAAAAATGTGTTAGCTGTTCTGGAATTCCAATTTCTCACTGTAGGTAACAAGGTACTAACACATTTCTCCTTTTAGTGATCATTCCCAATACCCAAACGAAAGCAAGTGATGTCACATTCATAAAAGAAAAACACAATTGAGCCTAAGACTTCACTAGCTGCTGCTCCATCACCAACATTCCACTCATCACTGACGTTTTAAAGAGTGGTAGCCATCCACAAATCAAGCACCTTTAGGACTAACAGTCACCTACAACACTGCAAGTATATAGCTTGCAAGCTGCTCACAGCACCAGTAGGCCTGGCACTGAGAATGTTTCCTTTAACATTTGACAGGGACATGTGGTTATGCTTTTTCTTCTTGAACTTCCACCAAGCATGAAACGCTCACATCATAGCATGTAGAAATGGTTGGAGTGACCACAAAACCTTAAGTTTGTTGATGGTGTTGACTATGGTCCCCCCACATTTAAATCATGCAGGGGACCACTATGTTGGCAGGAAGGGACCACATCACTTTTGCAACAGAGGTTCTTCTCCGCCACCATAAGGATCAGGCCCTTAGCATTTTCCAATATATCAAGAGCTTGGTGCCAAACAAGCTGGTGGTGCTGAATTTTAGAGTATGCATCTATGCATCTATGAAATATTTGCATATCCCAAACCTACTCAACAAAGGCACCAAGATGCTGTGCAGTGTCAAAGGCAAAGACATATTATTACTACATCATGCTGTAGTGTCAGGGCTGGCGTTATTACTGGAGGCGCCTGGTGTGATAATGTTTGTTGGCATCACCAATGACAACTTCTCCACAGATTCCCTCACTACCACCCTTCACTAGTTCCCCAATCTCGCTATAGTCTCTGTCTTTCACATGTATTTACTTTGTTTTATAGCACTAATCATACCAGTTTAGGTTACAGAGCCCTTCACATCACATGCACATTTTACAGAGATCATGGAGCATACGTGTATAAATAAGTTCATAGGAAATGTTACATAAAACAAAGAGGACTACATGGTGCAGGGGCCACATGCCATCCATACTGGTAGGAAGTATAATTTAAGAGGGCTTGGTCTGGAGCAGCATAAACTCGGGATTTGAAACATAACAAGGCGGTTGAGTTGACTTTACTAATAAAAATTGATTTCTATCCAAATTAACCCTTTTTAGCAACATTAGGATGATGAAAGACTGGGAAAATCATAAAGCTCTAACCTATACCTTGAAGTTTGTATGCAGCTCTTTGATGACAGTTAACAGCTCACTTTGCTATGTTTGGATTGTAACTTTTGAACCGCAAGTAACAAAAGTATCTCCCTGGCAAAAGCTGCAACCCACATGGGGCCAGATGTAGCAAAATGACATTTTGCGATTTGCAAATTGCGAGTACTAGCGACTCGCAATTAGCAAGTCGCAAAATGTCATGCAGAAAGGTGTCTCAGACACCTTCTGCGAGTCGGTATGGGGTCGCAAAGACCCACCTCATTAATATTAATGAGGTGGGTCGCATTTTGCGACCCCATACCGACTATGGGCACTCGCTAACATGGAGGCCTGCTGTAGTCAGCAGACCTCCATGTTAGTGACTGCTTTTAAATAAAGCAGTTTTTTTTTTTTAAGTGTAGCCCGTTTTCCTTAAAGGAAAACGAGCTGCACTTAAAAAGAAATCCGAAACCTTTTGTTTCGGTTTTTTTTCAGGGCAGGTAGTGGTCCCTTGGACCACTACCTGCCCTGAAAAAATGTTTTGGGGTCCATTCACAAAGGGGAAGGGGTCCCATGGGGACCCCTTCCCGTTTGCGAATGGGTTACCATCCACTTCAAGTGGATGGTAACTGCGACTCCATTTGCGACCGCATAAGCGGTCTCAAATGGAATTGCATACCATTGCGAATCGCAAATAGGAAGGGAACACCCTTTCCTATTTGCGATTCGGAAATGCATTTTGCGAGTCGGTAACGACTCGCAAAATGCATTTCTGCATAGGAAACACGCATTTGCGAGTCGCAAACGGCAAATTTTGCCGTTTGCGACTCGCAAAGTGCTTCCTACATCTGGCCCTAAGTTATCTACATTACATGCACTTTTGTGATCCGCATGGTACACTTTCTTTGCTGCAGGCACATTAACCCTCTGTGCAAAAATACGAAAAGTCAAAACTTCCACTAGACACAACTACTATCTCTCTCCAACAAGACCACTAACCACCAGTGTTATTTTGACATTTTTATTGTTACCTGAAGATTGAGGACGTCAAGAAACCCTGCAGCAGGTGCTTTTAAATCCATAACATATTTGAAAACTCAGCCCACCCGAGGCAGCATCCATCTCAGTGGCTCCGGTGGCAGTGCCCTGAAGTTATCCCTTTGAGGTGTTTCATAAAGAGGTATGTCTTCAGCATCTTCCTAAGCTGGGGCACGGTTTGAGTGGTGCTGATGGATACAGGAATGTTGTTTAAGATCCTGAAAGTATCAGCTGGGAACCCCTTGGGTGTAGTAGGAGACAGAGTTTTCCCGTGGCCCTGAGGAATCCCTTCCGTGGCACTGCCGAAGAGATTTTTCAATGTAGCTGTCGAGTACAGTACAAATATACAATAATAATAGGCAAACAGTGAAAAATGCAGTGCAGCTGCCCCCATCTCCCCAAGGGTCCTTCCGAGCATTGCTATTATAATTCTGCTTTCGTTTCATATACGATATGCAAGTAAAATATGAAAATATTACTTAGCGTGCCTGCTGCTTTGAGTTATGTACCTGCTTCCTCTCTGGCGGTTGCTTTTCCACTATTTCGGAGTCCACTTTCAGCTGTGCTTCGACAAACTCTTCAAACGTCTTCTGCCTTTCGCCAATCCCTGGCCTAATTGGCCTAAGAAAGTAAGAAAGGCACGTGTTGTGAGTGGAAGCACAGTGCTGGGCACAGGTTACAAAATCCATACCCCAAGTATTCTGGGCTCTTCATCCTAGCACGAGAATTAGGCTTGAGTAAAATGCACGTGATTGAAATAACAGGAAATGCAGATATAACTGATTGTTAATTCAAAAATAAAAACTACCACTGGAACTATTTTGCAAATGAAAAAGCCCCCGTAAAGCAATACTACACAAAACATAAAGCCACCTTGAGTAAATAAAACTGTAACTTTGTGAATGTAATGACGTGCATTGTATATCCTGCATGTTCTTACACAGTGAGCGGTGTAGGAAGGCTTGCTTTCGCTTCCAGCACATATGTCTTTTTAATAATTTGTTTAAAATATAAAACTCATATTTCCGGTAAGATTGCATTGCATTTCCTCTGCTACCGCTGATCAACAGCATCATTTCACTAACGTCACATCACTTTACTCCATTGCAATCATGAAGTGATGTTTATGAGTGAACACTTCCACTGGAGAAGAGCGATCACAAGTTAAGTCTTTGGGTATAAGAAACGAACTTTATACATGAAAGAAGTAACAGCGAAAAAGAGGTGGCAGATCGATGTACCTTCTCTTTAGTGACGCACAATGTTTGCATTTTACTTTGTACACACAACCAGATAAAACTGCAAATAATACAGTTATAAGCAATATCATGTGGCGACTACAGAGGCTTTTCTAATGGTAGATGCCTGCAAATCCCAGAATGCATTTGGAGGAAAAGGTGAACAGGTAGAACCTGAATACTATCCTGGTGCTAGGGCTAGGTAATTGAAGAGGTAAACTCCGACAAATAAGAGGAATGTTTACAGGTAGCTACATTGTATCAAAGTCATCTGTCTACCCAATGGCGGAACTATCAATAGCGCAGCAGGTGCAGTGGCACGACAGCCAAGGAGCATTAGGAGCCCAATGCACTCACATAAAAACTATGGGGGTCATTAGGACCCTGGCGGCCGGCGGTAAGTTGGCGGTAACACCGCCAACAGGCTGGCGGTGTTCCACCAGTAATTATGACCGTGGCGGAATTGCCACAGCCATACCGCCGGCCCCTCCATTATACCGCCAGGATTCCGCCTGGAGGTCATGATCCCCAGGGCAGCGGTGCAAGCACCGCTGCCCTGGGGATTATGAGTCCCCGACCGCCAGCCTGTCTGTGGCGGTACACACCGCCATTAAAAGGCTGGCGGTAAGGGGACTTGGGGTGCCCCTGGGGGCCCCTGCACTGCCCATGAGTGCAGGAGCCCCCAGGCATAGCCCCGTCGCGCATTTCACTGCCCGAATTTCGGGCAGTGAAATGCGCGACAGGTGGTACTGCACCCGCTGCACATCAGCATTGCCGCCGGCTCTATTACGAGCTGGCTGCAATGTTGATGTGACATTTCTGCTGGGCCAGCGGACGGTAACACTGTTACCGTCCGCTGGCCCAGCTGAAATGTCATAATAGGGAGACAGGAATACCGCCGGCAATGGCGGTATTCTGTCTCCCGCGGCCTCAGCGGTCTTTTTCAAAGACCGCCGAGGTCGTAATGACCCCCTATATTTTTAATGCGCCACTGTGTCTAGTGGCTGCTACTGTTGACAATGCAAAGAAACAGGCATTCATCCTTCTAGCCCCGTTGATTTGGCTAAAAACGTTCACAAGCATCTTAAGAACTGGGGACCAAGAAAGCCACATTTGCGTCCCAGATGTATATATATATATTTATAGCGTTTGTACTGTGCCAGAAAACCTTTGGAACTCATCGCAGAACACAGCGCATGGGGCGTGTGCTTACACAGGATATAGCGGGGACTCCAATTGTGTTTGAATGTGTTATTCTTCTGGCCCTCCAAACAAGTGCTGTTGTGAAGTTTGGGGACCTCCAGAGAAGCATCAGGGATAGGGGTAGTTTTAAATAAGAGCTTTGTAATATTAGATTGCATCCTAGGCGAGTTGTCTTTATAATAGCTAAACAGAACAGTGAATGTCTCACCCTCCTTTTATGAAATAATTTCATGACACCAAACAACAAAAATTACAAATATGCTTTCTTAATTATTAAGTTAAAATGGTAAATACTACAAGTAAGCTTAAATATTTTAGTGTAGCTTCAGGGGACATTCTCTAGAAAATATATCCAAAACTGATTTGCAGTAGTGTGTTTCAAATTCATCACAATAAATATATGAAGAATAAAGTTTAGCAAGCAAGTCAAACAATTCATTTGAGACCGTGGGCTAGTGAGGTACATTGCAAGAATTGCCCAAAATATTAGTTTCATCTTTTTTCTTATAATCGACCCCATAAATGAAATTGAAAGCACATTATGGGCAAATGTGCCAAAAATGCAAAGATATTTCGAGTAGAAGTTGTCAAAGAAATGTTGCCTTTTATTTTGCCCTTTTATCGCCCCAAGTTGGCAATTGATTCTGCCAACCAGCCCTAGCTTTTTACCCAAGAGCACATTGCGTGGTGGAATTTGTGAACCCATCTTTACAATGTTACATGTGAAACTACAAGTCCCACAATGCAACCAACTGCTGTCTAGATTACCAGAACTTATTGAAGGAGCTTGGAAGAAATGGTGCCACCTGGCAGCTTTGAACAGTTTAAAAAACTTAAGTATCGTAGTTATTATCAGTTATCTCTTTTACAAATGCAGTCTGATAAATGATTGCCAAAATGCTAGAGTCGGACCTTCAGACCTGCCAACTTGTGTCCTTTGTCAGCAATGAGTGGTGAGATGTTTGCACTTATTTAAAAGCCCCCTTTGACACTCACTCCCAGCCAGGACCTTACTTACAAAAGATGTTACTGATAGCCATTGCAGAGCCGCTCACAATCCCTCTATTGTAGTTTACTTTGCTAAATTCATAACACTTTTTTCAGTGTGATGTGTGTCTGTGTTCTGTAGAAGCATACTAAATTATCCTATTGCCCAGAGCCAGGTATCCCACCGACAATCCAAGTAGGCAGTGGGGTGGTAGACACCCCACAATTTGAAGAACCTTGAATAGAAGATGAACTCGTAACGCCATGGAAAAAAAGATGGCTGTCCTTAGGCATCTGATGGGGCAGCAGTGTACCATGGAGCGAGGTTCCAGTGTATCAACGATACTAAAAGAAGGCTGTTTGTTGGATGATGGTGTCATATAGTCACAGACTAGAATGACATCTTAGGTCTTTAGGCACATATTTATACTTTTAAAATACAATTGTATTTTGTAAGTTTGCGCCGTTTTTTCATCAAAAAGCGGCGCAAATGTGGCGCTAAAAAAGTATAAATATGGGCCTTAGTTCCTTCAGAAATCTGAGGTAGCCTCCTTGTAGCATCAAAAATGGGAGAGGATGTTTCAAGCTGAGGAACCCTGAACACCAAGGAATCAGCTTCCAAATCTTGAGATACAGGCTTGTGGTATGACAAGTTTGTTAATGGAGAATAATCTGAGGTTCCTGGCTCTCTAAACGTTTTGAAAACCCTACACAGATATGGTGGAGTGCACCAATAGAAAGACATGCTACGTGATTCATAATGTTTTTACTAATTTCTCCTGAAAAAATGGGGTGGATTGAAATTACTTTGAAGCGACCACGTCATTGTAGATGCAAAACAATCATTTGGCGGCCCTTCAGCATTTGCTATGTAAAATTCAGGTTGCCTTTTTTGCTCTGGTAATGACACACCTGCCCCCAGGCATGTATTCAACATTATTAGTGATCTGATGGCTTTATGGATTTGCTCCACTCCCTTTTCAGATCGTGAAGGATTGCAAAAACAGTTACCGGTGGAGGACCTCCAGGAACCACGATAATTTATTCAAAAGAGCAAGGGTTCCTGAAGTACCTGTGTGATATACAACACGATTCCCGGTTTATTGTACAGACACTTAGGCCCATATTTATACTTTTTTCGCTCCGCATTTGCGTCACTTTTTGACACAAAAGCGGCGCAAACTTACAAAATACAATTATATTTTGTACATTTCCTCCACTTTTGCATCAAAAAGTGACGCAAAGGCAGCGCAAAAAAAGTATAATTATGGGCCTTAATGGTTGCGTTGATCTATCAATGCCATTCAAACTACTGCATCTTTTGATGCTGGGTTACTTTTTTCATTTTGCTGAATATTTTTATGAGAAATTCCAATATTCCTTAATGGTTCAATTACTTATGCGTATATGGATGTATGCGGTATTTCTATAGCACAAAACCTCACTAAAGGCCAGAGGAGTGTTGTACAGGGTCAAAGACAAGCATAAAGTCAATAAACGATAGGAAAGGGAGCGTTGTACAATGAAGCGAGTCTTCAATTGTTTTCAAAATTGGAGCAGCATTGGTGCGGTCCTGATGGATACAGGGATGTTGTTCCTGATACTGGGTCATGGATGCAAAAGACCTGTTGAGCTTGTTTTTTTTTTTTTTTTACACTTATGAGTCTGCAGTCTGATCGTGTTCAGGCTGAGGGTGTGCAGAGAACCAACAGAGATGGTGAGCTTGTCTGCAAATTAATCAGCAGGGTTTGCCGTGATGGCTTTGTAAACGCTGCAGATGGTTCCAAAGGTGGTGCAGGCCAGCAAGAGACACCAACAGAGGAGGCTAGGGGATGAAATGATCACACTTCTTCAGGCCTTATATAAGATGTGCTGCAGCATGAGGATGCTCTTAAGTTAAGGGTGCAAGCAGGGCTGGCTCTAGGGCGGTGCGACCGGTGCCACCTCACCGGGTGCTGACTTTGGGTGAGGGCACCGCATTTGCAAGTATATCATGATTTTAAAAGTGCCTGCTGCAGCGTTCCTTGCCTCCAGCAATTTTCAGGCAACAATAAAAATGTCAAGATAACACTGGTGATGAATGTTCTGCCTGGAGAGAGATCAGAGTTTTGAGGGGCACTGTTAAAGGGTGGTAGTAAGGCCATCCATGGAGGAGGTGGTCATTGGTGGAGGGGAGCAACAAACATTGCTGCACAGGGTGCCATCAGCGTTAAGGCTGGCCCTGGGTGCCAGTGTCAAGTCTGGGAGACCATGGAGCAGAGTGTTGCCACTTGCAGATGCCGGTAATTGTAACTTTGCCAGGGCAACTGAGTAAATTACTCACTTCGTCACCAGGACTGTAACCGCTTTCTGGAAGACCAGTTATTCCATTACTCTGAGACCATTCTCCCTCAATGAATTCATTACTGAGTCAATAATTTGTAATAAATGAAGCAAGGAAGGGATGAAGAGGTAATGATTACATTACAAATATGTTGCAAACTGAAGCATACATGCATAGCATTTCATGGTGCTGAATAGATGGCAGCTGTGACATACAAAAGAGGTCCCTCTAGAGTCTGAATTATTTCCCTATGTAGATAGCGTGAGTTTTCCCTTTCTAAATGACGCAGCTGGATTTGTGTGGCCATCTTTGTTTCTGTACATTGAGTTTTTTCCCCTTGCTGTCTAAATACACAAGGTATTACATTAATTGCAAAAAGAATGCATTCAAATAATGTTAATGTGATTGTAACCACAATTATCATAAGGCAGCACTTTTCCAGTTTGCGCCACCTTCAAACAGGTGTGTCTGCGAAAGCAGGGAAAGTGCACCCTATTATGTTTAATGCACTTCCCTCACTGAACCCACAAACCCGCACTGCTTTGGGGACAGCGCATTCAAGTGAAATATGGAGCGGCTGCTTCAAAGCCGCTCCACTCGCCTGCACTTTCAAGAGGGATTAGAGAGCCTCTTGCAGGTGGGTGCAGTGAGTGACTGACTCAGTGGGTGACTGCACCCGTCTGCACAGAGATGTCTGGGGGGTCCATGGAACAACCTTTCATTCCTCATGGGGTGCACTGACAGTGCAGCAACTTTTGTGGCACACTTTCAGCGCGTCTCCTGATAGCTTTTCTGCTTTTGCACCCGCATCCATAATACGGTGCAAGCGCAGAGGCAAAGAGATTCCCTCCTTTGCATGGGACCACACCCCCATGCAAATCAGGGAACACACTCTTGAGATAGTGCTAGTGCTACATGTGCACCAGCCCCATTAGTATTACAGAAGAAGCCGCACAATCATTTATGGTCCCTTTTGTAATACAAAGTGCCCTGGGGCAGTGGTTCCCAACCTTTTGACTTCTGTGGACCCCCACTTTATCATTACTGGAACCCGGGGACCCCCACTGAATCATTATTAGAATCCAGGGACCCCCTCCACTGACTACTGGGACCTAATCTGTTAATATTATTTAATTTTCTAAGCAGTCACCGACCCCCTGAGGAGGCTTTGCGGACCCCTGGGGGTCCTCGGACCACAGGTTGGGAACCACTGCCCTGGGGCCTGCACAAAGCGCCCCACGTATTCAAATTTCATTGTAAAACATTCTATAAATGTTTCTTCTGATTTAGTCATTTTTAACCAGAGCTGTAACACCCACAATACCTCTCAGTAAAAGCAAGTCTACACTGTAACCTGATATTTATTTAGGGAACAAAAGTAGGAATAAGTTTTTGCACGGAGCATGTCCAAAGAAAAGCATACTTAAGATAAAATGCAACGATTGGAACCTATCCAAGGATATAACAGCTCTCAATAAAAGTTTAACTAGCACATTGGGCAACAAAATGGGGCTCGCTACACTCCCACAGATCTTCCATACCTCTCCGAATAAGTGATCTTTAGATTCAGACTGTTTCCTAAGTACGACTACATAAACGTTTGCATCGGTGCAAAATGGACCAAATACTCTTTATGCACCATTTCTGATACACACATAATGAGAAATGAAGCAAACTCATTTTGGGCTGGAGTCATTGCATGCACTTTTTTTGCATCAGAGGAAAATACAGATTGTGAAACATTTACAAAAAACTATCTGGCATATTTTGCTTCTAAATCATTTTATGTCTGCATTAAATTATTTCAACAAACAAAAAACCTGATCCACAAGTATCTTTTGTTAAATAATGGAATTTTGTACTGTTATTAATGCCGCATTCATAACCAGAAAATGTGCAAGATGTTCTTTTCTCGAACCTAGTAACGATTCACATTGTAAGAGAATACAATATGTTTTTATTCTTTGCCATGCAAACACTGCAAAAACATGGATAACTCAGTTTGCTCTATTTTCCTCTCGTGCAGTAATCTTTATGAAATATGAACCGAAGGAACCCCGGTTTTCTCTATTCATTAATAAGCAAGGACCGCATCTTGCACAAAAGTTCATTTCATTTAACCTGGGACCCACATGTATAATCTCCTTCCGTATACTGCTGAATAATTGGGGTGATTTAATTGGTTTTTAGGAGTGGTGTGATGCGGCCACTCTATTGATGTTTGACTAAATCCGTGTGCAGTGTGTTTGAAATTTAGAGTTATGTTTTAGTACATTTCCTTGTGCTAAATTCACATTATTTTTTTTTCAGAATTTATAAAACATAACCAAACAATTTACACAATACGTAGGCCCATATTTATACTTTTTGACGCAAAACTGCGCCGACGCAGTGTTGCCTCAAAAAGTTTATCACCGCCTAACGCCATTTATTTGCGCCGCTCCGGCGTCAAATTTATACTTTGACGCAAGGTAGCGCAAACCACTGGTGTGAGTCTTTTTTTTTTACTCAAACCAGTGTGTCACATCGTAAAGAAAAACAACGTTAACGCAGCGAAAATGACTATGGGTCGGTTTACGATGTCGCAAACCGGATACGCACCGTTTTTTGATGCAATTGCGTCAAAAAGCGGCACAAACACAGCAAAATATGCTAAGGAGAGACAAATTGGATCCCAGATGCTTGCACATACCCCAGGAAGATTACAACAGACCAGGAACCAGCCAGGAGGACCCACAGAAGACCCAGGACAGGGAGAAGAAGAAAATAAAATGTTGCTTCAGTGCAGAGGAGCAGGAAATTCTGATGAAAGAGGTGACGGAACACTAGCACCAACTGTTTGTCACCTGAAAGTTGGCAATTAGTAGGAGAGAGGCAATATGGCAAAAAATTGTTGACAAAATAAACAGTGTGGCAGAAGTACGGAGAACAGTCATCGAGTGCAAGAAACGCTGGCATAACTGCAAGTGCAGGATTAAGGAAAAGATGGCCAGGAACAGGAAGGCAGCACTGCAGACTGGAGGTGGGAGTCCCGCACCACAGGAGGGGCTGGACCACATGGAGGAGATGGTGGCAGCCGTCATCCCTGAGGAGATCGTCACAGGGATTCAAGGACAGGACAGCGCAGACTACCAGGAGACAACACAGAGGCAGGGTAAGTGGCATAGGAAACTAAAATGCACAAATGTTAATTGCAAGCAGGGGGCATACCTGCTACACAATGCATGTAAGTCATGATATTCAGGGAGTGGCATGGGTAAAGGGGCACGGTACGGGGGCATGGGCTATTCAGAGCTAACCTTGGGCACAGTACTACACTACACAAACAACCTTTGCATGGGGGTATGCTGCCATGCTAAGGATGTTGGAAAGGTAAAGCCAGGCCAGGAGGGTAGGGTACAACATTAAACTGGCCTGCTGTCACACGTCAGCTGGTATTCTCCCTATATGAACTAGGGCTCAATTAACAGTCTCAGGCCAAATCTTCAAGTGGAGTTTAACATTGACAACAGTTGCCACTACCACCTTTGCTGTGTGTGCAGGTCAAGTAGCTAATGGCAGTAACGTCCCCATGGATCAAACTCACCCAAATTAGAGGGTTCAGGATGACAACTTTATCAATCCCCTGAAATCAATACAAATGTTCCAATCCTGTCAAATGTGATTGTCCATAGTTGCTACAAACATCAGCCATTGTCATACACATTATGAGGTACACAGCACTACTGTCATACCCATGCTGCATATGTCAGGGTCCACCCTGTGCCTGGGTCACAATAGCTCCAATGACACCATGCAACATCCCAAATGTCATACTGCTCACACAACAGCATTGAGGGGGAGGACATATGTAACTGGCTAGTGAAATACACCCGCACAGTCAGAGGAGGAACTGGAACACTGCTAGGACCATCAGTGCAATCCAATGTAGCACACATTTTCCAACATCAGCAGTACACTCTACCAATGCTGACACCCGTATCGTGGCATGCCAATGCAATACATAGTATATGCTAGGTCTCAGCAACATATACGTGGATGTGAAATATCAGAGACTGGGTCAGTTCCAGAATGATAAGTGCTGTGCAAGTGCCATCAGAACACCCACAGCCAGTGAAAGGCCTCACCATAAGAATGGAAATAGACGGAGGGCTGAGTAGGACAAGAAGGCGGCACTTCACAAATTGGGCCGAACCAACACCTAGAGGATGTGATGATGACAAGTCCCCAAAATGACCACAATACATGTGACATGTAGGAGGGGCACAGGCCTGGGAGAATGCTAATATGAAAGACAGGAACAATGAACAGGAACCAAGATCACAATGTGCAACTAATAGGAAGGCAGGCATGTCACATTACAAATCCCACAACACAGACACACTAATTGAACCATATCTCATTGCAGAGGACGATGGTACTCCTGTGGATGTGTCTGTCCCGGACTTCCCTGATGACATGGATGACAAACTGACAAATATCAGCCAGCAGACCCTCCAAGATGTCCTTGGGACCCTCCAGACCCCACCTTCAGTCACCAGGAGGAGCACAGAAGTAGCAGCCATCACAGAGAACCCACCCACCACCGCAATTGTACGACCTGCCAGCTCAAACCCAGCTGAGGACTCTGACGACACTGGCACAAGCTTGGAGAGAATTGTAGTTGGAGTACAGCGGGAGCTGGCCAAGGAGGTGCGGGTGGGGATGAAAAATATGGCAGCCAGCCTAGAGGAGGTGCATTCGTGCATGATGTCAACTGCAGAACAGTCAGCAGCCGTGCAAGGGCGAACATCAATCTTGCAGAAACGTGAAAGAAGGTTGAAGGAAATCAGCACAACTGTAAGAGAGTTCACCTACAACAACAATCGTGTCAATGCATGCACAAATGCAATATTGAACCCCTCAGGGCCAACCTGGCTTCCTACCACAGTGATGTGGCTACTATACTTAAGACCCAGCAGCTCCTCTTCGCTGCAGTACTGCCCTTAATAGCCCCACAGTTGGCAGCTACCGGGATGTCTGACTCCACGTCTTCAAACACTGAGGTGTGTGTTGCCCCTTCACAACCACCACCACCAAAGGCAGAGGAGACTACACACACATCAGAAGATGAAGACATGGAACAGATCACCTTCACCCGAAAGAGTACCCGGTAGCACTAGTCCCTGCCACATCGCCACCTATAACCAAGGTTATGTGCCTTGTAACATGCCAGTCTTGCAACAACTGCACTCAAGCACTGTTCTTCAGCCCACTGTTTATCTTGTCACCCTGCCCTGTGATTGTCTCTCACTAACTTATTGGCAAATCCTGTCCCCATTCACTGTCTGACACTTCACCCCAGCATGTCCAATGACATGTCCTTTTGCACTTGTGTAGGATCACAATGGAAGATGTCACACTAATGGACTCACAATCATGGACAATGTACATATAGCACTACAGCACTTTCAAATAAATAGCACTTACACAACAACTTTGTCTCTGTGTAATATGACATATCAACTGTGATGACCATCAGTGATGTTTACCTCAGGTCAATGATTATAGATTGTCAATACAACTGACCTGAAAGAATGTTGGCTGATAACTATGTGCTGTGGTCTGGATTGTACCATCATCTGCCCTTCCTGAGGGTTAATTCTGAGGAAAATAGAAACTATACACCATCATGCTGTGTTGGACAGAATAACGCTTCCTCAATGGATGTCTAAGCCATAAATTATTGCCTTGAACTTTTTCTTCAAGCCAAAACTTACATATGTGACATTTGACCCAAATTTTACCTAACACACACCATACTGCATGAATGGATGTGTATGAGTGTACGTACAAATATGTAACCTGGCTGAACATTGTAACAAATGATAGGTGTGAGTTATGTATACCATACTACATGAGAGCATACTACCTCTCACCTTATAAGGCTTCAATTGGACATCAGGCTGCAGGCAGACTTAACACAGTGTCCTCAATATCAATTCTGGTCCCAAAGTATGTGAGATTGAAAACATACATCCAAAATGAACACTGTAGGATACATAGTAACCTTGAGTGGTGGGTGCAATGGATGGCAGAATCTTAGCAAAGTAGCTTTGGTGTAGCTGCCAATGTAACAGCTCAATTGGGAATTGGTTGCAGGATGGGACACAAAAGCTAATACTAAAGAGACACTATTCACCCATGCCAAGGCCCTGATCCCGAAGCATGTGACACATACTGTAAAGGGTTACCTAAATATTTATTAAACAGTAAAAACAGAAGCTAAAACCAGGGGAAACACCTTACCTAACCTATCCTAACTACAATTACCCGCAACTGGCCCTAACTAACCTAAGCTAAACTTACTTATCACATTTAACAAAACGATCTAAACAACAACACCCCCACCCCCCTTATAAGACGGGACACATGGAGGACAACATATACTAACCTAAACACATACTATCTTATACTACACAAATATATTTTTTTAATATTTTTATATTTTATATCTTTTTTTTAAAACACCCAAACCCCAACATCATCCCCCACCCACCCACACACATGATAAAAAACAGATATTAAAACTATCATACCCCCACCCACTACTAATAACAAAACTAACAGCCTATTCGAACCATAACACTAAGCCCCCAAAATCCACTAATGAAAAGAACCAGGAAAGAGGAGGGAGGGGAGGGAATCATGGCTGAGGGTAAAATGTTTACAAGTTCACCCTCCGCCGGGTCTTCCTTATGGCACGCACCCTCCTATTAACTTGTGCCACCTCCTGCTGCAGCCTGGTCATTTTCCTCAACATACGGTCAATGTTCTGTTGCATCCGATGAAAATCTGCAGGGTCAATGACTGCAACAGGGGTGGTCTGGGTGCCAGTTGAAGATGTATGTCCCCTTGTCAGTGCCATGCCTGTGGGAGAGGGTGCAGGTGGTGCTGTGACAGGTCCTGGAGCAGTTGATGGTCCAGCAAAGGTGCCTACTATGGTTAATGCCACCTGGGTGGTAGTGGTGGAGCTGGTGGTGGTGGCTGTGGTGGACACCGAAGGGCCCCCTAGGGCAAATGCCCTCCACACTCCAGAGGCTCTTTCATGGCGATAACGCCTTGCCATGCTGCGGAACCCAGGCTCCACATCCAGAATGTGGCGGTAACGTATCGCCCTGCGCTGAAACTCCTGAATCTGGATGGGATTCATATTGGCAGCTGTTAAAACAAATATAGAACCAAACATTAGGTACTTCATTGTGTGATATGACTCCAGAAGTAAATCAGACAATACATCTAATGTACCAGAAACAGCCCATATCATCTTACAGATCACTGATTGTCCCTGAGGAAGTACATGCCAATGCAGCCTACACATGTCTTATCAAACAGCACAGCAATACTCTAAAAGATGGGTAACAACTTAAATGACCTATGCATCATTGTTCAGCCATTTGGCACGTAAAAAATGCTGCAAGTCCTCCACATGTGACAGGCCAACTAATGACTAACTTCTGGATGACAATCAAGGGCCACAAGATCTGTGAGTTGTAAATGGAATTGCCAGGATAGAATGCAGTTGCTAATCATGAGTGGGTATCCTAGTTTTGGACAAGTGACTTACATATTTACATGTCTGTGTACTAAACGTGGATCATCAGTCCTAGGTACACTTTTCAGAACCCTATGCCTGTGCCTGAGGGGGGGGTTGGACAAGCAACAAATACTTTCAAACATCAGGGATACCCAGGAAGCTTTGGACAGTAGTACATGGGTTTGGGCAGGCCACCACAGGTAAGGAGGATGTTCAACTAGGATACACCCAAACCTTGGACAATCACATCCACACTTATGTTTGGAAATGCAGACAATTGTCAACATAATTTCCTACCAGTAACACATGACTTACAACAAGCAGATAGATGTAAACACACATCTGGCCATGAGCTGCATGCACATCTAGGCCATTGGACTCTAGTGCCTCATACACGTAGCACAACATGTGATGCTACATGCTGCTAGGAATTCAAACATGCAGTCAAACATGTTCATTAGTGAATAGGGATGCTCAAGTCTATGAGTAAGACTTTGGCATCCCTATTCTGTGAGGATCAGGGTCTGACTTGCTGACTAAATCACAAATATGGTCCTCTGTTACATTTTCTGAATTTAAGTTTTATCCCCAAAGGTCACCCTATTCACATGGCCGAGCCTACAGGGCTGCCCTACAATCCCAAAATATGACTATAAGCTAATGATTGCCCAACTCAAAGATGGAAAAAAATGTTACTCCACTCAAGGAACATATCCGATCATTGACCAGCGCATCACACATTGCTATGTGTCCAACACACAGGAGTCAATCACACAACAGCATCAAATACAACACAAAACATAAATATCAACACTCACTGGAGATGTCTGGGTCCGCAAATCAAGCCACCTCTCCGATAGTGTAGGGGGCAGGTCCACCTGTAAAGCATGGAAGAGAGAAATGTGCTCAATGTCTGTGTACTGTACAACACTTCCAAAAACAATTACTGTGTGTAAGATTAAATCAGAAAGTCAGGCCTCTCAGACATGATGATACTGCATCCGACATACCACTGCAAACACGTACAGACCCGGGTACTCCAGTGAGTGATACACACATATCTGCACACATGCAATGGCCCTAACTATCATGTGGTGGCAAACATGCTCCATCATTTGTTTGCAGACTCATTCATGGAGTTATTCCTCTCATCATGTGTATCCATGAGAGACATGCAAAGCCACTTTCCTGGAGGACTTCAATACCAGTCACCCAGCTATTGTGACTAAGACCAATGTAAAACACACAGGTACAATGTACAGAGGGCCAGGAATAGTTGTTACCCCTCAATTTGTATCATTTGCTTAATTTTATGTGCCACAGCTATGGTAGGTTGCACCAAACATTTTGATATGAACCCGTGTGCATCCATCCCTAATTTAATTGTGGCACAACAAAGTCCAAATATCAGTCTAACATGTTACTTGAGGTCAGCTATAACATGTTACGTATGTGTCAAAATCCAGTTTAGACATGTATCAGAAATAATTGAGGGACACATTATTTCTTGAAACTATCTGGATTAAAAACATGTCTTTCCTGGTACACTCACAGACCATGCATAAAACATACGTTAGAGCCACATTTGCATCATCTATTGATGTGAAGGCAGCACTAATGTACATGCTACTGTTGTGTTTTGTAAGTTAGTGCAGCTGTTGTGTCAACAAATGACGGTAATGTGTAGGAATTATTGTATCACTCACAGCAACTGTATGTTCAACTTGCATTCCACATGTCCAAAAACATTGCCTGCAACATATGAACAAATCTGCTACTGTCACTACACAGCATTTAAATGTGCACATTACTCTGATTTGTACTCACCAACAGGGCCACCAATCACAATCCCCAGGTGGTCCAGCAGGTCTTGCTCCCCGGCAACGAGGTCAGCCCATCGGTGTTTCAGCTGGTGGTCGTTGCGCAGTGTGTTGGAGATTCTTTGGAGATGGTACAGGGCCTTTGTCCACCGAAGCCTCCTTGCCTCTGTGTGATACCCTGTATCACTCGCCCACCTACTACTATCATTAAAGGTAGGAAGTGGCACACCAGCCAAATAAATCCCCCCAGCTCCTCCTCTTCCATCCTGCCAAGATGAGGCCTACCCAAGATGCTTGCAAAAAAATGTGATAAAGAGGTACAAAGGATAATGAAGGGAAAGTAGGAGAGGGAAGTGAAAGAAAATTCACACAAAACATCCCAACTATTCCCAAACTAAAACTACCCACAACAGACTCCCAACAGTACAAAGACAAATTTATACACCAGAAATGACAAAAATATACTTACACAGGATACCACAGACACTTAGGAAACACCAAAAAACAATTTAAAGACCACACAGGAGACAAATTCACAAAATGCACAGAAAGACAAGTCAAAACACAGCCACACAGTCAGGAAATATCACAGACTGCACAGTGAAAGTGAAAGTACACCCACCGTACCAATTCTGTAACCAGCATTTCCTATTACATCACTTCCTGCCTCAAATGTGGTGCGTTTTTATTCATTTTTTTTACGCACATACTTAGAAATTACCCTGCATCCATATTTTCAAACATTTTTCATACTTAACCAATTTCATGGGGTACAGTGTGGGAATTACCACTCAGGGCCAATGGATGTATCATGGCAATGAGGATAATTTTTTGACACATATGCGTCATTTGTTTACGCATGTGCGTCTTTTTTGACGCGTATGCATCAAAATTTCTGTCTTTGACTGGGTTTGGGTAATTTCTTATTTGTAATAGTACATGACAGGTGTGACAATACAGAGATAGGCTGTTGTCACCTACATTGTGCATTCCGGTGTATGGACACATATGACAGATCATACTACTGTGGACCATGATCCTCTGGTTGTTGTACCGGATTTGCACTCTTCAGTGACGCAATAGATGGCTAATCGTGTGGAATACAAATAGGTATTACCCAGTTTGGGCATGATTTGAATCAATAGAGGATAGCAAGGCTATGCAACCCAATACAGTAACTCAATGCCTGTGTGTCAATGTGTGTGAATTGGCTAATGTAGTTGTCCCACTGTGTGAACATCACAAGATGTGTTTTCACAAATCTGCTTGTATGCATGTGTAGTCAATGTGTCCAACCATCAGATGCTATTCAGTGTGGAAATGAGAAAGGAAATGTGTTTGTCAAACACGTAGCAAAAAATGCTGTGTGAACTTCCAAGGTTTTTTGGGACATAAGCATCACCAATGACAAACCATGCACAGGATAGATAGAAGATGGTTGATCATGGCAATGTTCCAAGACTAAGCCATCATATGTCCTGGAATGTTGGATACTACTTCCTAGGCACTTGTTTGTATACTACCCATGAGTCAGGCATTGGATAAAGCTATGTGGGTACAGTGTTTGTGAAACCGAGTAACAAAAACAAACCACAAATGTCATGTCACGCTACAGTTTGAGTCATATAAAGGAGCCATGTTTCTCCTGTGGCAGTGGAGGACCAGCAGACCAAGCAGCACGTGTGCACATATTTCCGGTGGTTAATTGCACAAAGGTGTGCAGTTCAAGTGTGTGGGGCCATGTGTAGCCTGACTCATTATTGGGGTCCATGTTGTCACAGTTACGTGCAGGTCTAGTCATGAGTCTGTGGAGCCATTTCCTGCACTTAAAGTATCCTTCACAGCTGAATTGAAGGAAAGCGAAGAGGAATTGAGAACACACATCGGGATGGTCCAGCTATGGCACTGCAGACGTGTTATGAGACTGACAACAGGGCAACCTTGGTGTGCTGGCAAAGTTAATGGATCAGGAATTTTACACCGGCAGGTTTCCTCACAACATTTGTACACAGGGTGGCCTCTAAAATTCCCACTGTAGCCAGGAAAATCAGTGCCTCTGTGCTGATTAATCTCACAGCTAGCCCCATTAATATGTTGGGGGCAATGTGAATCAGCGTGTGGACTGTCAGGGTACTAACATGAGTTGACATTTCATGCACATTATCTGACGTTGTTTGTTGTGCTGGCGGCAACATACCCAATCCATGCATACAGTCACTGTCACTATTTGTCACTCATGCATACATGAAACCCAGACAAGGGATGGGCCATGATTAGGCTATTTGAAGACAAGTTCCAACCCATGATACCATAAGTAAGCTGATTATGCTATTCAATGTATTTGAGTATTCATTGAGTATTCATTGAGTATTCATTGTAGACCTACCTGACACAATACCCCAGGAGGAAGTGAGGGCATGGAAAGCAACTCTGAGACAAATGTAGCCACATGGGACCTTTATGGTGACGCAAAGACAGGAACCAGTCAGGCTAACAGGATGCAGGATCAGTCAGGAACAAAAATGAACAAGGCAAATACACAGTGAGCAGACTGAGACTGGTCAAAGCTGGAACAACACTGTGGAAAATGAAAACTGTATTTGTCCTGTGTGTTGGAACGTAACACAATAACCCGAGGCCTGTGTTACACAAGTGATTTATATGGCAATGCAGCACATTGTTATACTTATAATGGCATTTTCTATGCCATTCCAGCAGATGCAAGCGCAGTGCATGTTCAAATGGCTGGTCTGCATGGAGGTGCTCACAGGTGGGTGCAGCTTTAGCCTCTCACAAGTCCTGTAGGTGAGAATCAAGTTCAAAGGGCCAACAGTACCTTTCACATGGGAAGCAATCGACAGGTGATTACAGGTCCTACAGACTACAAGGCAGTGCATTATTCAACCAGAAGTCCATTCAGACAGATGAACTATGACTATGGCATGCCATACTAAAGAAGGAAGCACACAACTGGATTCGGAATATGAGTCTGGGTGTGTGTAGATGAGGGATTATCTGGGCACAAATATTCAATTTCCAGGGCACTCTGAAGAAGGGTGGGGTGAGCCAGGGAACATGGCAGTGACAGGGCTTATGACCTGGGCTTGTATGTGCAGGGGATGTTTTGTGAGCAATGCTAGTCATACCTGGGGCCGTCATGCTATCCATTTGCTGCTTATATGGAATTCTTGTTACACATACTCCTTGCAAAGTTAGCTGATGTAACACTTACTGATGTCAAGGGTCTGGTCATACCTTCTTGTTACAAATGTAATAGCGCATCCACTGCCTCATGTATGAGGCATTTTTTTGCCTTATTGAATGATGGTGTCTTAGTTGTGTGCCATATGCTGCAATGAACAATGTTGCCAACATGTATGTGTGACATAGCTGTGCTCCTCTGCTATTGCCCTTCAAATGTGAAATGGACAGTATATATGTAATTTAAAGTGTGTGTGAAGTTGGGTGTACATTCATACCCATCAAATATGATGTGGATTTTTCTGTATCCTAATCTGTATTTCTGCAATGCTCCATGAGGCTACACTCTGATTCTGATTCTTAGGGATAATGTTATGCAAAAATGTTTAACCAGACCATGATATAGTGAATAAAATTGGTGTTTATTGACATATGGTAAGAAAGTAGTGATGGATGAGTAGAGTTAAAAGAAATTTTGGACAATATGTTGTCGCCGATGCAATCCTGCAGCTGTGTTTGGATGGTCACCCTCATGTTGGTGGACAGCAACCTCCTCTTCCTCCTCTTCAGGCATTTGTGGTTCGGGTTCATATAGGGGAATGTTCCTCCTAACACATATGTTGTGCAGGATGGCACAGGTCAAAATGATCTTGCAGACCATTTCTGGTGAGTGTAGGAGGCTGCCTCCGGTGATGTCGAGGCACCTGAATCGTGACTTCAGGATGCCAAAGGTCCTCTCGACTATGGTGATGTACCTCAGTATAGGCACGCTCTGATGCTGTGCTTGGGTTTGCAAATGGGGTCATGATCCATGGCTGGATCCCATACCCCCGATCAGCTGAAAGAGAAAATGAGTGAGAAAATGTTGATGTTGCTTGCACCATGATTCTCACTTTGCATGGCAGTTGTTCTCTTGTGTTGTCTGTGACTCATCTGTGTTTGTGTAATTGCGTGGAATCCTAGGCTTCTAGAATGTACCATCAGCATTGGGTTGTTTCCTTATCTGAACTGGTGTTTGGCTGATTGACCGAAAGTCAGCAGTATTTTTGTTGAGTTGCAGTACACTGTATACTCCATTGCATTATGTCATGTGAAAGAGGTGTCCATGTGTCTTAACTGGGAGTGACATGATACTTCCATACACAGAATCAATTCCACAGTGATGGTAACACGGTTGCATCTATATGGCCTGGACATCCTATCCAATTTAACAAATCAATAGAATTAGTTAAACATCAGTGAGGCCCTTAGATTTGGCAAGGTGACAATGTACAACACATCTCCATACGTTGTCAGCACTGACGTGTTGACAATTGACTATGCACAAATATCCCATGTGTGACAAATTCTCTGCAGACCTATTTCTCTGCCCTTGCCAAGTCGACTCTGGTTCTAACGTGTACTTATACTACTGAACATGCTCTAGTTCAGCTGGCTAACTTGGTTTTGAGGTTGTCATTTTGAGTGTCAGAAGGTCCATATGCCTGTACATCTGTTGTGTGTGTGAAATTGTCTCAATCCGTATGTGTAGGAATGTGCACTTTCAATATTGTCACATCAATATGTGTTCTTAGCACAGTCCACTTGCTAATTGGTAGTGGGCAATGTCAAATCAGGAGTGATATGAGATATTGGTACAGCCTCAATGATTCCATGTCACCTTTATTGTAGTCATCATCATGCTATGTGTCATGGTGTTTGACCTGCAGCAAAACACATTACTCACCCCTTACACAGTACTTATTGCTTGGAAGGGTGTTTGATTGAGTGTTCTTTATGTGATATTGAAGGATTAATCTTCCAAGTTGTACTGCCAGTTAAGGCCTTGTCATTGTCATTGTGTTGTTTTAAATTGTTCCCTTGTGTCTGTGGAGTGGCATCTGTTGTTATTTGGTTCTGTCATTTGTCCATAGGTGTGCATCCAAATGGGTGAGGATATCAAACATGCCTAGCGGTGTCACAACCGCAGTGTGTTCCTGGCCATGTGTCAATGTAGTGGTGTATGTGTTGTGGGTCCTACAGGGTTGCTGTGCAGTGTGTATAGAAGTAGGTTTCTGTACATACCAACAAGTAGGCCATGTCCATATTGTCCATCCTGGAAGTGTTGGTTGATGGTGCAGTGGCAGAAGATGAATGAATCATGTACACTCCAAGGATACTTTGCCATGATGTTGGTGATCAGTCCCCGGTGATCGACAATGGCCTGCACATTGATGGAGTGTGTGTGCTTCCTGTTGCGGTATAGATGTTCGGTTACAGCAGGTGGCACAAGGCGTACATGTGTGCAGTCAATGGCACCAAGCACGTGTGGGAAGCCGTTGATTTGGTAGAAGCCCTGTTTGGTCTCCTGCTGCTTCTGCTGTGTGTTGGGGAAGCTGATGTGGCAGGGTGTGAGTGAGATAATAGCATCCAGTACCTTAGGTAGGAACGCAGAGGATGAGGGCTGTGAGATCCCGGCAACCAGGGCACCAGTGGTTTGAAAGAAACCATTTGCCAACATGTGGAGTACAGCTAGCAGCTTGGTTTCTGGTGGATTGGTGTGGGGTGTCTGCAAGCTGGGTGCCAACTGTGGCTCAATATTGCGCAGCAGCTGCTGAATGGCTTGCCAGTTGAGCCTGTACGTCTGGATGATGTCTTGTTGCTGGAGTCCCAGAAGGGTTGTCCTGGTGCGGAATATTCTCTCCTGCCTTCTGAGTTGCCTTTGGGGTCCCTGCTGGTGTTGTAGAAGTTGCTGTTGTTGGTCCTGTGCTCTGCATCTGCGTGCATGCTGGATGAATAGCACCTCCATGTCTTCCTTTTGGAGCCCTGCTGTTGCTCGTGTGTGTTTTCCTTAAGTACTAATGTGTTTGCCCCATTTTAACGCCAGCCCTGACCCAGGCATTATTTTTTTATGCAAATCAGGATGTGTGTCATTTTCCGACTCCGCCTCCCGGCCGTGCGGGATTTTTGCGCAGTTGCATAAATATGGCGCATGGGTGTTTAAGAAATTTTTTGGACGGGAACGCCTACCTTGCATGTCATTAACGGAAGGCAGTTTCCCGCATCCAGAAAATGACACACACAGCAGCTTATTGGCGTTCGATGGCGTCAAAGTATAAATGTGGTGCACAGTTTGCGCCGAATGTGTGTCACATTCAGCACAAACAGAGTATAAATATGGGCCTTAGAACGCTGAGTTTTGCATTCCCACTGTTGAGGACTTTAGGGTCCCAGCATCTGAGAGCATAGGGGAAGAGGAGGATGCAGAGAGATGACTGATGGAGGACACAGCAGAGAAATGTGCTGAGTTTACAGCCATCACCACATTTGATCAGGCTATTCTCAGCGCTCCAGGCAAGTAGGGCCTCCTCCTCAATCCCAGAGTTCCTGAATACCTGCTAATTCTTTTTATTCCTTCTTTTTCACTAGCAGTCATGCTTCTCAATGTTTTTGTTGCCATTGAGCACCAAACCCTAATCCTGTGTGTGTAGATTTACCAAATGTTTCACATATTTTAGCAGACGAAGGCCCATATTTATATTTTTTTAGTGCCACATTTGTGTATTTTGTAAGTTTGCGCCACTTTTGCGTCAAAAAGCAGTGCAAATGCAGCACTAAAAAAGTATTAATATGGGCCACAGAGTCATGTTAGGTGAGATGTAGTTGCCAATGAGCCCTCTTTTTAGATTTGCCATAAAGACAAATTTAGACATCTTTAGGTGTGCAACACTATATATATACATATATCTCATACATACGGTAGTAAGCCCAGACACAGCCAAAGGGTTTGGTTGACTTTTTTATCTTAACGTGTTTCTTTGTTTAATAGTTTGTGTGTGTGTGTCTGTGTAGATGGGTGAATTAAGGAATTAATCATTAAGTGTATGTATGGATTGATGCATGGATGAATTATTAGGCACAACAGTGGATGAAGGGATCAGTAAATCAAAAGCAGTGGTAGAAAGAGAGAGCAGCCTGATGCCTCGGGTGGGACTGCTGCAACGTCCAGCATCCAGACTGCAGCTGTCTATTAACTCATCTTACCCATTCATCTAACCATGTACTCTAAATTCATCCCTCTTTCACCCATCCACGCATACACTCACCCATTCAGCCATTTAGTCACTTTCCATTTATTCAATAACCTATTCATACATTCATGCATTCCCTTGTCAATGTATTTATTCACATATCCTTCATCCTGAAGGCTATGACAGCGAATGGAAGAAAGACACAGTGAGAGCGAGGGGGTGGGGATGGGGGGAGTTATACAGCGAGAGAGATGGGGAGAGAGAGAGAGGTGAAAACATATAGAATAAAAAGAGACATGGAGCAAGGGGATAGAGAGGACAGGCAAATTCAAGCAGAGGCATAGAGAAGAATGCAGCTCATCGAGACAATCAGGAGGAGAGAAGATGATGCAGAAGTGTAATACAGAAAAAAGAGGAAAAGAACAGAGATTGTTAAGGGGAGAAAGAGGAGACTGTCATAAGGACAAGGAAGAGACAGGTAGAATGGAAGTCGAATAGGGAGGAGAGAGTGAAAGGGCAAGGAGGAAGAAGGGTGAAATGGGAAGTAGGGAAAAAGATAAAAGAAAATGAGGAACTCAGAGACTTACAGAACATACTTATCATTAGTGCAGCACGTATAATGGCAGTGATGCCCAGAAGAGCAAGGGACCAATCGTACCCCAGGTATAGCTCTCTTTCAATACCTACCCAGGAGGTCGTGGGGCTACGCTACTGGTGTGTCTGCACCAACTGCACTACTATGCCCTGATTTCAATAGTATAGTAAAAGCAATACAGTAGCAGTTATTAGAGATACCACTTTATCAGGGGCTCGCAGGCTTCTTGGCACTGTACCAAGTCACAAAGGGGCATCTACGATGTGAAGCCTATTGGAGGCCAGTGAATTTTATCAGACTAATAACAAGCCTTGTAACATGTATAAGGATGGGAAACCTACAATTCATGAAGCATGCGTCCCTTTGTCAAGGCTATGGAATAGCCTGTGAAGAATGAAGCCACCAGTGCACTTGAAAAACAGAACAGTAAACATATGGTGTTACCAAGCAAAAACAAAACCTACTTTACCACCTAGGCCTTCTACGTTACAGGAAAATACCTTTGGCCTACATATATGTCCTCACAGGTCTCAGTACGACAATTGGTGATGCTTGTTAAGTATATAAGGCAAGGTGTAATATTGAGCAATGGCTACGTAGTACCCATGTCAAACAGGATTACTTTAGAAGCATCCCAGTGTCATTGGATGATCACCCAGCTACTGTGGAAGTCATTTTTACATCATCAGACATCATCAAGTTCTAGAAGTCATCAGCAGAGCTTAGAAACTTGAGCCTGATGATTTGAGGATGACTTGAAAATGAGTATATGATGACTTCACAAGGTGTGGCTCTTCCTGATAACTTCAGGAAGATCTAAAAATGAGTATCTGATGACTTCCAAAGGTGTGACTATTTCTGATGACTTCCGGAGGATTTAAAAATTAGTATCTGATTACTTCATAAGGTCAAATTGTTCTTGATGATTTGAGGATGATTTAAAAATAAACATCCAAAATTCCACAAGCATCCTTTCTTTTAAACATGATAAAATTGCTCCTGATGTTTTGAGAATCATTTTTTGATAATCATGTTTTGATTACACAAGAATACACTCACTAGTTTGGTTTCTTTTTTGTCAGAAAGGTCCAACCTGCTGTGTGATTTTAGAAATATTTCCTGATTACTACTCAGTGAACACTATTTAGGTATTACATTATTTTTCCTTGAATGCAAATCAGCATTCAGCGTGCTTCATAAAACTTTAATAGAAAAATCATAAGTAAACATTTTTATTTTTTTTTATTTTATATCATTTTTTTTATTTACAATAACCAGCGTTAACAAATATATTGTGACAAAGGGGGTCATTCCCGCCGCCCGCCAGGCGGTGACCGCCAAAAGACCGCACCGCGGTCAAATGATCGCAGCGGTCATTTTGACTTTCCCGCTGGGCTGGCGGGCGACCGCCAAAAGGCCGCCCGCTCGCCCAGCGGGAAAGCCCCAGCAACGATGAAGCCGGCTCCGAATGGAGCCGGCGGAGTTGCTGGTGTGCGACGGGTGCAGTTGCACCCGTCGCGATTTTCAGTGTCTGCTTCGCAGACACTGAAAATCTTAATGGGGCCCTGTTAGGGGGCTACTGCAGTGCCCATGCCAGTGGCATGGGCACTGCAGGGGCCCCCAGGGGCCCCACGACACCCGTTCCCGCCATCCTGTTTCTGGCGGTGAAAACCGCCAGAAACAGGATGGCGGGAAGGGGGTCGGAATCCCCATGGCGGCGCTGCTTGCAGCGCCGCCGTGGAGGATTCCCTGGGGCAGGGGAAAACTGGCGGGAAACCGCCGGTCTCCCTTTTCTGACCGCGGCGGTCATAATTGCCCCTGAAGCACCGCCAGCCTGTTGGCGGTGCTTCCTCCGTCCCCGAATGACCCCCAAAATGTTCAAAACATTTTAATTATGATTCCAATTCATCTATTGTAGGGAGGCCCAAAGGAATTAAGCAGCAATGGAGAATCAAATTGTGTGGCAGTATTGGAGTAGTTATCGTGATGACTCTAGAGTCATCTCATTTGAATATTTGGCCCTATAAGCATACTTCAGGATGGTTTGGTATGCCTTCACCAGATAATTACAGGAGTAGACCAGCTGAAGTCATCGGATGACTTCATAATAACTCTAAGAAGATCTTCCTTTTTGACTTTGAAGGTCATCCCGACAAGAAGACAGATGAACAATTGGAATGCATAATTTTTCTGATTTCCTCCCATAACAGGGTGGAATAGTTATGGCGTCCTTGTCTGAAAAATATCTTTCAGTGTACTGCAATAGCTCATTCACTGTGGCATTTTATTGTTCCTTTAACTGATGATTTTCCATAAAATCAGCTTATTTTTAAATTATGATTCTCTGTTTGCTTGTTGCTTCATTTTTGCATCTTTTTATGGTGTGTTACTGGCATATGGCATTTTCTTTTACTATTTTTGTAGATGCACTTACTTTATTCTTATTGTGTTAAATCACACAAGAACTATAATATATTCTCAAAGAAAAAAGCAAGCAATTTCGTTCTATATCCTTTGGGATGCTTTGCTCTTAGATTTTTTTTATTATCCCTGTTGGAGTACATTCCCTAATGTCCTCTTTGTAACACCTGCTCACATAGGGTACAAATAACCTTGCAGGCATTAACATTTTTTCACCTCCTGAGTGGATGAACAATTTTCGTGCAAAGGATTGTTCCTGTGGTACCCACCTTGTTTAGAATATGTGAGCACTTTGATCACTTCTTCCGCTTCATGGTGTTGGACAGAAGTCCATTGGCTTGCTGTAGAACCTGGTGTATATTGGTTTTGCTGCCACGTTTCCTAGGGAAATATCATTTGTAAAGATGTACAGCTGCACTGCTCCTGATCTTCCTTCCTGTACAGAGTTGGATGCAAAATGGCATCTGCACAAAGGCGAGGTTCTTGTTTCTAAAAGATTAGAACTTGTTTTAGGTCAGTTCAGTGGGTAACCAATCAGATCCCACCTTTCCTTTTGGTGCTTCAGGATTAGTGGAAGGGTCACAGTGTGACTTCCATTCCAAGTATTGTGTTACTGGAAATGAGTACAGCAAGTCCCGGTAATTTTTAAAATGTTGACTTTGATAACAAAACCTATCCTGGAACCTTGGTTGAAAATAGGCTTAACTAAAGAACCTCAAAAGAGATACATTTATGGTTATATTTTCTTTTTGGAACTTTTTAGTGCAAAAAAAGGATTGCATTACAGATTGTGGACTTGGGGGACCTTACAGGAATAGAGAGATGGACTTCAGTTCTGAGCAGTGCGCTAACAAAAACAAATAGTGAATCTGTTAAAATGTGTCTTTGATAAGAAAGCCAATTGATTCCAAGTATTGGAAAGAGAGCATGACGTAAACACCAAAAAAGTTGCAAATGTATTGTTGTATTTTAGTTTCAGCACCTTTTTTTAACCCTTCAAGTTGTGAGGTTTTAGGTGCCACTATCACTAAAATCAGAGCATGACAGATACATCCATGCCTCTTTACCAGGCTTCGGGGAGAACCTGAAAATCCGTATGAACTATAGCACTGCAGAAGTCGATAGCTTGCTTAGCATGTATTCATCCTCATTCAAGCAGTTCTTCAGGATCTGTACCATTACACCGGACACCATGTCATTTCATGTACCCTGCAGTAAAAGAGACATTTGAGTTGTTTTGCTTTAGTATTGCTATTGGGTAAGCTACAACGACTTCTTTTATTGAAACCAGTCTGGGCAGGAAACACAGTGGAGGTGAAGAGGAAGAATAACTTGAGGTTGTTGATGCTGAGGTTTCCAAGTCTCCACCGGAATCAATAGTTTGTAAATTTTTCACTGTTTCCACTGGTGAAAAGAAACTTACATCAAAGTATGTAACCTGCTTTCAGTGTGAGAAAAAATCAGCAAAGAAAATAGAAACAAATACAATTTGGGAACAACATCTATCCATAAGCATCGTATTGCTCAGCAGAAGAAAGAGTTCATTGCTAAGAAAGAAAGTGGCCAAAGAGGCAGGTATATTAACTTCAGCCATACAGCATTCAATCCCTGCTTGGGAAATGTTGCCAGGTGAAATTTTGCAGGAACATCAGGAAGTCACTGATCCTTGTTTCAAACAGTAGGATTTTTTTGTATGGTGCGTGGAATCGTGATATGTTCTTTTTTTTGTGTTGTATATTTTTATTTTCGTATTTCGAAACAATATACAGTATATAGAAAGCAAATAATAAGCCTCCAAAATTCATATACATCATACATCTGAAAATCTGATAGAAGCACACCAAAAAGTGTCAAGCAGGTGAGAAGGAGAGACGATCAACTTTAGAAAAGCATCCAGACAGTCTCCGCTACCTAATATCTACTTCTAAGGCATAGAACTTCCACTGAAATATAAAACATGGCATACCCATTGAGCGTGATAATGATAGTGACCGAGGGGGGGTGGAAATAACACAAATGGGTGGAGGGAGGAGGACAGAAGACATGTCCATGAAGAACTGATGTGTAAGAGTGAAGGGGGGACATGGGAATGAGTGGTCGGGACCTACTTGATAGGACTGAATGAAGAGTAGGTGAGGATGCGTGCTTGCACTCAGTGAAGGCCGACACAAAGCGGAAAGGGATAATAAAAACCATAACACACTGGTGTGTAGTGATAGATTTGTCAGATAAACGTAGCGCCACTTAGACATCTGCGGCACAACCACCGTGGGGATATTCAGCTCAACGGCCAGAGAGAAAGGGCGACCACGTTTGCAAAAACATGTCTGTTTTATCCTCCAAATCATAAATGAGGCACTCGTGGGAAGCTGCCTGATACATTGCAGAGATACATTCCATGTGAGAGGGGGCGGTTGCCGCACGCCAGTACCTGAGAATACATATCTTTGCTGTGGCTAGTGCTGTGTGCAATAAACGATGTTGTGGTCTGGAGAGATCATATAGCTCTCCAGTATCATGCAGCAGAAGAAGGGGAGGAGTGAGGGACGGCAGCAAGGGTAGCGTTTCTCTAAGGGTAACCCCCACTGATCGCCAAAAAGGCTGGATGACCGGGCAGTCATGTAAAATATGGGGCAAGTCACAGCGTGCATGAGGACATCTCCAACAGGAGGCACGGTACAGTAACCCTGCAGTACGTAGTTTCTGGGGAGTCCAATACCAATCATGTAACATTTTAAAAAGACTGAATTTCAAGTGGGCCTCTCGTGCTCCGCGGTCTCTGGCCTTCATTAGGTCTGCCCAATCCTCTTGATCGTAGATGACCTGCAAGCGTGCCTCCCACTTATTCTTGAGTTGTCGATTCAACAATGCCGGTAGGCCTGATACACCCTCCCTCATTTGACCCCAGGTTTCCAGGTAGTGAAGTATCAGAGATTGAGAGAGACGCCGGGGGGGTTCCCAAGACGGCTCGTCAGACAGTGTCTGAGCTGTACAAAGCGCCATGATTGGTGTTCTGGGAGACCAAATTCCTCCTTAAGTTCCGGGAATGACTTCCATCTGTCCACCGTGATGAACTGATCTACCCACGTGAGGCCTTTCAAACACCCCTCCCTCCAAAAAATAGTATTTTCCCTAATGCGAAAACCTTTATTGCCCCATATGGTTGCCCCGTCATGTATGTGGGAATCCACTTTTAATAAGCGGTGTGCTTGCCTCCATGTATTTCGCATGGCTCTAATCATGGGATTGATGATTCATTGGATACCGAGTCTGTATTATATAGTACCTGGAGTCCTGATGTGGAACGCAAAAGCATTCATTCTATTTCCACCCATTGCGGCGGATCCCATACTCCTGGGAGTAAAAAGACCTTCTGCGACAGATGTAATTCCAAGGCGTAGTGTTCTACTGAGGGAAGACTCAAACCCGCAGACTCACGTCTGGCAAGCAAAGTGGCTCTAGGTAACCGTGGACGAATGGATCCCCAGACAAAAGTCCAGATGTGATGATCTATCTCTCGAAGAAGAGACAAGGGTATTCGTAGGGGTAGCATACCTAGAACGTATAAAAATTATGGTAAAGTCACCATTCGCACCGCTTGTACTCTGCCCCACATAGAGAGACCCAAATTTGTCCATTTCTCAAAATCCCGTTTCATACTGCAAAGTAAAGGATCCAGGTTTTCAGTCACCTGTTACAGGGGTTAATGGTAGCACCTCACTTTTGCCCCAGTGGACTCAATAGCCCAAAAGATGTTCAAATTCCATTAGGACAGCTTTAAGGGCTGGAAGAGATGTGGGTAGTCAGTGAGAGTGAGTAAAATATCATCAGCATATAGACAAATGATGGATCCGCGGCCTGGAACCGGAATACCGGATATAAGATTGGAATTGCGAATTGTCGCCTCTAAAGGCTCTACAGCTAATAGAAATAATAATGGGGACAGGAGGAAGCCCTGGCATGTCCTCCTGTTGACCGAGAAGATGTCTGAGAGAAACCCAACGCAGTCTACCTGGGCTGTCGGGGAGTTATACAGCAAATGTACTCTGTTGATAAAACTCGTCCTTAGACCAAAACGTTTTAATATCTCAAAAAGGTACCACCACTTTATTCGATTAAATGCCTTCTCGGCGTCTAGTGAAAGGGCAAGGGCCTCCTCCTGTGAGTCCCGGGAAGTCCAAATAGTGTGGAGTAATGTACGGAGGTGGTTTCTCGATGAGCGGCCCGGAACAAAACCCCCTTGAGTGTGATGAACTAGGGAAGGGACGACCTTCTTGAGGCGAGATGCCAGGATCCCTGTCAGGATCTTGATATCTCCATTAAGGAGAGTTATGGGATGATAGCTACCACACAGAAGGGGATCTTTACCCGGCTTGGGTAGAACTGTGATGAAGGATTTGTTGGAAAGAGGGTGTGAGGAGCCCGTCTGGTCAGCCCCCCGAAATGCCTTGTGTAAGGCGTCTACGGTATCTGCTCCAGTCCATTTATAGAATTCTGACCTGAACCCATCTTCCCAGAGTGCCTTATGATATGAAAGGTTGGCTATCACCTGCTGTATCTCCTCCTTGCTGATGTCACCCTCCAGGGGCGCTCTACCCTCATCTGAGAGACATGGTATGTTCGCCCTCTCAAGAAAGGCGTCCAAGCGCCCAATGTCCTCAGTTGTTTCTGGGGTGTATGGGGTTTGGTAAAAACGACCAAACTCCTCTGAAATTGCCTGTGGGTGGGTAATAAACGTGCCGTCGGGACTGCGTAAAGCTGGGATGGCCAATGCCGCCTCCCTCTGACAGAGTTGAGCGGCTAACAGTCGACCTGCCTTCTCTCTGTGCTCATAATGATGACCTTTCAGCCGTTGTAAGGCATATTCCACCCGTGACATATAGAGGGTGTTGAGCTCCATTTTACTAGTTCCAGGCACCGACAAATGGTCAGAGTAGGTGTTCGGGTGTAATCCCGGGTGGTCTGGGCAATGCAAGCTTCCAGCTTGCTCTGCTGATCCCTCCTTTGGGCATTGGAGATGGCCATGGTGATATGTTCTGAACAGCAGAACTGGAGTGCTTACCTTGATCAAGGGCAACTTTATTAAAATCTTGCAAAAAGTCGTTTTTTTCTGCAGTGTTACTAGTTCTCTCTCCCATGTTTTTATTAAGCACTAGTGCCACTAACTTAATATTTTTTTTGTTTGTCGTAAAAAATTTAAAGTAAATAAAACTTCAAAACTTTCAAAACACAGAAGTCATTCTTTTTAGAGCTCACTTTACTGGTTTAAAAAAAGATAAATGTACATTTTGTGTGTTATGTATGTGACTCCATATTTCTGTTTATGTATGTCTTTTTATGTATATCTATATATGTACTTTTGGTCTTGTTCAGCCTATAGTCAGGCTCTGCAGCCATCCTTCCAAGGGCCTAAACCCTCTGCACACAGCCATGGGCCATGAGCATCTAGTTTTTTGCACGGCCAGCGCCCAACATGGCAGGGCATGCCAACCATGCGGCATGCAGCCAGACGCTTGTGGAGTATGGCAAACTGCAAGCCTCCACCAATCGTGCACAGCGAGGTTCAACTACATGCCCTCCTACAAACCCCCTAGGAGCAGCCAATCTTCAGAGTCGAGTTTGCCTGCAGAGCCTTTCCCAATAAACCAAAAGTGGCCACCCCTGGCAGGGTTTGGTGCAGGACTGTGCCGTTGTCAAAGTTAGGTGCAGGACCTGACCGGAGACAACAGAGTATGTTAAAAAAAAAACATAAATTCACTGAAAAAAACAAAGGTTAAAAGACCTAAATGGTACATTTACTTTCATCCCTATCCCTTGTTGTGAAAATCTTACATTTGCAATTGAACTCTCCCACAGTTTTACACTCTCAGGAATGCTTAAATATCATCCCCTTGGTGCCACATCTCAGTTCATACAGGCACTGCCCGATATAGTGACAGAACGATGTATGTAGAAGGTGAACTATATATTGTTAGGAGATCCCAACTTACATTTTGAAAATACTAAGGCCCATATTTATACTTTTTTGCGCCGCATTTGCTTCATTGTTTGACGCAGAAGCGGCACAAACTTACAAAATATAATTATATTTTGTAACTTTGCGCCGTTTTTTGCATCAAAAAGTGATGCAAATGCGGCGCAAAAAAAAAAGAATAAATATGGGCCCAAGTGCCCCAATGTAAATAATCAAATTCAAGATCTGGAGGCCATTCAGCTCGCTCAGAGTGACAGCCCACACACAAAAAATGGACACCTCCTTGGTCTCATATTCTCAAACATGCCTGAGCTAAAGGGGCAGTAACCCCTCTCTCTTTGTGTTGGTTGGATCATTATTGGTCCCATTCACCTTAATAAGTTAGGAGTGAAACCTACTCTTACTTGGCAGCCTAGGTCTTGTCGAAGTTGGGCTAAACTATATAGGGTCAACTGGGTCTCTCTCCACTCCAGCTCTGTTCCCACCATAACAGGAGACATACCCCAAATGTACTCTACATTCGAAGAATGGATAGAGAACTCACTAGAGCAGATAATTTCAGAAAAACAGCTGCATTCCCACTCACCCACCATGTTTAACTAATGAGCTACTAACCTTAAAAATGCAAGAGAAAAGAGAGAATGTGGAGAAAACACTATGACACAACCAGTAACAAAGTTTAGAAGGATACTCTAAAAAATATCATTATGCTGTTAGGAAAACAAAGATAGCTTTTCTTAGCATAAAGACTGAAAACGCTGCTAACTCAGCAAAGAGATCTTCAAAATTGTAAACTCATTTATGGGCCACCTACTCCACTAGCAGGCCTGACAGCATCAGAAGGCTGATGCAATATGCTACCAGCATACTTTCTGGAGAAAGTCAATAATATTTGTGCAATCCTGTCAAATTAATACACCAGGTAGAAAAGGAGAAGGAGTATTTGTTCTCCTTTACTAAGATTATAACAGAAGATATTGAAAGTCTACTCACCTCAATTGTCAGGATCTCCTCTGGACTCTACACCCTCAAATATTCTTCTGAAGGACGGAAACTTTATTTGCCCAGTTTTGGTGAATATAATGACTCAATCAATAGAAAGTGATAAAGTACCCCGGGAATAAAATTCCATGCTGAAACCACTTTTTAAAAAAAAAACCTTCCTTAGACCCTTTAATACCTGAAAGCTATAGACTGAACTCCCGGCTTCCAGTTATCAGTAAAAATGGGGAGAAATTTTGTAATAAAATCCTAGCCTTATTTTTGGAGGAACAGGGAATTCTCCACCCTAATCAAGCGGATTTTAGAGCAGGTAACAGTACTGAAATTGATCTGTTAGCCATGAATAGCAAAGCTAAAGGAATTGTAGATTCAAATAGTTCGGCGGCTGTTATTTTCCTGGACCTAAGTGCTGTAGGAAAGTACCATCTTGCCTTGCATGTTACCCCCATTTTTCACATGTATGTAAGTTTGTTTTTGCCTGTCTCACTGGGATTCTGTGGCCTGAATGTGTGTATCTGTGTAGTGACTAACTGTGTCACTGAGGCTCTGCTAATCAGAACCTCAGTGCTTATGCTCTCTCTGCCTTTAAAATTATCACTATAGGCTAGTGACCATTTTCACCAATTCTAATTGGCACACTGGAACACCCTTATAATTCCCTAGTATATGGTTCCTAGGTACCCAGGGTATTGGGGTTCCAGGAGAACCCTATGGGCTGCAACATTTCTTTTGCCACCCATAGGGAGCTCAGACAATTCTTACACAGGACTGCCACTGCAGCCTGAGTGAAATAACATCCACTTTATTTCACAGCCATTTTACACTGCACTTAAATAACTTATAAGTCACCTATATGTCAAAACCCTCACTTGCTGAAGGTTAGGTGCAAAGTTACTAAGTTGGCACTAGCCAAGGTGCCCCCACATAGTTCAGGGCAATTTCCCCAGACTTTGTGAGTGCGGGGACACCATTACATGCATGCACTACATATAGGTCAATACCCATATGTAGCTTCACAATGGTAACTCCGAATATGGCCATGTAACATGTCTAAGATCATATATTTGTCCTCCCATGCCAAATATGGTATTGTGGTGCCAATCCCATGCATCCCCGGGACTCCACCATGGGCCCTGGGTACTGCCAAACCAGCTCTCTGGGGTTTTCTCTGCAGCTACCGCTGCTGCCAACCCACAAACAGGGTTCTGTCCTCCTTGGGTCTAGACGGCCCAGTCCCAGGAAGGCAAAACAAAGGATTTCCTCTGAGTGAGGGTGTTACACCCTCTCCCTTTGGAAATAGGAGCCTCTGGAAATGCTTTGAAGGGCACAGATGGTGCCCTCCTTGCATAAGCCAGTCTACACCAGTTCAGGGAAACCCCAGTCCCTGCTCTGATGTGAAACTGATGTGAAACTGGACAAAGGAAAGGGGAGTGACCACTCCTCTGTCCATCACCACCCCAGGGGTGGTCCCCGGAGCTCCTCCAGTGTGTCCCAGACCTCTGCCATCTTGAATCCAGAGGTGTGAGGGGACAATGGAGGCCTCCGAGTGGCCAGTGCCAGCAGTTGACATCAGAGACCCCTCTTGATAGGTGCTTACCTCACTAGGTGGCCACTCCTCCTCTGAGGGCTATTTAGGGTCTCTCCTGTGGTCTTTTCCTCAGATAATGACTTGTAAGAATTCACCAGAGTTCCTCTGCATCTCCCTCTTCGACTTCTGCCAAGGATCGACCGTTGACTGCTCCAGGACTCCTGAAAAACTGCAACAAAGTAGCAAGAAGACTACCAGCGACATTGTAACGCCTAATCCTGTCGGCTTTCTCAATTGTTTCCTGGTGGTGCATACTCTGGGGGATGTCTGCCTTCAACCTGCACTGGAAGCCAAGAAGAAATCTCCTGTGGGTCGACGGAATCTTCCCCCTGCTTCAGCAGGCACCAAACCTCAGTGTCACCAGTACTCTGGGACCCCTCTCACCCTGATGAGCATGGCCCCTGTAACACAGGTGGTGGACCCAAGTGACCCAGACTGTCCAGTGGTCCAACTGTCCAAATTTGGAGGAGGTAAGTCCTTGACTCCCCTATCCAGAGAGTAATCCTGTGTACTGCTTGAACTGCAGCTGCTAGGGCTTCTGTGCACTTTTGCAAGGAATCCTTCGTGCACAGCATAGCCCAGGTCCCCAGCAAACCATCCTGCATTGCTCAACTCGCTGAGTTGACCACCGGCTTCGTGAGACACTCTTTTGTAGTGTTGAGACGACTGCTGTGCTCAGTGTTTTTGAACCCGTGTTGAAGTACTTCTGTGGGTGCTGCCTTCTTATTAATGGGCTCTCTGTATTGCTGAGGGCCCCCTCTGCCTCCTCTTCCATGTGGTGACCTCCTGGTCCTTCCTGGGCCTGGACAGCACCCTTTTTCTTCAACGCGACCTTTGCAGCTAGCAAGGCTTGTTTGTGGTCTTTCTCCAAAGAAACAGCTCTGCATCCTCCAGCACTCTGTGGAACATCTTCTGCACAAAGGAGAAGTTCCTGGCACCTTTTGTTGTTGCAGAATCTTCAGCTTCTTCCATCCAGAGGCAGCCATTTTGCCCCTTCATCCAGGGTTTAGTGGGCTCCTGCCCCCCCAGAGACTTCCGTGACTCTTGGGCTTGGTCCTCTTTCTTTACAAGTCCTCTGGTCCAGGAATCTGTCTTCAGTGCTTTGCAGTCTGTTGTGGTCTTTGCAGAATCTCCTATCACGACTTTAGTGTGTTTCTGGGAAAGTAGTATCACTTTACTCCTACTTTTCAGGGTCTTGGGGTGGGGTATCTTGGACACCCTTAGTGTTTTCTTACACTCCCAGCGACCCTCTATACACTACACTAGGCCAGGGGTCCCTAAGTGGTTAACATTCCCCTTTCTTAGTATATGGTTTGTGCTGCCCCTAGGCCTATTGCATCCTATTGTATTCTACAGTGTTTGCACTACTTTTCTAACTGTTTACCTACCTGATTTTGGTTTGTGTGTATATTTTGTGTATTTTACTTACCTCCTAGGGGAGTATATCCTCTGAGATATTTTCTGACATATTGTCACTAAAATAAAGTACCTTTATTTTTAGTAACTCTGAGTACTGTGATTCTTATGGTTTAGTGCTATATGATATAAGTGGTATAGTAGGAGCTTTGCATGTCTCCTAGTTCAGCCTAAGCTGCTATGCTATAGCTACCTCTATCAGCCTAAGCTGCTAGAACACTACTAATGTACTAATAAGGGATAACTGGACCTGCACAAGGTGTAAGTACCATCAGGTACCCACTATAAGCCAGGCCAGCCTCCTACAAGCGCTGAGTTCGATACAGCATCTCGTCCGATACTTATCAGGAGATTGGGAGAAGCTAGAACCACTGGCAGTGCTCTCAAATAGCTGACCTCATTTTTAAGACGCAGAAGCTTTTGGGTCTGGGGGAAATCATTCTGCTCGAATACACTGGCCTTGGAGTACAGGGTGCCAGAGGGCTTATCATTGACCCCTAATCTGTTTATTGTTAATAGTATCATGTGCTGATGATATTAAATACCAATCTCCCTAATACTAGATACAGCAGCTCTCTCTACCCAGCTCAATGCCTGTCTAAGAGATATCACTTAATGGATGTCAAGCAGCAACCTGAAACTCAATGGAGATAAAATTGAGCTTTTGGTAGTCGGTACAACTAGACCCTATGGACAACATTACAGTGGCCTTTAGGTGATCTACCCCCTCGTAAAACTGAAATAAAAAGCCTGGGATTCTGGATTGACTGCCACCTCACCATGGAAGTCCATGTAAAGAAATTAGGAGCTTGCTATTTTGGCTTACTGAGGACACTAAGGAAGGTTCTGAGTTGACTTCCCCAGGCCACTCGCAGAATGGTAGTCCAGTGCTTAGTGCTCTTCTGTCTTTACTACAGGAACTCAGTTTATCTGGGAAGTCCTTTGTATGTAATCAAGTGTGATCAAGCATTTACAAGTAAATCAGAATGCTGCAGCGCGCATTCTCTTAAAGATCATTCAGTTTCTTCATCCCTTGCAGGATTGCATTGACTGCCAGTACTCAAGTGAATCAAATGTAAATCTCTCTGGTTGACCCACTGAGTGATACATAACAAAAGCCCCCCTTAATTCAGCTGTTGCTAACCCCCTAAAACTCCAAGAGATCACTAAGCTCCGTAGATTGAGACTTCTCACTGTTCTCACTGTACCCAACTTAAGAAAGCGAGGAGTGGTGGGCACTCTTTTGCCTGGCTGGGACCGAAACTTTGGAACTCACTGCCATTATCTTTCAGAATGATAAAAGGAGAAACTAAATTTAGGTAACTTCTTACAACACATCTTTTCCAATGATTCGCCCCATGTTTAGCCACTATGTGACGTAGTTGACTTTCAGCATTGGGAGGCCCGTTGAGTAGCCATTCGCTTGACAGATCCCTAGCATAGCATATGTTAAAAATGGGCTCTTTGGTTGACAGTCAGGTTACCCCCTGTTCAAGCAAGGACCCTCACTCTAGTCAGGGTAAAAGAGAATCACCCTCAGCTAACCCCTGCTTACCCCCTTGGTAGCTTGGCAGAGCAGTAGGCTTAACTTCAGAGTGCTAGGTGTACAGTATTTGTACCAACACACACAGTAATTTAATGAAAACACTACAAAATGACACAACACAGGTTTAGAAAAATAGGAAATGTTTATCTAAACAAAACAAGACAAAAAATGACAAAAATCCACGATTCACAAGTCGAGTTATCAATTAAAAAGCAAAAACAGTCTTTATGTAGTTTAAAACACACACTAACACTGTTAGCGTGAAAATGTACCTTGGGTGCGTCAAAAGTATCCTTGCACGGGCGAGTGTGAGTCAAAAAGGGCTTGCGATGCGTCGATTTCACTCACAAGTGAGACCTTGCGTTGTTTCTCCTTTCATTGTGTCGGGCGCATCGTTTCTTCTCTCCGCAGGAGAGCGATGCATCAATCCGGTCAGCACTCTCGGTTCCGGGCAGGCCTGGCGTTGTTTTTACATGCCCAGAGGTGCTTGCGTCGAAAATCCAGCCGCACGATGATCCAAAAACCACGCAGCACGGGTTGCGATCTCCCCGCCTCTGTCAGCGATGCTGTGCGTGGTTTCTCCTGCTCCATGCGTCGATTCTTCGGTTGTGTTTCCGGCGAGCGTTGTTTTTTAGCCACAGAGCCGGCGGCGCGTTGTTTCTTCAGCTGCAGATCGGAGTTGCGTCGATCTTTTCCCCGCACGGTGCTCTGTGAGTGGATTTTTCACTCTTGGGCTGCCAGCTTCCTCTTTCAGGGTCCCAGGAACTGGATGGGCACCACAAGGCAGAGTAGGAGTCTCTCCAGAGACTCCAGGTGCTGGCAGAGAGAAGTCTTTGCTGTCCCTGAGACTTCAAACAACAGGAGGCAAGCTCTAAATCAAGCCCTTGGAGATTTCTTCTCAAGATGGAAGGCACCCTCTTACTCTGGCAGAAGCAGCAACTGCAGGATAGCTCCACAAAGCACAGTCACAGGCAGGGCAGCTCTTCTTCCTCAGCTCTTCAGCTCTTCTCCAGGCAGAGGTTACTCTTGTTTCCAGAAGTGTTCTAAAGTCTGTGGTTTTGGAGGCCCTTCTTATACCCAATTTCTCCTTTGAAGTAGGCCTACTTCAAAGTAAAGTCTCTTTTGAATGTGAAATCATGCCTTGCCCAGGCCAGGCCCCAGACACTCACCAGGGGGTTGGAGACTGCATTGCATGAGGGTAGGCACAGCCCTTTCAGGTGTGAGTGACCACTCCTTCTCTTCCTCCTAGCACAGATGGCTCATCAGGATATGCAGGCTACACCACAGCTCCCTTTGAGTCACTGGCTAGTGTGAGGTGCAACCAGCCCAGCTGTCAAACTGACCCACACAGGGAATCCACAAACAGTCAGAGTCACAGAAATGGTATAAGCAAGAAAATGCTCACTTTCTAAAAGCGGCATTTTCAAACACACAATCTTAAAATCAACTTTACTAAAAGATGTATTCTTAAATCGTGAGCTCAGAGACCCCAAACTCCACATGTCCATCCGCTCCCAAAGGGAATCTACACTTTAATCAGATTTAAAAGTAGCCCCTATGTTTACCTATGAGAGGGACAAGCCTTGCACCAGTGAAAAACTAACTTAGCAATATTTCACTGTCAGGACATAAAAAACACATTACTATGGGGGTCATTACGACCCTGGCGGAAGGCGGAGAACCGGCGGTAAGACCGCCAACAGGCTGGCGGTCTTACCTTGTGGAATTATGTCCATTGCGGTAACCGCCATGGTCATCCGCTGGTTCTCCGTTCCGCCCGTCAGGGCGGAGATGGCCACCGGGCTGGAAACCTGGGTCTCCAGCCCAGCGGCCGGCACTATAACGCCAGCGGTATTTGGACCCGGCTTACCGCCGTGGATTTCCAGCGGTTTCAACCGCCATGAAATCCATGGCGGTAAGCACTATCAGTGCCAGAGAATTCCTTCCCTGGCACTGATTGGGGTCTCCCCCACCCCGACTCCCTCCCCTACCCCCCAACCACCCCTGCCACCCCCCAAAGGTGGCAGGGCCCCCCTCCCCACCCTGACCCCCAACATCACATAACTCACACACACGACACGCATGCAGGCACCACCAACACACGCACGCACACACCCCGACATACATGCCAACATCCACACACACAAAGTCAGACACGCACACCCACATTCAAACATACACGCACACATCCATACAGACATACCCACCGACATACACGCACTCATTCCCAAACATGCATCACCCCCACAAGCATACACGCACTAACACACCCCCTCTACATACTCAGACGCACACCCCCATGCACACACACAACACACAGCTCCCCCCACCCCCCTCCCCTAACGGACGATCGACTTACCTGTTCCGTCGATCTTCCAGGAGGGGACTTGAGCCACGGGGGCAGCTCCGCCGACACCACACCGCCACGGCGAATCACAGGACGTGATTTGCTGGGCGGTGTTCTGTTGGCGTGGCGGTGGAGGTGGAGCAACCTCCACTTCCCCACCTCCCGCCAGTATGGCTGTTGGCGGCTCTCCGTCCGTAAAGGGACGGAGAGCTGCCAATGGTCATAATAGGCAGGGCGGCAAACCGCCTGCACAGGCGGTCTTCCGCGCGGCGGTCCGTTGGCGGTCTTAAAAAAAGAACGCTGAGGTCGTAATGACCCCCTATATGTCCTACCTTAACCATACACTGCACCCTGCCCTTGGGGCTACCTAGGGCCTACCTTAGGGGTGTCTGACATGTAAGAAAGGGGAAGGTTTAGGCCTGGCAAGAGGGTACACTTGCCAAGTCGAATTTACAGTTACAACTGCACACATAGACACTGCAGTGGCAGGTCTGGGACATGATTACAGAGCTACTTATGTGGGTGGCACAACCAGTGCTGCAAGCCCACTAGTAGCATTTGATTTACAGGCCCTGGGCACCTCCAGTGCACTGTACTAGGGACTTACTAATAAATCAAATATGCCAGTCATGGATAAGCCAATTACATACACATTTTGTAAAGGAGCACTTGCATTTTAGCACTGGTTAGCAGTGGTAAAGTGCCCAGAATAACAAAACCAGTAAAATCAGAGTCCAGCACACACCAACAACCTGGGGAACAAAGGCAAAAAGTTAAGGGAGACCACGCCAAGGATGGAAAGTCTAACAGCATACATTTCCAATCCTTTGTATTTTTATGTTTTTACCTGACAATATCAACATTGTATTTCTGTAATGAACATGTTAAGATTATTCATTTGAGTGGGAACGGGTGCTCTCTCAAATTGTATCCATCTTCCTCTCTGGACTGTGGCACACCCTAAGTACCAAATATTCAGTTTATGTTGACACTGAAGATTTACACAATCCTACTACAAAAGATGAAATCTCAAACTGTGTATGTGAGATACAAAACTGAAATAAGTCTATGCTGCTGCCTTACTGGCGAAGGTATGTTTTTAATCATTATTTAGCTGAAATACCTGGAGTTTCTCAATAGTATGTATTATGTTCATTTGAAATCTAGCATTTCTATTGTTCTGTCTTCACTTTGCTTGATAATCTAACCTCAAGTGTTGGAAATAAAAAGAAGCAAGATGTCAGCTAAGTCCCAGTTATCTACCCTAGTAAGAAAGTGCTTCCTCTCTGCACGGCTTATATTTAAATGTCAGGTTTACTGTAACTGACCAGAAAAGTGTTAAAAAAGACGTAGGGCCATGTAAGTGAGCGAGAGGAGTGTGGTCATGGCTGCATAATGCTCTCGGAAATGTTCACAAGTTTTCCATGGCACCTACTAGAAAAGTGGAAATGTTGGGGTTTAACTTCTATTGGCAGATCTTGCGTTTTGTACATAGATGGAATCATGGCCTTTCTAAATGCAACTTTGATGTACTACACAGGATCTTCAGGATAGTAAATTAATGGATTGAATAAAACCTAAAACATACAAAGCAGAATTGGGCCTATAAAGGCAAGGCGTAAAGCTGAAATGAAAGGTGGGTTCTGTGGTGTTATGAGTAGAAAGTGCATCAGGCAAACCGGGCGAGCCTGGAAGCCTTTATAGCAGCTCAAGTGAAATGTTTACCATGCATTTTGACCAGATATGCCATGTCTGATTAGATATCACATCAACAAGTGCTCTATCGGTCATACTTAGCAGCTAAAATCTCTGCACTGCTGAAAATGCTGTCATTCCTCACATATCCCTCCCAAAGATGAGATTCACTGCTCCTCATATTAATTACCTCTCCATATTTAACATGTGCCTTAACAGCTGCTCTCGAAGTGGTACTCAGGAAATGCAGATGCTCTACAACAGACAAAATGGTACCAATGACAATAACACTACAAGTGTACCTGAAATAGGTCACATTCTTCCTCACCTCTCTTCATGGTTTCCAGTTCTTGGTCTGACACCAAAAGGAGAAAGGGGGGTTTGGTTTGCTGTATGCTCTTCCTTTTCTTCTTCCTTAACAGGAGATAAGGCCTTAGGTCCAGAATCTTTCTCCAAGTTCCTCTCGTCTAAGGAGATAAAATAATCATGAACTAATTTACTATTTTATACCCCTGCCCTCCACTAAACTAAACATAGAGGCATATATCATATAAAGAGAGCAGTATGAGTGCTTTGTCTCTATCACATTTTGGGCTGTCCCGTGTCTTAACTAGTTGAAGACTGGGAGCAACGCTATTTTACCACCCTAGACAATGTTACATTGTTGCTTGTCAATGGACCTTTGAAGGCATGGGCTGCTTTTCGCTGGAGCTGTAGCAACATTTGTTGACATACTTTAAGTAAACAACAGAACACAGCACAATACCAAACACAAGGCGACATAATGGCTCACTTAAAACATGACAGGGCAAATCACAACAAAACAGTCAAAACACCCCTATTGTAGACAATACAACAGAATCATATTGCTATAATGCAGCACAAAAACACAGCAACAAAACAAAACAACAGTCCACAACACCATCACAACATATCATACAACAAATAAGCACAAAGGTTCTTGTCACACACTACCACCTCCAGATTCTTGTTTTCATAATGCTGCCTTAGCTGACCGCTAAGGACTTGAAATAGCACTGATTTTAATTCATATATTGGACCCTGTACTATGTAGGCGCACCCCATGCAGTGGAGCAATTCCTGACCCTGGTTCAGGTTTTGTGTAGCTTATATCTTTTAGCATGATGAAGCTACCAATAGACAGTTGCATTTGCAAGTGGGATTTCTTAGAATGCCTTATGCAAGATTGAGGGCTTTTCTAGATGCAATGTTGGTAGCAATTAATACTCACAATGTAGTTCCAAATCTAGGGTATAGCTAATTTTCCACAAGTGATTGGATGTGTAGACAGTACGTCTGCTCTAATGGTTCCACCCTCTGAGTGTATGTATGGAAATCGAAAGAGTTACTCTTTCTTACATATACAAGTAGCGTGCAATGCCACATGCCTTATCACAGACCTAGTTGCTTGATACCCAGATTCTTACATCTTTAAACACTGTGGACTATATGGGAGACTAGCAAGAGGAGGGCTTGGAGACAGATGGTTGTAAGGCAAATGTTATTTTCATGTAACCTTTGTGTTACATTTTGTGTATTTTTAATATATGGAAAAAAGGTTTGTTAAATTTAAGGTGATAGTGCATATGCATTATGACCATGGATAATCACGCCCAATTTTACCCCCCAAAACCCTAGGAAAAGGAGGTGCAGTGCTACTCATAAACACACGAGGAGAATTATAGAGTGGACATTGAACTGACTAAAAGGCAAATTCAGATGTCTTCACAAAAGTGTAAGTGCCCCAGAACATGATTCATCAATGCTCTGTAAAATCATAGCCATCTATACAATATTGCATAATTTAGCCATTCGAAATATTTGATGAATTTGAAGAAAGTGATGTTGAATATCTACCAGAGGACCTGAAGTTGCTAGAGATGAAGAGGGTGGTGCATACAGGGGTGATGCAACTAACAAGTACTTTTAAGGGAAACATCAAAAAAATAATCGCAAAGAAATAGCAAACAAAGTGAATAGATCAATATTTCAGTTTCTGTTTACTCACAGATTCAGGTGAAGATGAAGAACAGTGTGACTGTCAACATAATCAGGATTTGGAGAAAAAAAAAATTGTTTAAAAAATAATAAGATTTCTTTTAAAGTCAAGAAATAAGACAAACTGTCTATATTTCTATTTGCACAATTGTCATCCAGTTGTTGGCTTTTCAGTGGAATGCTGTGTGACCCTTCCTTGTCCTCCTCCACCCCTGCTAGTCCGCCACTGCTAGCAGTTCTCTAACGCACTGTGACTGTGGCCAACATTTCAATACTACATCCACGTTTGGAGGCGATTGTTCATGTGTCTCCACTGATGCCTGTGTGCTGCAGTGTCTTGAGCCATTAGTGAGAAAACATTCTTTATAGCCATTGACAATCCATTAGAACCAGAACTAATGGCTGCATTACCTTCCCAAACTGTTTTATCTAACTTTCCTACCCGTCTACTCAATTTGGAGGTAACCTTGTGGACCCTTCGTGAATTGTCAATACTGTTTTTTCCAATGCATGGAATTGTGCAGGAGTAAGGGAGGTTGCTCAGACTTCTCTAACTATGGACCTTATGTAGATTTCAAAGCCCTTCTTTCTTTTTCTAAGATAGAAAGAGATATTGTTGGATGAAGATGAGTAACTGTAGTGCAAGAGTTAGTTCTAGGGGTCTCCTAATGCAGGGTTGGTGATTTTACTGTTGAATCAATTATCTGTCGGAAAATGTAATTGCTGTATCAGCAGTTTCTGCTTCTGTGTCAGGAGAAATCACCAACTTCCTCTGTTTGTGGTGGGACTGTATGAGTACTTTTAGCAGTTGTAGGTAAAATAATATTGTTATAATAGTTCTGTTTGCATTGATTGTAGTTTTTTATGGAATATGTCAATTTATTTTTTTAATTATTGATAAAGTACAAGCTATATTTTAAGTCATATATTTAGCAGTTACAATAAATTTTATCAAGCTCTTAACGCTAAAAGAACATTTTTATGTAAGCCTTGGTGTTAGACATGTGTTCTATCTATATTATCCAAAAGGCATGTATTCGTCACAATGAAATCTGACATAGATTAATTAACAAACTCACAGTGGTTGTTGGACTGCCAGGGGACCACTGCTGGGATCACCGAACTCAAACGGGTGGCGGCGGTCGCAGACATGGTCAGCCACGGCGTTGCCCTTGATGACACCATTGTGCTGATCACAAGTCAACTTTCCGCCAGCCTTTCTATGGTGGTTGAACCACAATGGAAAGGCTGGTGGAAAGCCAGTGCTGGAGCCACAGGAGGCCCTCTGCACCGCCCATGCCTGTGGCATGGGAAGTGCAGGCCCCCCTGCTAGCACCCTCGGAATGTGCACTGTCTGCTCTCACCGCTGGAAACATCGCAGTACAATGTTTTTGTCGGTCAGTTCAGTAGAAACATCATAATACGACTGGGGGTGAGGCTGCCATTATGACATTCCGACGGTCGGACCGCCCAACTCATAATGATGCCTTTAGACACAGGAGGCTGATTAAGACTTCTGCGGATGGAAATGTACTCTGTCAGGGCAACTGAAAAGGTAACAATAAAGTACACTGTCACCCTGAGGGAATATTCGCCTGCCAAATTTAGAAATATGCACTGGGCCAAAGAAGATAGCCTTCATTTACAGGAACCACTGCTTTGGCGGTTCCTTCAAATACTTTGAAGGTTTGATGAACTGCTCATTCAACATAATTGGAGCCTCCACATTTTTTTCAAAAACAAAATCCAAAAGTGGAATTTTATTTTGGAAAATAAAAAAATCAATGACCCACTAGCCACGAGAGTTTTCTCCCACTGCCCCTGGGAGTTTTCTTCCATGGCATGGGGGGGCAGTTCATGATTTATACTGTACCTTATTGCCAGGTTTTACCTGATAGTGGTGGACATTAAAAACTTGTCATTTGTCCGTCCACTCTAAATAAGGTGGTTGGAAGAATGGCAATAACTCTCACTACTACTCTTTCAAGCAGTTGGAGGTGCATGTTGGCGGTAGTTTCCGTTACCAACATACTGAAGGTCCACTCCACTCTAAATCAGGTGGGCTGGTCTTCAGTCTGGCAGAGATGGTACTTTGTTGCCATTGCGATGGAGTACCCTCTCCATCAAACTCTAAATTGGGCCCTTAGTCTGCACACTGTTTATGATATGCTGGTGGCCTGGTGCAACATATGTCCTTGAGATTTATATTAATTCTCGTGGGCATTTATTTTTGTCAAAGAGACATGGAGGAGTTATTTTCAAGAAAGTTTTGAAGGTACTAATGAAACATGCCAAAATGTCAGGACCCAACATGGTACACTGGAGCTATATTTCTTCCTACCAAAAAACATGTGTGCATCTATGATGTACATCTATAAGACACAGGTTGCACAGCAAGCATGTGTGTCACAATAGAAGTGCCTCTCTGATTGGGTGTGCCCAACTAGAAAATAAATGCCCTATAAAGAACTTCATATCACAAGTGCCATTACATGAGGCACATCAATAGACGTCCAAAGAACATTTTTTTTGGGGGGCATAATGTTAACCGAGGCCACGGCCATACTAGGGCAGGTAGCATTTCACTAACACAGCCTTAGAGTTACATTGCACTGTTAGCCTGCACACCAGGCTGTACCTAATTCCAGGGGGGCAAGCGCTCTGCAGACAGTGCGCATTCCAAGGGTGCCTGTGTGTGACGGCTCCCTAGGGCAGCTGAGGCCAATGCCTCCGCATTGCTTCCAATGGTCAACCTGGTGGAAACATTGTAATATGACGGGGTTAGTCCACTGGCTTGACTGTGGCCTCATCTCTGCGGCTTTGGCGGTCCAATGGTCGGACCACCAAAGTAGTAATCAGGCCCTAAATCACATGGGCTACACTACAGCCAAGAAAGTGCATCACCTAAAAATGTGGAAGTGCACTAAATATTATTCTAATACATGCTAAAAGGGGGAAAACTTATAAAGATTGATGGTGTAATTCATGTAAGAGAGCACAACCACCCCCCAAATGGGACAAAAATAGAAGAAAGAGAGATTTTGCAGGATATAAGAGAGACAAGCACTAGCTCCCAGGTACGCACAAGCAAAATCCTTAAAATATACTGCCTAAACTCCCCGAACACAGAACAGGCCAACTACCACCCATACCCACTTACAAAATGTTTAATTGCACAAACTAAAAAAGCTAACAGTGATACCCCATTTACTCCAGAAGATACCAAGACATACACATACCTGAACATTTAACAATGACACATAATGAAGAACCTTTAATTTTACATGACAACCTAAATAAAAAGAAACAAATCCTAATATTCTTTACAGCAGACATGTAATACAGCTTAGACAATGTCAACCCTGGATGATGGTTGGAACCTTCAGAATTTATCCACAGATATACACCATACATGGTGAATATGAAAACACAATTATTCATTTTAAATGTGCTCTGCTACCAAATAAACAAAGCTGCCTCACTAAGACCTCTTAAACAATATATTCATGGAATTTGAGCAAACCATTCTAAAACTTTACCCTCACACAGCCATACAAGGCTGTTACTGTCATTTCAATCAACGTGTATGGAGACACCTGCGAAAATCTGCACTGAGTGTAGAATATTCTACAAACAGCCAATTTGCCTTTGAAACTAAAACAAATATAGAGCACTAACTGATGTCCCTGTCACAGAAGTAGCCAAACACTACAATGTACTAATAGAAAGCCCTATCTACTAACAAAAGTTGATTGCTTTGAACACACTTGAATTGGCAGACAACATCACTCCGGACATCTACGTCAACCCTAATTCCAGATACTATGGTTGAATGTCTATGACAGCACCTTGGCACAGGAAGACAAAACAGACAACGCAGTGGAAGGATGGCACAATGCCTTCCAACCCATACTAGGCACAACTCAACCTGCACTCTACAAATTTATAAAAGCATTACAAAACAGCAAAGCTACAAAGACCAATGAATGGAGCAATCTGTTAGCCAAATTGCCCCTAAATTTAGCAAACAAACCAAAAGAATGTATGCCATGCTACAATTTAAAGTCTAACTCTTCATAAGTAACCAAGGAGTAAAGTACTGAGACATCATAGCCAAAAAATATTATAAAATAAATAGTAACCTACCAAAGTCCTCAAACTCTATGACAAACTTCAAACCAACATACCAAACCATTTTTCACTCAGTAATGAATATAATAATTTATTGGATCAGTTGAACAATTACATAAGATTCCAATATTAAATAAGACTAATATAACAACTTTATATATAAATTGTTTTTTTTAATGTAACCCTCACCAACCAAGATAGCTGAAAACAAACTCAATCCATCACATACAATAATTGCAAAATTGAAACCAAACAGTTCCACATTATAATCACATAATTTTGACATAAACAATAACGTATCACATTTACCACCCAACAGAAATGAAAGGAATAAAAATGACTGTTCTGTAGCTGCAGATACTTCTCAGTATTCATGTAATAAAAAATAAAAATGCACCAAAAATGAGGTAAATATTATCCATAAATTCCCCAAAAATGCACAAGTATTACAAATCCAATAGAAATCCCTCTAAGTAATCCAAAGTATCCAGGATCCATAAAATAAAAGTGTTTTAAAAAATGAAACGCTCCTGGAAACCCAAAAAAGGGAAATTAAAATTAAAAACGACTGGTTTATTATAAACCAAAAATGATTTCCTTAAAAAAAAAAACATATAAACTCCAAATGCCCATAGAACACGTTCGTAAACAAAAACTTGTAATGTAAATTTAAAAAAACACCCACAAACAATTCTGACAGATACACATTTACATATAAATAACAGTTCATCATCAAATTATAACTAACATCACACAATTTAACATAATTTAGCAATACTAAAATAATGTGCAAAATCCCAAATCTACAAAGTAGGTAAAAACACTAACAGTAATGCTCCAAAATAAACACACAAAAAAAACCACTATAAGTAACTTTTAGACCTCCCTCCTAAATGCCCCCCACCCTCAATACTCTTAAAAAATCCTTTAAAGGACTTACCTGCTTTGCCGAGCAGCAGAACCTTACTGCAACCTGGTTCTGGGAAAATACAGTAAAAATAACAAAAATAGATTTGAAAAATGAAACAAACAAAAAAAAGACTAATGCCTTGATTATGAGGCTGGCAGGCCGACTGCCGGCCCTCCAACCCTGTGGGGCGAAGACCACCACAGAGTTGGCGGTCTTCCCCCGGCCATACTTGGAGGTTTCCACCAGTCAGCCCAGTGGAATCGATTCAGCTGCATTGGCCTCGGCTCCCCATAGAAGCCAAGGGCAATGCCATCACACAGAGGCAGCCTCTTGTGGCCCCCAGCACGTCCTTTACCCCAGCCCTTCAATGGCGGAGTAGAACTCAGCGCCACCGTGGCCGACCATGACTCTGACCACCGCCACCCCACTGGGAACCATGTTCCTGGCAATGGCAGTGGTCCCCTGACCGCCAGAGTCATAATTTAGTGGTTGGACTGCCAGGAGTGCAGCAGTCCGACCACCACCACAAGTCTGGCAGTCTAAAGACCACCAAACTCGTAATGAGGCCTTATCTTTCCATAGAAATGAATGGGAAATATTTTAGAAATGTTAATTAAATGTTTAAAAAAAGTAAAACAAATATTAAGCATGGAAATCATATCAAACAATGCTATAAAACATTGTAAAGTATATATTAAATAATAATATAAAATGTGTACAACTATTTAATATATACTAACAAAACATGTTGAAATTATGTAGATAAAAAAGTTAAGATAAACAAGGGAAAATAAAAGTTGAAAACGTAGAACATACAAATGTATATAAATACAATTTACGTGTTTTTTCTAAATAAAAAACAGTGAAAACATGTTTACTTAACTTTAAATAATTGTTGTTTTTTCACTTGAAGGATTAAAAATGTAAAACTATACAATAAATAAAAATTGAAGAAATAAATAAAAATAGAAAAATGTGTGACGTCTTTATTATAAAAAATGGAACTGATCATATTATGGGTTACACGCATAGATCTATTGTTTTTATGCTTCTAATCACCAACAATAATAATAAAATAACACAAGGCATTTCTACTAAAAACAAATAAAAGTAAAAAATGATTTTTGAATAAAATTATAAAATTAAATGATCACTCTCCGACATAGATCATTTAAAAAAATGTTGGACATTAAAGGGGTGACATTTACTACTCCCACTGAAATTTAAACCAATTTGGGGAAGGCTAATGGGGTGATATTTACTATTCTCACTACAATCTAACCAAATTGGGGAAAGGTGTTGGACACTAAAGGGGTGACATTTACTATTCCCACTCAAATCTAAACCAATTTGGGGAGGGTGTTGGACGCAAAAGAGGTGAAATTTCCTTTCCCACTCCAATCTAATCATATTGGAGGATGGTGTTGGACTCTAAGGGGCATATTTATACTCTGTTTGCGCCGAATGTGCGTCAAAAAGTTTGACGCACATTCGGCGCAAACCTTGCCCCATGTTTATACGATGACGCCCGACCCTGAGGACGTCAAAATTCCTCCGTGTGCGTCATTTTTTGGATGTCGGAAACCGCCTTGCGTTAATGACATGCAAGGTAGGTGTTCCCACCCAAAAAATTACTTTATGGCCTGTGCGGCTTATTTATACTCCAACGTCATTCTGACGCACAGGAGGGGGCGGGCCTTAAAAAACAGCGCACAGCCTGATGTGCGCCGTTTTTTAACGCCTGGGTCAGGGCAGGCGTTAAGGGACCTGTGGGCTCACTTCCATGGTCTCTGACCATGGAAGCAGTCCAGAGGTGCCCTTCCCTGCCCCCAGAGACACCCCCTGCCACCATTGCCCACCCCTGGAGGACACCCATGGATGGGGGACCCATCCCAGGTAAGTACAGGTAAGTTGAGGTAAGTATTATTTTTATATTTTTTTAAAGTGGCACGGGGAGCCTAACTTGGGCCCTTCTACATGCCACTGTGCCCAATGGCCATGCCCAGGGGACATAAGTCCCCTGGGCATGGCCATTGGGCAAGGGGGCATGACTCCTGTATTTGCTAAGACAGGAGTCATTTCAATGTCGGTTGTGCGTCAATAAATGACGCAAGTCCTGTTTGAGCCATGATTTTTTACTCTAACCTGACTTGCACCATTTTTTGACACACAACCCCCATTTCTCCCCCGGCTAAAGTCAATCCTTAAATATGGCACCCGCATGGTGCGTAGGGATGGTGTTAGCCGGCGGTAAATTTTTGGACGCAAACCAGCGCTGGCGCTGGTTTGTATCAAAAAGTATAAATATGGTCCTAAGGGCCCCATTTACAAGGCCCTCATGGCACACTGTGCCACCAGAGTGTCATTTTTTAGAAGTTCTGGTGGCAGAGTGTGCTGGCCCATATTTGCAAGGCCACGTAAAGTCACCTTGCATAGCTTTTCATGGCCGTGTGAATATGGCACCCTGTCATGCACAACTGCGTGAAAGGGGCACTCCATGTGTGTTGCTTTGGGTGTTCCCATGCAACATCCATGAAACCTGATGGAATCTGACACATTCATAGATATACAAGGCTGGGAATGGGTCAGATTCCTACGCCACCTTGGGGGTGGTGTTAAAGTGGTGCAATGTGGAGAAATAACATTCTTTGTCCTTGTTTTTCCTCTTGCTATGTGTGCTGCATTGTGCAGCACACAAAGAAAGGGGAAAACCCATTAATGATTGTTATTGACTGGAAAGATGCCCTTTCCTGCACATAAACAATCATGGTGTAAGGGTCCCTACGTTGGCGCAAGGCAGCTTTTTGTGCATCATCTCTGAGGAAAGTACAGGGACGCGTCATATTTCTGTGAATACAACGCATCTCTGCACTTTCAAAATAATGCAGCGCCACACAGCAAGTTGACTTACCGTGCCACGCTGCATGATTTTCTTGTGAATGAGGCCCTTATGGGGTGATATTTATTATTCCCACTCCATTATAACCACATTTGATGAAGGTATTGGGCACTAAAGGGGTGACATTTATAATTCCTACTGTAATCCAAGGCTATTTGAAGAAGATGTTGGATACTAAAGAGCTGAAATGTACAGTAAGAGCTGAAATGTACAATGTACTTCAAAATAAACATTTTTACACAAGGTAATAAAAATTAAAAAATGCACATACACAATCAATACTCTATATTCCTACATGTTTTTCTTTATATAAAATTAACTAAAATGTAATCCTGAAGCATATTGGTCTAAACAACAAACCTTTATATACATATCTAAATTTTAAATTTAATATTTTAATTACTATTACAAATGAATACATTAAAAAAAATATGTACTGCCCTTCATAAACTTAAAGAAATGAACAAAAAATAAAATCATGACAAAAATTAACATCTAAAAAAATATAAATAAATGTTATATTTTAATAAATTAAAAATTAGATTTCAATTAAAATTGAAAACAAGTAATGTAAACATGTTATACAATTTAAATATTTTTTACAATTTTAACATAACATTATTTCTAAATATTCTACTTTATTACAATATTTGAATAGCTTTTGAATGTTATCCTTATAATTTCTTTTTAAAAATATGCAATACTGTTAATAATATATATTAGTACAACAAAATACATTTAAAAATTCTAAATTAACTTGCATATCTTTAAAATTATTAAATTAAACTTGAAATTTAAAATAGACATGTATAAAAAATCTTCTCACACGTAAACCCTAAAACTCAATAGCCTGATAATAAAAACAAGTATGCAACAATTAACTATATACATTAATACAACCAAAAATACAAACTTCAAAAATTTCATAACTAAAAATGATCTTGCTAAAAATCAAACATAATGCAATAAGTTACACATTAATTAACACTTACAAACAATAATACATAAAATATTTTCTACATCAATAATTTTACATCAATATTAAGAACAACACTCAAAATGCTATTTTTCCTTTGATATTCTTGTTGGTGATATTTTTGATATCCCAATATTCTAGACACAATAATTTTGTATCACAATAATGTTTTTCTGATATTTTGTCCAAACTCCGTGGGGCAGCTGAGCATGTTCAAACGGGCTGGAATCTTCAAACAGGTGGGACATATGTAATCTATCCAAATTGCACATATTGACAATACTAGTCAGAAAGATGGTCAAGACAGGTTCACATCTCACCAAACAATTGTAGGACAACATTCTGCATCTTGATGAGCACTTTTTCTAAAAACAAATCATAAAAGCTGAATTTTTTTCAGATGGAGAGACAAGTGTGTGGTGACTTTACTGCTACCCACTAATCAGAGTGATTGGGTGGACTTCTTTTATAATTGGCTGTAAGGTGCTCTTGCTAAACAAATTCTTGTAAATCAGTGGAGGTTCGGACAAAATGTTCAGCTAAAGGATGAATGGTTCAACAAATATTTGTGAGCCTTTAAGAGCATGAAATACATACTGGAACAAAGACCAAGAAATCTCAAGAGAGAAACAAAGGAAAAAGTAGCACTACAAATCAACATCGGCCATCATAAAGACCTTTTTACTGACGTTAGAAATAAAATACTTTGCTATCCACCCAGCTATCAAAGGTTCAGCTGAGTTTTGGTGTGTACATGCACAATTCCAACCAATGTGCCTTCCAGTGCTACCATCAATTTAAAAACGATTTATTGGTTCTCCATCTAAATAACAGCTTTCAAATGACTTAACATTAAAGGAGATAAATTGAAATTGACTGCAGGAATATTACATGAAAAACACTAATAAACTGACTCAAATTATCGAAGCAAACAAATACCTGGCTTCCAGAAAAGTTGACATCACTGAGGGCAAAGATTAAGGAACATGCAAAAAAGAGGGCAAATAGATGGAATGCAGGAAGTGAGGCAATGAAATCAATATGCAGGTTAACCTGACTATAACCAATAAAAGGATGAACAGATAACCTCAAATTTCTCATAAGTGCCCATCTTATACAGAGGTATATGTTCTAGGCTGCTTGAAAAATACTGTTTATACTTATGCAAAATATAACCTTTATAAGCAGGGATGATTTACAGATATTAAGCAAACCAATTTTAATTTAAAATGTACTCCTATTACATGGTAGGAATCTGCCTCCTTGTTCAGAGACTCTGCCAAACTCTCTGAAACAATTCTCCATGATGAATCTTAAAAGTAAGTTATTAGGCTCACTAAAATGGTTTCTCAAGCAGCAATGCTCAAAGAAGTAGTCATGTTCAGCCAACGTTTCGTTCCAGAACATCGAATGGACTTGGACCACTTGTGAATAGTGAATATTTCAATAATGTCTGGAAGTGCTCCCAAACCTTTGAAGTTCTTTGTATTGCCTATATTGAAAAACACCCTCCTTTCACCCTGACAATTTTTCGAACTATCTACACATCTCAACCCATATCAGCCATGTTGCTTGAAAAAACAATTTATGGCCAGATGTCTGAGTTTGTAGAAGGGAATCATGTTTAACATCCTTGTCTGATGGAATGTTGTACTGGTCGCAATACTGAAACCATGGTTCTTTCTGTCTTGGACCACTGCTCAGATTCCAACATTCCAGACACTGGAAGTGTGGCTGCCCCGTCTCAAGTTTTGGGTCGGAAGACAGGGGGGGGCTCGGCAGCCGCTCCCAAGTGCTGGTCTTCCCATGCTGACTCAGTCTGCCCGGCTGTGCTCCAGGTGCGGCTCTGAGTTTGGTGGCTGTGGTGTTTGCTAGATAATCTTCCTCAGTCTCCCCTTCTTGCACCCTTTCCTATAGTTTCTTGGCTGCTCTGATCACTGTGGCAGCCATTTTCTGCCTATTCTTCAGGCACATTTACAGCCGCCATCTTGTGAGGTTAGCGGTCCAGTTGCTGTATTGCTGCCTCTCGACCCCATATAAAGGTCGCAATGCAGGGGCCGCGCAGCGGACCCCTCTGAGTAAGTTCTCAGGCATCTCTGCTCTCTTGGCGCCTCACCTCCTCTATGACTGGCTTTTGCAATTGTTTTTAAATCGTGTTTAAATTGCTTTTTAACCTTTTTAAAGTCTTATTCTGTTGTGTTTGTCAAAGTTTTTTTTTTTTTTAAATCGTCGGCCTTATTGAGCTTTTAATCCCTCCATCTCCCACCCCTCTTGGCCCATGTTCAGAGGCTTTGGGGGTTAGATAATCTTCCTCAGTCTTCCCTTCTTGTACCCTTTCCTATAGTTCCTTGGCTGCTTTGATCACGGTGGCAGCCATTTTCTGCATATTCTTCAGGCACATTTACAGCTGCCATCTTGTGAGGTTAGTGGCCCAGTTGCCGTGTTGCTGCCTCTCGACCCATATAAAGGTCGCAATGCAGAGCACGCCCAGTGGACGTGCTCAGCGAGCATGCCGCTGGCGCGCCAAAGGCGCGCCTAATGAAAGTCCGTCTGCGCCCGTCCACACCTGGACGGGCCATTGGTCCAGAACCCCTGACCCTCTTAGGAGCAAAGGAGTCAGGTACTCCTCTGATTTTCTTCGGTCTCTTAGGCCTGCTCGATGGGAACATGTCATCATGGGCTAGACCCCATTAATACCATAAGGCCCTGCACTACATGTGGCTGGTCTCCCTGGCCTGATCCGATGGTTAGACCACTGACTCAGGAGGGTCCAATCAGTGCCTTCCTTTTGGCAAACTTTCTCTCTTTGGCAGCCCATAAACTTGATATATAGGTACTTCTGAGTGATCTCGCACCTATACCCTTTTTTCTCACTGAGACCTTGCTCCATGAGGAGTCTTCCCCTGATGTGGATTTGGCGTTACCCCATTGTTACTTGATAAGCAGGCTTGACAGAGAGACCTCCAGAGGTGGGGCTATTGCTATCATTTATAGAGATACAGTAAAGATCACCTCATTTCCTCTGCAACTACCTGGCTGTGAAAGTATGTACTTTTCTATCACTCTATACCCCCGTTTACTTTCTCAGGAGCCCTGGTTTACCATCCTCCCGCCCCCCCAGATACTTTTCTACATTCACTCTCAGAACATATTGCTGATTTAATATGTACAAAACCCAACTTCAGTGTTTTGGGTGATTTTAACATTCATGCAGAGGACTCGGAAAATGTTGCTGCCAAATCTCTTCTTCCTGACATGGCCTCTCTAGAGTTAACCCAATTAGTCAAGGGCCCTACTCATGTGAACCGTCACACTATTGATTTAGTTGTCACAAATATTAATGGTTCGACTTCAATGCCCTCCCTTCCTCTGGTCTGGTCCGACCATTTGTTAATAACTCTTAACCTAGCTATTCCCACTTCTGGGAGATCTCCCTAGACTATAATTCATCCCTTTTGACACTGGCATAAGCTGAAGGCAAGGAAATGGATTAACACCCTGGAGAGGCTGAAACCTTCCCCTAGGGATAATAGGACAGTCCTTCTAGAGACATTTAGGCCCATATTTATACTTTTTGACGCTAAACTGCGCTAACGCAGTTTAGCGTCAAAAAGTTTTGCGCCGTCTAACGCCATTCTGAAGCGCCATGCGGGCGCCGTATTTATGGAATGGCGTTAGACGGCGCAATCAGACCGGCGCTGCCTGGTTTGCGTGGGAAGAAACCACGTAGACCAGACAGCGCTGGCGTAGGGGGAAAATGGCGCATGGGCGTCTTAAAATGGGGCAAGTCAGGTTACGTCGAAAAAATCGTCTTAACCCGACTTGCGCCATTTTTTAACGACGCCCATCCCCCATCAACATGACTCCTATCATTGGAAAGATAGGAGTCATGCCCCCTTGCCCAATGGCCATGCCCAGGGGACTTCTGTCCCCTGGGCATGGTCATTGGGCATAGTGGCATGTAGGGGGGCACAAATAAGGCCCCCCTATGCCACCAAAATAAAATATAAAAAATAAAAAATAAAACTTACCTGAACTTACCTGAATGTCCCTGGGGTGGGTCCCTCCATCCTTGGGGGTCCTCCTGGGGTGGGCAAGGGTGGCAGGGGGGGTCCCTGGGGGCATGGGAGGGCACCTGTGGGCTCATTTTGAGCCCACAGGCCCCTTAACGCCTGCCCTGAGCAGGCGTTAAAAAGTGGCGCAAATGCGCCGTTTTTAGCCACGCCAACTCCCGGGCGTCTCTTTTGCCCGGGAGTATAAATACCACGTAAAGTCCTGGGAGTCATTTTTTAGACGGGAACGCCTCCCTTGCATATCATTAACGCAAGGAAGGGGTTCACGCTAAAAAATGACGCACATTCCGGGAACTTTGGCGCTATTCGCCTCTAACGCCATAGTATAAATATGGCGTTAGTTGGCGTTAGTTTTGCGTCGAAATTGCGTCAAAAAAAACGACGCAATTTCGGCGCAAACGGAGTATAAATATGGCCCTTAATGGCTGGATTATTAATAGCTTAGATTTGCTGCTTCCTTATTTTACTAAAACTGGGGGACAATGCACGAAAGGTGCCCATTGGTTTTCTCCCCATCCCCAGCACCTTAGAAGAGAAGGCAGGCAGATGGAAAGGAGATCGAGAAAAATCTATGATGACTCTTTAAAACAGGACAATAGGAAAGCCATTAGATTCTTCCACTTGGAAATTAAATCAGCCAAATCCATTTATTATGCCTCTAGAATTGAGCAGGTGTCTAACTCCCCTACAGAGATCTTTCATGTACTTATAGAAATTGTACAGCCACACTCTCACACAAACTTTATGGATGCTTCCCAAGAACACAGTAACAATATTGCACTATTTTTTAACAAAAAATATTAAATATCTATTCAACTTTTCCGGCAACCTCCCCTAAGGCTTCTGAGTTGATAGGTCAGCAGACAATATACCCCTGTTCCCTTTTGCAATTTTCTCCCCTCTCCGAGGACATGGTCATGAAATCACTTGGTACTCCTAAGTCAGGCTCTCCCCTTGATCCAGCACCTCCCCACGTGCTGTCTCTAGGTGCCCCCATTAATGCACCTACTATTACTAATCTTCTGAACTCCTCACTTTGTAAGAGCTCTGTTCCGGACCAGTAGAAACATGCCATTGTCAAACCCCTGTTGAAAAAGCCTAATCTAGACGCCACCCAGTTTAGTAATTATAGGCCCATCTCTCTGCTGCCTGCCCTATCTAAAATAATTGAAAAGCATGTGAATTTCCAACGTTCATGCTTTCGGGAAGATAATAACATCCTTCATCCCACTCAGATGGGTTTCAGACCTCTTCAAGGTACAGAATCAGTTCTGATTGCAGTCACTGCAGGGGCTAGAATGTGTCTTGATCAGGGTACTGTGACGGCTATTATCCTGCTGGACCTCAGTGCTGCCTTTGACATCGTTGATTATGATATATTACTTCTGAGAATGAGAGAGGTCGGAATCTTGTGTAGCACCCTGAGATGGCTCTCCTCCTTTCTGGAGGGGCGATCGTTTCAGGTCCTTGACTGGTCTTTTCTCTCTAGCTGTTTTAAGAGCAGTTGTGGATTGCCCAGGGCTCCTCACTCAGCCCTATTTTATTTAACATTTATATGTCTCCTTTAGCAGAGATTGTTAAGCCTTACGGTCTCTCGCTGATGTTGTATGTAGATGACACTCAGTTGGTGGTCTCAATATCCACAAACACCAGCACAAACTGTTTGTCATTCACCCCCTGCCTTCAAGCGCTAGTCGGATGGATGTCTCAATGTAGGCTTAAGCTCAACAATGACAAGACCCAGGTACTGATACTAGGACACCATCCCTGTCTGGGTTACAATACTTCTATTCTGGAACCTTGGGAAATCTCCCACCTCCTAAGGAATTTATTAAGAGCTTGGGAGTATGGTTGGACCCTCAGCTTATTATGGCACACCATGCCAAGAAGGTTTCCGCCACATCTTTTGGTCTGCTTAGGCTTCTGAGGAAGGTTTTCAAAATCCTACCATTTGTTGCAAAGAGACTTATTGTCCAGGCCCTTATCATTTCGCGTCTGGATTATGGTAATGCATTGTACCTTAGGGCCCCGAAATATGTGATCAGGAAGTTGCAGGTGGTGTAGAATACTCTGCCCGTCTGCTCCTAAATATACAAGACATGTATCAGCTAAATCAGCTATTTCTTCACTCCACTGGCTCTCAGTTCAGCATTGTATAAAGTTTAAAACCTTGTGTTATGTTCACAGTTCTCTGCACAATAGAGGTCCTTCTCTGCTTAGGACATTAGCTTCCTTCCATATACCCGTTAGACAGCTCAGACTTCTTTAGCAGCTTTAGCCTTCATCCCTAGAGTAAAGAAGTCTAGATGGGTTGGAAGTTCCCTGGCGTACCTCGGAGCCAAGTTATGGAACTCTACCTCTCTGCCTTCACCTTACTAGTCATGAACTTTCCTTTCGGTGAGCACTAAAAAGCTGGCTATTTAGAGCATAACCCCATAGACTATCTCTCAGAGTCCGTTCTCAGCGCTGGGAGACCTTTGGGTAGCCATGCGCTCTACAAAAGACCTAACACACACTCTCATTTTACTTGGCTTGTCTCAGCTTTCTTATAATGTCCCTCTTTCATCTTTCACCACTACCATAAGACAGGGCTGGGCGACACTCAGGGGTCTTTTGTCACCTCTTTTATTTAATCCTTATATGTTCCCACTGGCCCATCTTGCTAAGACCTGTGGCTTTGGTCTATTTCTGTACGCTAATGATACTCAGATTATTGTCTATTATCTGGCTGTGAACAAAATTCTGCTGTTCAATTTCATGAGTGCCTTCCTAAAGTGTAACACTGGATGAGTACAAATCAGTTCAAAATAAACAGGGAAAAAAATGAAATTCTTTGACCCTCTATTACCCTTCTGAGATTTGCCCTTCTGGCGGTATGTTTTGGGTCCTATGCCTTCCTTGGTTTTAAGTGTAAGAAATCTGTGCATCATAACTGACAGTTCACAGACTTTGACAGAAAGAATTTCCATCATGTCGAACTTGTGTTTTTTCATCTTTATTGTTTGAAGTCATTCTTTACCTGTTCACTATATTTCAGACAATATAGATGTTGAATGCCTTTACTTCTTCTTGGTTAGACTACTTCAATCATTATGGTTCTTGATCACCAAGCTCATCATATACATAGATTGTTACTGACCCAGAACAATGCTGTCAGGATCAAATGGGGAAGTAAAGACAGAGATCATGCTTCTGCAGCCCCATACCCTGCACATCGGTTACCAATGAGGCAAAATATTCTATTCAAATACATGTACCTGCTTTATAAAGCTGTTTATACCCCTTGAGACTGTCCTTTATTTGCTTGATTTCAATGGCATTGCCAAAACCATATACTCAGAACTGTTAGCCAAAAGTTGTTAAAGGTGCCCAAATTCTGTCACAAAACTGTTGGTGGAAGAGCTTTGTTTTGTGGCAGCCTCCACATACTGGAACTTTGTACCACTGCATTTGCAATTAAAACCAATTCCGAAATTTCTGAAACTGCTGAAATCTTGGCTTTTTACGCAAACTACCAACAAGAGTTTCTTAATTTTAATTTGCTAAACTTTGGTTAAACTGTAGGTTATCTAGTGGCAAGAAACCCTGTTTGTGTGTACATTTTGTGCAATATGTTTTTAAAATGGAAAAATGTTTCCCCTAGTAGTCAAGGTGCTTAGGATGGAGATTTATGTACCATTTTAGTTAGGCATTGCACTTAACCATTAAAACATATGATCATAACTCCCTTGTGTTCCTGATGAACTTTGAAATGACTGTTACCTCCGAGATATTCCTTACTTATAGAGTATAGAGGTTACAGGGGAGAGTGAACTGTTTCAGACCTATATAGAAGTCTTAGCATCTTTGACTCATTGCCGCTCAGATCTGGACCATACGGGAGCTCTAAGTCTGTCATTACATCCACTCTGGAAGACCTAAGATGGGAAGTAGTTGGTAGTGGTGCCTGAGCTATGATTCATTTGGGTCTGTTGGTTGCGTATAGCACTGCCGATCAAATGATACTGGTGAAGTGCCTATATAATGTTGGAGATACATAGGACAGAACTAGGAAGTTCTCAGTAAATGGCTATGCCCTCATTATCATTTTCTAGGTAGTCAATAAATTGCAGAGTTCCACATGCTTTTACCTTTGCCCTCCCTTTGTTACAACATATATCTAATGGAATTAATAATCTCATTAAGCATTTAACTGCACTGAACATTTTGAGAGAATTGGTTCAAAGTTCAGAGGGCAGGCCATGACAATCTGCAAAATAAAGGCTAGCAATAGAAAGTTAGAAGTCCACCAACAATCTCCAATTCACCTACCAACAAGAATTGGCAAAACAGTGAGACTAGTATGATGTGGTAAAGAATCAAACCTCAGGCATTCAAAAATGCTATAGTGTTGTTAATGGTGTTTGAAAGACACACTGAGACAAAGCTCCAGCTCTATCCTTCTTAGCCTTTGAAAATGCTTTAACATGCTTTGTTATTCTTGCAAGTTCACTTCACTACAGCTCCCACATAGTGTACCTGATCCAGTGGCGCCCTCATTGGAGACAATTGCGACTGCAAAATATTAAGCTCCATAAGGATATACAACAGTAACTCTGCCCCAAGTCACTAAGACAAAACCCTGTACATTCCTGAATCTGTCTGATTTTTGTCCCTGGTCCCACTACAAAGACCCTAAGAACCATCCATAAGATAGCTTTAATTTCCTAAGACTTCTGTATTACTAGTTACTTCAGTCAAATCTCATCAAAATGGTCAACGCTGTTTTTAACGTCCTCCTTTAATTTTCAGCATAAACTTTTTGCTGGCTAACGAATAATTGTTTCCTTTTTGTGAAAATGCATTGAGCTGTACATTTCAAATTCTTTATTATGTAGCTTTTTGATGTTTTTAATCCTCACACCCTAGATACCACAGGCAATGTAGCTTAATGGCCAGCACTGGCAACTCTGGAACTAGGTAACCATGTTTGAGCATATACAAACATCCATATTTACCCTTTCACCTCTATCATACCACAGGAATCCTTACAAAGGGCCTAAATGCCTAAATGCTATAGATTGCCCACCCATTGCTAGTAGTTTCACAATATGCAAAATTGGATAGAACAGATCGTAAGTCTAAGAGAAAAATAATCAATTGTATCACAGTTGTTAGAATACTAAATTTAAACATGCATAACGACATCATTAGATAGTGTCTGGCATGGCATCACCTAAATAAATTATATTCTAAAAAAGGGGGTGGGCTGATAGAAAGTTATGATGACTAAATAGTATTTGATTAGCGTGAGATCTGTCAGACACACACCTAGACAGTTAAGGTATCTGACAGCTTTATTTTCTTTGTCATGTAAACCTTCATTTTGAAATAGTGTTTTTATGTGGATCGGGGTTTGAATTTTGAAACTTTTCGGTTTTGCACAATGTTGTTCTAATTTTTTATGCAAAACATGTGCACTGCATAATATGATATAGTTCCTTGATGAACAGAATTCTGAAATAAACAATTTTGGTTCACGAAGGAAAACAACACATTTGTTGATTTGGATGGGGATTTTTTTTTTACATCGACGTTTAAAAAAATGGAAAAAGTTCATCATTTGAGATTTAATGTTGTTGCTATCAGATGAGGCCATATTTTCCATCTAACTCCAATCGACCCATCCTCTTTTAGCCTCTCATTTGAGATGGATAAAATGGTGTGGATGACAGTAAGGGACAGCAGCATGATAAACTTTAGAAACAGTTTGCTTGCATTTGATAATATAGACAATATGGGTTGGGCCATTTTTGGGTTATAAACTGAAGCCTAGCTAAACTGTTTACAAAAACAAGCATTGGCAAACCAATCAGTCATGTCTTTTGTCTTTGCCAAGTTCCAGATGTGTATGCATGGATGCAGCATCATTCATGTACACACGGCCTAGCATTAGATGTCTACATGTACATTTGTCACAATGCATGCATGTATATGGCATTGCGCACCAGCTACTTTATTTATTCACCATTCCAAAATGGTGAACATCCATTTTTGAGCAGTATATAAAAAAATAAAAATAAATGAGCACATAAGCGCCTTTTAAGAAAGGAATGGACCAGCAATACATTGGAGTTGCTAGGCCCACAAAATACTAAAAGCATAAAAAAAGAATGCAGTAGGGAGTAACGTATGAGTGGGTGGAGTGTCTGAATTGGAAGCAACGAGGAGCAGAGGGGGTCGAGGGAGTAACGGATGAGTTTTGGGGATAGGGTTTCAAACATGTAGAAAAAGGGACAGACTGCGAAATAGGGTAAGCAATGGAAAAGCTGGGAGGAAAAGGAAAAGCAACATAGAGAGTGCCGGGGTGAAAGATTTCGAGAGGGAAGCAGCACATGAGTGAATGAGCAAGAAAACACATTCACCCCCATGAAGTGCTAAAAGCAAAATAAATAACTACATCACTTAGTGTGAGCAGGATATAAGTCATCCACTCAAAGAGATGGTAAAGTGGCTGTGCTCAGGGAAGAAACAACACAATATTAGGAAGGAACACCAAAAAATAAAAAACAAGCAAAAAAAAAACAATCGAGGGTAAAGAATGGGCTGACACAAAACCATAGTAGGTATTGGTACTTTTCACAATAGGTCTTCAACAACTGACAACTAAAAGGTAAAGTTTCTAGTCCAGAGCTGCTAACAAAGAAGCTGGATTATGCATCTCCTTGTGTAAATGAGGTGCCTTGCTTTGTTCAAACATTATTATTCATCTTCTGTTCAATTAGGTGATTACTGAAATTTTGAGACATAAACGCCCGTATTTATACTTTTTTAGTGCCGCATTTGCGTCATTTTTTTGACGCAAAAGCGGCACAAACGTACAAAATGCAATTGTATTTTGTAAGTTTGCACCACTTTAGCATCAAAAAATGACATAAATGCGGTGCTAAAAAAGTATAAATATGGGCCGAAGTGAGCAATTTGAGGTGAAAACTGTATATCTAACTAAATATCACGAAGTGGAAAGGGTATACTTTACTCTTGATAAATGATGGGGATAAGACAAAGAAAAAGAAATATTTTTATCATTAGACAGCTTTGTGCACATCATTGTGCTCTATAAATGGCTGTATAATAAAACAATTAATTTTCTAGATTCTTTACTTCACATCTACTTTCCATAATATTAAAAATTATCTGAGGTTAGCTCCCTCAATAGAGGTCATAGTTTTGTGATGTGGCACAACTAATGTGTCCTGTTCAAAACTATCTATAAAGTCAGGTTATATTAAGTTGCACAGAAAAAAATAAGCACTTAACGTTGTCTCTAACATTGGCCTCGAAATCAAACCAAAGATTGCACAACAGTTCCTTGTGAGGTACATGCATGAAGAGAAAATTCCTTTATGTAAATGAAGTGCTTATTCTAGGTTCCCAGACAACCTAGGAAAGCGTTGATAGGCAAGAAGCTGTAATTTTAAACGTTTGGTCACACATGCTCATTTTGCAAGAGTTGGGAAAAGTAATAAAGGAAAACATGTTTTCATTTTTTCATTGGCAAAGAAAATGCCTTCACACAGAGAGCCAATCTAAAGTTAAACTTAAAGGCCAGGCTCATAATGATTTACAGTGACAACACGAATTTGCCCAGACTAGGAGGACAATGATTCGGAGACTGGTTATGAGGATCTTTCTATATTTGGATTTTCTACCTGACCCTCACCTCCTTTTTGTGTAACTTTGTAAAGCACAAAATATCTATACAAAGGTCCAAGGGCACAATTGTTCCAAAGAGAGATCATGACGTAGGCCTACTGAGTACTGACACGTCCATAGCTTGCTGTCTGAAAGTGGATTGTTGGGTGTTACAAAGAAGGTTTAACTGAGTAAAAATGTCAAAATTGAGAATTGTTTCGACGGCTGAGATAACAAATATCACATGTTTGTGAGAAGGCTGATGTTACAGTCCAGTTTTAGAGATCTGGGCCATGGATAAGAACGTGGCCTGACAGAAATGGGAAGTAAGATAGGGACATGGTGGACGCGTGCAGTTGCTGCTGAAGGGATGGAAGTAAGCAGCATTCATCTGACCAAGGTTCTTAGTTTAGGATGAGGCATTGTGAGCTAGGAAAGGCTGTGAAGTGAATGCCTGGAGATGGGTGTTAGCTGTCAGATGTGATGCAAGATACGTTTATAGGAAGACGATGGGGAAAGTTACCCATGACAGATGCAAAAACAGATAGAAATGGATGATGCAGAATATAGAGCTTAATCTAAACCTGTTTGATGGTTCAAGTGATAGCTTGTAAGGCACAAAATGTTTGAAATCAAATATTCCATTAATTAAGGGTGCTGGAGGCATTGATGTAAGGACTGATCCATTTTTCAGGTCACAAATACCGGGTGAAGATGAATCTAGAAAATGACCGATCCACTAAGCGTTTCCTAGGAAGTGGCACCGAAAATGTTGCGAACATACACAAAGTCATGACTTTGTAGGCATTCATGTAATATATTAATTGGAATCCTAAACTTACACATCCATCTACTAGCAAAGTTTGTGAAAGTTGCCAAATACCTACATTTTAGGGAATACAAGCAAAGGGATCTCTTCATACAGAAAACATTTCCCATATGAGGAAGGAAAAAATGGAAAGTATGCAATTACACATTTACCTTAACCATCCTCTGTTTTCGTTACAAGTGGCCTGTTAAGCTGGCTGTTTTTCCCCACCCTGTTTTACCGATTCCAGGGATAATGCTAAATGTGGGGGTGTAGAAAAGCCATCATATTTTGAGATGTGTGTGTTGGGTCCAATAAGAAATGAGGGTTTTTAGGGGACATCAGTAATGTTGTTGCTGAATCTCCTGGTGGGTCTTCATTTAGTGCTGGGCTTTTGACCAGAGTTTTTGCACCGCTTTCAGAATCAGAAAACTCTGAGTGACAATACTTGTAATTCTGATGAGGCCCGAAAACTGCTGCCAGAAGTTTGATGGCTTTGCCACTCCTTGTTTTTGTAAATAGTTCAGAAAGGCTTGTTTATAACCCAAAATTGGTGCAACAGATATTGTCTATTGTCTGTATCATCAAACACAAGTAAACTGTTTCTAAAGTTTATAATGCTGCTGTCTCTAACTTCCATCCCCCACCATTTTATCCATCCCAGCTATGAGGCTAAAGGAGAATGGGTCAATGGGAGTCAGATGGAAAATATGGCTCTCAACTGGTGGCAATACCATTAAATCTCAAAAGGTGAACTATTCCACTTTTTTAAACCACGATGTAAACAACATTTTTCAAGGAAATTTCACCATCTAATTCAACAAATATTTTGTTTACCTCAGAGAAAATAAATGGTTTATTTCAGAACATTGTTCATCAAGGAACTACATCATATTAAGCAGTGCACATGTTTTGCATAATAAAATGAGATGCTGGGTGAAAATAAAAGGTCCTGGTGAAACAAGATGCAGGGGCCAGTGCTGCATTGTGAATTTACCAATTTCCTAGATGGCTACTAAAAGGAAGGTAAAGCACCACAGAGGGTGAAAGGTGATACATGCTTTGAAGACCTTTATCACACCCATCAAACATGACATATTGGCCCATTTCTAAGGCAGAGAAGGACAATGTTAAGTGAGTGTTAAGTCATCCAGGGAAAACCTCACATAGTGATACGTTCAAATGTGACCGGATGGATGAAATGTGTGTTCAACATCACTTGATTCAAAACGTGTTCAGTGACAATAGTAGCCCCATTATGGTTAGTGCATGACCAAAATGTTTCTAATTTAAGGGCCTAATTCACAAAGGTATCTTTTGAGTAACTTTATACTTTGGAGTAAATTTACTACTTTCGATACCCACAAACTCCGAGTGCAAGCTTACTACAAAAGTGTAAATTACATGTCTCCACCCCTGGAGGAATGCATTTGGTTTACTCTTGTGTGGGTCAGTGACATCTCTGTTCCTAACCCCTCTCTTACCACCGCTACACCCCTCTTACTCCTCCATAATCCCATTCCATTTTGTAGTGTCTGCCTCTTTTCCCACCGACTTCCTCCAGTCCTACCCACATTTACTACCAAAACAAATACTTATATGCACAAATAACTATATGTGATGTTGAGGTGTAAAATTCCACACATAGTTTGTGAATTGCAATTTGTAGTACTTTTTGTAGTACCACACAATTAACTACAAAGTACAGTTTGTGAATCAGACCCTGAACTAAATAAGTCATTTTCTAGCTACAGGTCTGCATATACGTACAATGTTGGATTTCTGCAGTTATAACTTCTATTTACCATTGCTTGCTGGTGGTTCATCTTGCTGGGCTTCCTGTCTGGATAACTTCTGTTTTGTGGTCCCATCAGTTGATGGCAAAGGGGCTGTGATATTTACTAAATTCAAAGCAACAGAATTTGGAGAAAAACAATTACTTATCAATCATGTGAACATCTGCTCAACTAGCTAAGCCAAGGTTTTGTGGTCAAAGACATGAAAGAGGTAACATATTCATAACATATTTGCTGTTCATTGAAAACTACACCATTAGTTGATTCCTTGAACTTTCAAAATGTTTTAATCCTAGCAGATTCCAAGTTACTTTAGTCAAACAACATAGGGCCTGAATATGACCTTTGCAGTCCGACCCTTGGACCGTCAAAGCTGAAGGAGGAGGCCACAGTCACCCTCATCATATTACAATGTTTTCCCCTGGCTGACCAGTGGAAATGTCACAATTATGATGTTTCCGGAGGTCATCCGGGTGGAAACAGTGCAGTGGCATTGGCCTCGGCTCCTTTAGGGAGCTGAGGCCAAGGCCATCGCTCACCAGCACCCATTGAAGGGTGCTGGCAGGGGGCCCCTGCACTGCCTATGCTAAAGGCATGGGCAGTGCTGGGGCCCTCCTGTGGCCCCCACCCCTGGCTTTCCACCAGCCTGTCCACGGTGGTGCAACCGACATGGAAAGACTGGTGAAAAGTGGAGTCTTGCTCAGCATCGCAGTGCTGAACTCGACACCGCCATGGCAGACCACATCTCCAACCTCCCCTAACCCGTCAGGATCCCTGATCCCGGCTGAGGCAGCTCTCTCCTGGCAGTCCGACCTCCAGGATCACAATCTGCGGTCGGACCACCAGGAGTGCAGCGGTCCGACCACCACCATGAGTTTGGAGGTCCTCGGACCGCCAAACTCGGAATCGGGCTCATAGATAACAGACATACACATGAAACTGATATCATAGTGCAACATACTAGGAGGCAGACTGACAAAATATGTGGATTCCTATGCAAGCATGGATATATGGCTTTGGTCTGAGTAGACGCTTTTTAAATTTTTGTGATTCACAAACCCACGAGGTGTACCGTGGGTAAAAAAGATTACCTTTGTGGATACCTTGGAATGTGCATACCAGCAAGAAACCCTAGGTCTACAGTGGCTCTAATTACAAGTGGCCTCTTAATTCTGATTGGATCTGTGACAGCAGTTATCAGGCCCATCAGATTTTTAAGTATTTTACCATCACTCAGAGTTTTCTTCTCCTCAAAGCAGTGCGAAAACTCAGACAAAAGTCCAACACAAAATGAAGAGCCACTGGGAGAATCATCACCAGAATTAAAGATGTCCCCTATGAACCATCATCTCTTAGTGAACCCCCAGGGGCAAACTCAAAATACAATGGCTTCCCCCGTCCACATTTAGCAGTATCCTTGGCATTAGTAAAACGGGGTGGGGAAAAAAACAGCCAGTTTAACAGGCCACTTGTAATCAGGGTAAGAGGGAATATCTGCTGCTGCATGGTTATGGTAAATGTGTAAGTGCTTAACTTTTCATTTTATACTTCCTCACATGGAAAATGTTTTCTATGTGAAAAGATCCTTTTCCTTATATTCCCTAAAATGTAGGTATTCGGTGACCTTCCCTAACTTTGCTATTAGGTGGAAGTGTACGTTTAGAATTCCAACAAGTGTGAGGAAAGGCATTAATATATTATGTGAAATCCTGCAAAGTTGTGACTTTGTGTATTCACTACATTTGCAATACCACTTAATAAGACACCCTTAGTGGAACAGTCATTTTCTCACTCCTATCTGACTTATAACTGCAAGGTTCATCCATCTAGGAGACTTTCCATAGTCTTATATCTGCAAATGAAAATTCCCCAGATCCTAATTTTGTAAATGAAAAGTAAATCAAAACAAATTTCTTTAACCACAGTAAGTCTATTGATCAGTTGTTGCTAACATCTGGGTAATAGAGATCACTGTTTCCAACCATCTATGTTTAAAACATGGTTTGAAACTCTATTTTAAATATGGGTGGCTAGAGACACTGATCGCCACCATCCAGATTTAAGCGACAAGTAAGTACTTATGTAGTCTTACTGACTGAGCCCTCTGTAGGGTAGCACTCTAAAAGGCTTATGGATATTTTGTTTCTTCACTTGTAGTACTTACTGAGCTGCTTAAAGTTTATAAAAGACTTTTTACATGCTGCTCTTCAATGCTAACACTTCCTTGGGATTTGAACCCCACTCTTTCTAGTAAAGAACTGGTTTGTTGTTAAATAAAGTTTCAATCATTCTAAACTTGTCTTTAAATCTTGAGCGCCTTACAATCTTCTTTGTATCTTTGACTCCTTCATCTTCTGAAACAGAACTTCTACGCTGCCAGTAAACTTTGAGGATACGATTGCTCGTAATTAATCTTTGGTGAGTAAAATTTGTTACACGGTTAGAAAGTAACAAACATCTATTATAGCACAACATTTACCTAACAGGTTTCTTGGGGCTGTTATTTCCTGCCAGTCACCTGCCAGTCACTTGGTATTTTTGCCTCGGTCTGAGTTCTTTATTGATGAGTCATTTTTGTTGTCCAGTTGACACATGTTTTCCAACTAGATTTAATGCAACCTTTCTTAGAGTTCTTACATATCATTGTGTCCTTACAGAGGTAAGCCAATGGATCATTTCCATTATGTCTTCCAGCTCACCACTTGAATTGTCTAATTTTGTGAGAATGATTTCACTACTTCCAACTTTTTTTATGTTTGATATAATTTGTAATGTTTTTTTTGCCATGCTAGTTCATTGCCCTCCCGACATCTGCACTACTTATTATCATTTTTCCATTTTTTTTTTAAACTGGAACTGCTTGAGCATCTATCTGATTGGGAAACTTTGCATTTCTGCCCAATTCTCTGACATGTGAAAACGTTTTTCTGACTGAATCATGTCCAGATGATGTTCTTGTGCACATATGGCACCAAGAAGCCAAAACGTTGACTGATTTATTTAAACTGCTAAAAATATTACAGTTACAAAAGAATACATTGGCTTTTGCAAAAATAAATGTTTCCGTCCATATAGGCATTCAGCTTTTTATTTTAACGCATTGTTCATTTATATTAATGGAGTCTGATCTGGTGTCTGGAGTTTGTTCATTTGTACTAAGCACGTTTTATGGTTGTTGTTCACACAATTTTCATTATTGCAAAGATTGGTCTCTATGTTTAACACAGTTGATTTCTTGACCAATATTCACTCTGAGTCTCAGGTTGAATTGCTCATTCCAATGATTATGACTAATTTCACATTAAAATTAATGCCTATGAATCTATGCTATCATACCAAAAAAACAAAATTAGATGACTGTTTTCCACTAGGACCCTTGTTTTATTATTTGCATCACTAAACATTGCGCATGCTCTTTGTTAATCCTTTCACCACTGACCTGAACTCTGAGTAGGTGGAATGTTGCTTGACGTTTCTGAGTGGCTACTGCTAGGTGAAGATGCTGGGGAGTTGCGCTGTGTGGAAGGCTGCATTGCCCAAGCAACGGCAGATAGGTTTCCATGATTATGAGCTTGTGTGGTGATTTCTGTTGTTGTGCTTATGGGAAACGAGGAGGCAGAGTATCCCTGAATAAGCCCCGGCCTTGCAGCGACAAACTGAGATGGAATTCCAGACGAAAATTGATATCCTGCTGCAATAAATAAGAAGGCAATACTGGATATTACAACACAGAAGAAACACACTTGATCAAGTTATTTGTCACTCAGTGAGAATATATATCATATAAAGTATCCCTTCTGTATATTTCAAGAATATTGAATGTCAGTGATGAGATTGGTGACCTCATAGAGGAATTTGGCTGAAAGGCAAGTTATTTATTAGGTCACAGAATACTGAAGCGACTTACGATGCCCTCATAACATATGGTAAGTTGTGTTATGTTTACTGTAATACACTCACACAATCACTCTTCCTCCAGTCTCCTTTGAAATCCTTGAGCTCGTGTTCCTTAAGATGAAAGTTATTATTGTTGTAGATATGTACAATAAAAATAGAATCTGTACTGTGAACATAAACATGCCACTATGTAGTTTGAATTTTTTTGCAAAATCTTTCTTTAAGTAGCTAATATGTCACTTTCAAAAGTTGGCTGTGGAGGGCATGGCCTGATTGGCCATGGGGTGAAACGTGAGCTGTTTAGCTCCCACTGAAAACAGCACCCCAGAGTCCAATATCCTGGGAGGCTTACTTGCCCATGCAGAGGAACTGACCGCCTGAGGTGAAGGTACAGGCAGAAACCGTGATGAGCAACCCAGGTCCGACCCCTGGACTGAATCTTGGGCGACGAGGCTGCAGCTCTGACCAGACAAAATTGTGGCCAATGGACTCTGAGCCCACACCGGGAACAGCTGTAGATCAGCAGGGGAAGCGGTGTACCATTGCAGAGGCTATCGACCTGACCTACAGATCAGCAGCAGTGCGGGATGGTGGCTGAGGTGCCCAAAAGAACACAGCAGGACCAATATCCAGTAGAACCTGCCGCCTGCAAGAGCCAGACCCAGACTGCAGAGGTGACATGAGTCTGGACACAACGGTGCCTCAAAAAAGGGAACACAAGGGCACTGAAGCTTCTGAAGGAGTGAATAAGTGAAAGGCAGCCATTGGGGCTGGGTAATGCAATTACCATGGGGGGTGCAGCCCGGATCATGCTGAGACACGACTGGGGAGCTCCCCGAATATAAAGACAGATGGTGCAGCTGCAGTGGGCCAGAATTCAGTGGGTACCCCATCTAGGCCCCCTCTGAAGAGGCAAGAGACTGAAGGGGCAGACATAATCAGCTTGCCTAGTTTGTGCTATCCTCCATGGAGCCAGGGGAAACTAAGGGAGTGGCTCCTATCTATTGCCAACCCCCACCCAAAAGATTACATGGGCCACAGTTGTGAAGGCAGGCCCTGGGGACCCTTGACTGTTCATTACCTGCAGATAGGTGGAGTCCGTGGCATGACACAGCTGGGAACTGCCTGTGAAATAAATGTACATATCAACACAGCCTAGACTGAAGAGGGCTGACCTCCTGAGATCTGGTCGCCATTCAGCGTGAGAACTGATTGCCAAGGGGAGACATGGTGAAGAACTGCTGGGCCTCTCTCTGCCCCCCACCTACTGCTTGGGGATAAAAGGGGAAAGGATCCTGGAGTGATGGGGAGGACTCAAACACTGAAGAGTAGGTCCCAAGGCAAGATGGTGGAGGCAGAGAAAGATGCACACATGCAAGTGGAGGGATTGGATGCCCCCCGGGCCAAACACATGCCTATTATACTGAAGGTCATTAGTGACACTAAAGTGGAGCTGGACTCACAGGCCACCCCAATCGTCAACGAAGTGAGTTGCTTGTGGGAGGACCACAAAAAGCTGGCTAAGCCAGTGAAGGAGACTGAATAACAGCTCAGCACTGTCCAACCAAATGCCAAGGACCTCACAGCAATGTGCTCAGCCAAGGAGAGAGAGATGAAAACATTAACGGGTTGCTTGAAAGATGTGGAAGACAGGTCCTGATGACAAAATGTGAGGCTGGTGGGGGTCCCAGAAGGGACGGGAGGCCCTAATGTAGAGCTGTTAGTAGAAAACTGGCTGAGAGAGACTGTACTACAGGGACAACCACTGCGCTTCTTCTCAGTTGAGAAAGTCTGCAAAATATAGGCATCTCCACTGGTGTCGGGCCTGGGAATAATCATAGTCTGACTAATGAACTTTAGAGACAGAGATATTATATTGCTGGCGTCACAGAAACATGGCGCTGGGAAGTTGCAAAGTCAACCCGTATCTGGATTATACCACCTGGCCCAGAGGCAGACAGGCACAGTCATGCCAATCAAGAAAGTACTACACCAACTGAACTTGAAATATGCTCACATCTGCTTGACAAACCTGAGGATTGCATATGGGGACAAGGCCCATTTCCTGCTAATGGTGCAAGAGGCATGAAACTAGTTGGAACAACAGGGCTTGTGATCTGGCCCACTGCCCTGCACACCGGGAGACACAAGATGGTGACCGGTGTGCGCCAGATGTCAGAAGGACAGGAGAACCAAGGCTTCACTGATGAAGCAGCAAATGAGAGCTGAACAAGAGAGGACAGTGCAAGAGGTTAAAAGCTGCAGTTCCACCTTGGTCAACAACAAATGAGAAGCACTGGTCCTGGAGAGAGAAAGGAGTGGATGTAGGAGGCTGGACTGGCTTGTAGTGAGTACCAAGGAGTACTTACACCTTGCACCAGGCCCAGGTATCCCTTATTAGTGTAGAGGGGTGTCTAGCAGCTTAGGCTGATAGAAAAGGTAGATTAGCGGAGCAGCTTAGGCTGAACTAGGAGACGAGTGAAGCTCCTACAGTACCACTAGTGTCACTTGTGTCACTTGCACAATATCATAAGAAAACACAATACACAGATATACTAAAAATAAAGGTACTTTATTTTTATGACAATATGCCAAAGTATCTCAGTGAGTACCCTCAGTGTGAGGATAGCAAATATACACAAGATATATGTACACAATACCAAAATATGCAGTAATAGCAATAGAAAACAGTGCAAACAATGTATAGTCACAATAGAATGCAATGGGGGCACATAGGGATAGGGGCAACACAAACCATATACTCTAGAAGTGGAATGCGAACCACGAATGGACCCCAAACCTATGTGACCTTGTAGACGGTCGCTGGGACTGTAAGAAAACAGTGAGGGTTAGAAAAATAGCCCACCCCAAGACCCTCAAAAGTGGGTGCAAAGTGCACCTAATTTCCCCAAAGAGCACAGAAGTCGTGATAGGGGAATTCTGCAGGAAAGACCAACACCAGCAATGCAGCAACAATGGATTTCCAGACGAGAGTACCTGTGGAACAAGGGGACCAAGTCCAAGAGTCACGATCAAGTCGAGAGTGGGCCGATGCCCAGGAAATGCCAGCTGTGGGTGCAAAGAAGCTGCCACTGGATGGTAGAAGCTAAGGATTCTGCAAGAACGACAAGGGCTAGAAACTTCCCCTTTGGAGGATGGATGTCCCACGTTGTGAAGAGTCTTGCAGAAGTGTTTTCCCTCAGAAAGACCACAAACAAGCCTTGCTAGCTGCAAGGGTCGCGGTTAGGGTTTTTGGATGCTGCTGTGGCGCAGGAGGGACCAAGATGTCACCAATTGCGTGAGGAGACAGAGGGGGCGTCCAGCAAGACAAAGAGCCCACTCAGAAGCAAGCAGTACCCGCAGAAGTGCCAAAACAGGCACTACAAAGTGGAGTGAACCGGAGCTCACCCGAAGTTGCACAAGAGGGTCCCACGAAGCCTGAGGACAACTCAGGAGGTCGTGCAATGCAGGTTAGAGTGCCGGGGACCCAGGCTTGGCTGTGCACAAAGGAAATCCTGGAAGAGTGCACAGGAGCCGGAGTAGCTGCAAAACATGCGGTTCCCAGCAATGCAGTCTAGCGTGGGGGGGCAAGGACTTACCTCCACCAAACTTGGACTGAAGAGTCACTGGACTGTGGGAGTCACTTGGACAGAGTTGCTGAGTTCAAGGGACCTCGCTCGTCGTGCTGAGAGGAGACCCAGAGGACCGGTGATGCAGTTCTTTTGTGCCTGCGGTTGCAGGGGGAAGATTCCGTCGACCCACGGGAGATTTCTTCGGAGCTTCTAGTGCAGAGAGGAGGCAGACTACCCCCACAGCATGCACCACCAGGAAAACAGTCGAGAAGGCGGCAGGATCAGTGTTACAAGGTCGCAGTAGTCGTCTTTGCTACTTTGTTGCAGTTTTGCAGGCTTCCAGCGCTGTCAGCAGTCGATTCCTTGGCAGAAGGTGAAGAGAGAGATGCAGAGGAACTCTGATGAGCTCTTGCATTCGTTATCTAAGGAATTCCCCAAAGCAGAGACCCTAAATAGCCGGAAAAGGAGGTTTGGCTACCTAGGAGAGAGGATAGGCTAGCAACACCTGAAGGAGCCTATCAGAAGGAGTCTCTGACGTCACCTGCTGGGACTGACCACTCAGAGCAGTCCAGTGTGCCAGCAGCACCTCTGTTTCCAAGATGGCAGAGGTCTGGAGCACACTGGAGGAGCTCTGGGCACCTCCCAGGGGAGGTGCAGGTCAGGGGAGTGGTCACTCCCCTTTCCTTTGTCCAGTTTTGCGCCAGAGCTGGGCTGAGGGATCCCTGAACCGGTGAAGACTGGCTTATGCAGAGATGGGCACCATCTGTGCCCATCAAAGCATTTCCAGAGGCTGGGGGGAGGCTACTCCTCCCCAGCCCTGACACCTTTTTCCAAAGGGAGAGGGTGTAACACCCTCTCTCTGAGGAAGTCCTTTGTTTTGCCTTCCTGGGCCAAGCCTGGCTGGACCCCAGGAGGGCAGAAACCTGTCTGAGGGGTTGGCAGTAGCAGCAGCTGCAGTGAAACCCCGGGAAAGGCAGTTTGGCAGTACCCGGTCTGAGCTAGAGACTCGAGGGATCATGGAATTGTCTCCCCAATGCCAGAATGGCATTGGGGTGACAATTCCATGATCCTAGACATGTTACATAGCCATGTTCGGAGTTACCATTGTGACGCTATAGAGCTATATAGCGTGTAATGGTGTCCCCGCACTCACAAAGTCCGGGGAATTTGCCCTGAACAATGTGGGAGCACCTTGGCTAGTGCCAGGGTGCCCACACACTAAGTAACTTAGCACCCAACCTTTACCAGGTAAAGGTTAGACATATAGGTGACTTATAAGTTACTTAAGTGCAGTGGTAAATGGCTGTGAAATAACGTGGACGTTATTTCACTCAGGCTGCACTGGCAGGCCTGTGTAAGAATTGTCAGATCTCTGTATGGGTGGCACAAGAAATGCTGCAGCCCATAGGGATCTCCTGGAACCCCAATATCCTGGGTACCTCAGTACCATATACTAGGGAATTATAAGGGTGTTCCAATATGCCAATATAAATTGGTGAAATTGGTCACTAGCCTGTTAGTGACAATTTGGAAAGAAATGAGAGAGCATAACCACTGAGGTTCTGAATAGCAGAGCCTCAGTGAGACAGTTAGTCATAACACAGGTAACACATACAGGGCACACTTATGAGCACTGGGGCCCTGGCTGGCAGGGTCCCAGTGACACATACAACTAAAACAACATATATACAGTGAAATATGGGAGTAGCATGCCAGGCAAGATGGTACTTTCCTACAGTGGACCAGAATGCACAGAGACAGAGCCGGACAAGGAGAGATGACTGAAGATCACCCCGTTGACTGCAAGGGACCTTGAGTAAGGTGACTTCCTTGGGTAGGGGAAAATTTCTCCTATATACTGTTAAACTGGGCCCTGGGCATATTGTTTAAGAGTCGACCTGCAACTGAGCAAGCGCCCATGAACTATGGTAAGACCCGGAATGTACTCTGGGGCTCCGGTTGAAATAGAGAATAAGAAAGTAAGTGCAGACCTAAAATACTGAGGCATTAAGGAGGCAGGGTGAGTATCTATGACTCCCATACAGCCTATTGGCTGTGCCCCAGCCAAGGATGCTCAGAAGGTGTAATGTTGGTATTGTTTGAGGTTTATATATGCCATGAATTGGGGGGTGGGGTCAGTTGCAAAATCATGGCATGGTAAGTTAAGGAGGGGATTACTGGAAGGAAAGTTCACTACATATCGGGTCCTCGTGACACCAGGGTAGCAGCTACACAGGTACACCAGGGCGCAGGGTGGGGATGGGAGACAGGAAATTTGAGGCCACCATGACACAGAAACGGAATTTGACAATGTTCACATGGAACATGAACAGGCTAGCCAAGAGAGTGAAAAGAGGCCTAATTAATAAGGCACTAAACAGATACAAAGCTGGCATAGTGTTTCTGCAGGAAACCCACCTGATAGATGGCCAACATGGTAGCTAATGGAAAGGGTTATATAAAATGGCCTGCCATGCACACTACACTTTGGGTTCTAGGGGAGTGTTGATTCTCCTTAAAAAATCACAACAGCTTCATGTGTCCAGCACATGGACAGATACCAATGGCTGCTGCGGTGCTCTGATGAGCAAATGGGGGGGGGGAGACCATCTTGTTGCTTAACCTGTACGTCCTACCGGGACTTAAGTTAGCAATGCTAAAATGTTAGGGAGCATCCTAACAGATGCATCACAGGCACTTACGATCCTCAGTGGGGATTTCAACTTAGTCATGACCACGTATCTGGACAGAATGAGCACAAGACATGAAGGGGAGGGGACACTGGGGAACTGGAGGGGTTTGTGCAGCCATTGGGACTGAGTGATATCTGGGGGGCTCTAAACAGGCAGGAAAGGGGTTACTCGTACTACTCACACACACATGATTTGCCGTCTAGGCTTGACTACTTCCTCACTCCAGGGGGTGCATTACACAGATTTACAGAGGCCAAATACCTGGCATGGGGGAGAAGTGATCACTCCCCTCTGCAGGTCACATACACCACTGATAGACTGAGTTCACCATGGGATTAGAGGATGGAAACCTGGTGCCTCACAAATAAGCAGGAGGTTTGGAGACTGGACAAAACCACAAAGCTTTATTTTAAGGAGAATAAGGGGACAGTGCAGAGCCCAATCACACTGTGGGAAGTGTACAAAGCCATGATCAGGGAGGTTATTTTCTCAGGAAAGGTAGCAGTCACTCTACTGAGGGAGTGACTCAGTAGACAGACCACCTTGGAGAGGGAGATGACGCAACTATAGAGAGACTGTGCTGCCTCTCCTACTCCAAGCTGAAGAGAAAGAGCTAGGTCTGAAACAGGAAGAGTTCCATATGGTGGCCTGGAATTAGGTTAAACTGCATATAGCACCAGACAGAAGTGTATTTATGATGCAGGGGAAAAGGCAGACAAACTGCTGGTGTGTATAGGGAGCAAGGAAAGGGAGGGACTGCATGTGGAAGAGCTCAGGGGAATCAGTGAAAGTGAGTGAGCAAATACTAGAGGCGTTTGTGAGATACATGGAATAATTCTATAGTACACAACTACACACCTCGGGTGAAGAAGTGCTGGCCTTTGGGAATGGCTGCCTGGTGCGATATCTCAGGGCAGATCAGAGAAGGGGGCTGGAGGCCGACATCTCAGAGGAGGAAAGAGCATTGGCAATGGGGCTAGTGCAGATCCGGAATGTCCCAGGCCCAAACGGGCTACCCATTGAGCTCTTCTTCAGAATTCCCCCTACATGCAGCATGTAGAAGCGTTTAACTTGGGGAAGACAAAAAAACACAATTTACATCCCTAAAGTATTGTAGTCAGTCTTTTTTATGGAATAAGGTGGTATATAGTGATTGCCATTTTTTGACTTAGGGACTGGATGTTCATTTTTTAAACAGATATCCTTGAGAAGTTTTGGGGATAGTAGCATGTTTTGCTTTGCAGCCAGCAATGCAAGTACTCATCTTTTGGCTATGTACTTCCTTATTTTTCTTTTATTCCGTAATCTTTCTTGTCTATGTGGTGCCTTCATTATTATTATCATTTTTTTCAGATGTAACTCAGTGAAAACACCACAAAATGACACAAGACAGGTTTAGAAAAATTGGAACTATTTATCTAAACAAAACAAGACCAACATGACAAACATTCAACATACACAAGTCAAGTTATTAATTTTAAAAGCAAAAGAGTCTTAAATCCTTGAGAAAACAGTAAAAACACTGTTAGCGTTGAAAAGTACCTTGGTAGCGTCAAAATAACACCCACAGGCGAGTGTGCGTCAGAAAAGGCTAGCAATGCATCGATTTCTCACCCGCAAGCAAGACCGTGTGTTATTCTCCTCCTCTGGTCGGGTCGGCGTGCGCTGCTTTTCCTCTCTGCAGGAGAGCAATGCATCGATCCAGGCAAGCACTCGGGTCTGGGCAGGATTTGCATTGTTTTTCCGTGCCCAGCAAGGTTTGCGCCAAAAATCCTGCTGCATGGTATCCGCAAAACTGCGCTATGTGGGTTGTGCCGTTATCAACCTCCCTCAGTGGGTGTTGTGAGTCATTTCTCCAGCTGCGTGCATCGATCTTCCAGCGGCGATGGCGGTGGAGTGTCGATTTCTGCCGCGAACCCTGCGGCGTTTTGTTTTTCAGCCACGTCTCAGAAGGTGTGTCGATATTTTCCCCGCACGGCGGTCTGTGCGTGGATTTTCAGCTTCAACTTCCAAGGCTCCAGGAACTGGATAGGCCACCCCTTGGCAGGGCAGGAGTCTCAGCAGAGAGTCCAGGTGCTGGCAGTAGAGGTCTTTGAGGGCCCTGAGACTTCAACAACAGGAGGCAAGCTCAGGACAAGCCCTTGGAGATTTCTTCACAAGCTGGAATGCACAACAAAGACCAGTCTTTGTCCCCTTGCACAGGCAGAAGCAGCAACTGCAGGATAACTCCACAAAGCACAGTCACAGGCAGGGCAGCACTTCTCCTCAGCTCTTCAGCTCTTCTTCAGGCAGAGGTTCCTCTTGATGTCCAGAAGGGATCTAAAGTCTGTGGTTTTGGGTGCTCTTCTTATACCCATTTTGGCCTTTGAAGCAGGCTTACTTCAAAGGAAAGTCTCTCTTGTTTGTGAAATCCTGCCTTGCCCAGGCCAGGTCCCAGACACACACCAGCGGGTTGGAGTCTGCATTGTGTGAGGGCGGGCACAGCCCTTTCAGGTGTGAGTGACCACTCCTCCTCTCCCTCCTAGCACAGATGGCTCATCAGGATATGCAGGCTACACCCCAACTCCCTTTGTGTCACTGTCTAGAGAGAGATGCAAACAGCACAACTGTCAAACTGACTCAGACAGGAAATCCACAAACACAGAGAGTCACAGAATGGTTTAAGCAAGAAAATGCCCACTTTCTAAAAGTGGCATTTTCAAACACACACTCTCAAAACCACCTATACCAAAACAATGTATTTTTAAATTGTGAGCTCATAGACCCAAAATTCACGCCTATCTGCTCCCAAAAGGAATCTATGCTTCAATCATTTTTAATAGCAGCCCCATTGTTAACCTTTGAGAGAGATAGGCCTCGCTACAGTGAAATCCGAATTTGACAGTATTTCACTGTCAGGACATATAAACCACATTAGTATATGTCCTACCTTCAACATACACTGCACCCTGGCCATGGGGCTACCTAGGGCCTACCCTAGGGGTGTCTTACATGTAAGAAAAGGAAAGGTTTAGGCCTGGAAAGTGGGTACACTTGCCAAGTCGCATTGGCAGTTAAAATCTGCAGACACTGCAGTGGCAAGTCTGAGCCATGTTTACAGGGCTACTAATGTGGATGGCACAACCAGTGCTGCAGGTCCACTAGTAGCATTTGTTTTACAGGCCGTGGGCACCTCTAGTTCACTGTACTATGGACTTACCAGTAAATCAAATATGCCAATCATGGAAACCCAATTACACACACATTTTACATAGGAGCACTTGCACCTTAGCACTGAATAGCAGTGGAAAGTGCCCAGAGTAACAAAAACAGCAAAAACAGAGTCCAGCATACATTAATAACCTGGGAAACAGAGGCAAACAGTTAGGGGAGACCAAGTCAAGGATGCCAAGTCTAACAAAAGGGCTCCCTCATTCAACTGCAGGGTAGATGGGAACAGGACCTAGGGGAATTGGATGATGAGGACTGGGAGGCGGCATTTAGATTTCCTGTGGAAGCTGCCATTAAGACAAGCTACCACCTGATCCAATTCAAAATAGTCCACAGGACATACTACATAAGGGTATTGCTCCACAAAATCGGGAGGGAAGAGAATGTGTTATGCCTGTGAGGCTGTGGGATGGAAGGCATGCTGCTACACACACTTTGGAGCTGCCATAGACTGCGTTCATTCTGGGAGGCAGTAAGTGAATCCTTAGAGGATGCTATCGGAGTACCCCTGGATTTCCAGTCCAAGCCCACAATACTGGGGATATGGGATCCCTCGGATCTGATACATTATCAGAAGATCCTGGTTAACATGGAATGCATGGTGGTCAGGCAGGCAGGATACAGCCCAAAAGTGGAGCGATGGCCCCCCTCCACCACCACCCCAGTATCGGGAGACTGGCATGGAATTGCGGAAGGTCATCAAAAGAGAGACTTACAAGGGGAGGGGATGTCAATAAAAGCTTGATAAATTCTTAGGGATGTGGGGCACGGCCAGCACGTAACAGATTGGATGGAAGCAAGGGTGGGAGACACTCCAGTGAGGGGAGTACACAGGATGGTTACACATGCCGAAATGTAGGGTCCTTGAGTGACAAGCATTAGTAAGCAGAGGAAGATTGAAACACGACTGCTGATGTGCAAGGGGGTTGGGTGTTGTGGATTGGACCCAGCATGGTTGATATTGAGGGGATGGAGGGAAGGTAGAGGATGGTTTGAAATGTTGTGTAGAGATGTTACTGTTCAGAGATACATAATAATCTGTTATTTTAAAATACAGTGGAATAAGAATGGTGTTCCACATCGGACAATAATGCAAAGGCTTGTAAGGCAGATGAATGCTCGGGACAACCAATGTGCAACTTTATGACTATGATATGTTGTCTGCTCAGATTGATACTGCATTATGATAATGTAACTGCCTTGAAAGCATTATGATTGGACCACAGTTTGGTAAACTGTCTGCAATGCAAACATTACTATAAAAAAGTAAATTGAAAAAATGCAAAAAAGTGGTTGTGGGTTCGAATGAGTGGTGGATAGATTCCTTCTTTTATCTATTGAACTCCAAAAGTGCAATAAGAGTTGCTATGAATGTCTCATTAATGGCTAAAGACTGCAACATTTCACGTAAAAAAAGGTAGGAAGGAGAGATGAAAAATTAGTTACCTAATTAATTGTCTCAAAAGCATTTGTAATTCTTCTCAATAAACTTGCTTTCACTGTCTTGTGCCTCCAGCAATAGGTCTTGTCACATCACAACTCAACTGTAATAAATTATTACTGTTGAGCACTGATTTCATTTTCTTATTGCATATGACTGATGAGGTCACAGCTAGACGGTACTAAGCAAATTACAGACAGGTTTTTACATAAGGGACAAAGTACCCTCTGCTGTACACTATAATCCCAGGAGATTTCTTAAATTGAGTTTTGCCAGCTTGAGTCCCATAAACTTCATACGCAAATTTTGCCTGCAGTGACTGGGGAGAAGCATCTACCCTTAGACACAGCCGGGGACACACAGTGGAGAGCATCTACACCCAGACTGGAAGAGTTTCCTCCTTACCTCTCTTTTCATCACCAATTGCATAACCCAATTTAAAGGTTCTTCCTCTCCCTTTATACCCACCAGAACCTTCAGGATTATTAGTAAGGTATCTTAAATGTGGTCTTTATTGCTTTTTCTAGTTGGGTAAGAATAGACAATGAAATATTTTTCCAAATACTTAAAAGATTCCGCAAAGTGAACACAGTGGCCTGAGAGGTTAAAGGAAGAATTCCCTAGAACCACCAAATCAGGGGTGGCAGATAGATCTAGGGCAGAGGAAAATAGTTTGTTACCCGTACTTCTTAAAAGCTTCATTGTTGATTTCTGCAGATAACCTGAAGGAGTTGCAGGGAGGATTAACTCATTATTGCTGAGAGACAAACTCTCCCTTTTGATTACGGCCTCGTCCCCGTGTAGGTGCTCTCTTCTGCCACAGCTCCCACACCTTGTTCGGGACTCTCACTTGGTGGCAGCAGAATCACAGATAAACCATACACTACAAGGATATTGCAAGTTGCCGAGGAGTTCCATAACCATATAAAATAACAAGGCTGAAGGCCGAGTTCCTTTATAAGGCTATGGAACTCTGAGGTGACTTGCAAACTCCTCATCATGTACGCCAGGGCATATCTTATCCTATATAATGCAAGGTCACACCACCACCTTTACCACAAACCACTTAAAACCTTGGTGCGTAGCTCTTTCATGGGAAAGAGTGAGGGCATGTTTGCAATCACGAAGACTAAAAATAGAACCTCCAGTTCAAAACTGAACACATCTGAAACTTGTTGGATATTTGTTGCAAACAGATATGAGAAACAGTTCATTATGTCAGTAAAAAAAAAAAAGTGCAGTAGCTCGGAATGTGTAGAAACATGACAAAAGATTCTAACTCTTCTCTGGGGAGTGTAAAAAATAAACATATTCTGATCCACTTGTCATTGTAAGCTATTAAAATAGAGCAGTGAAAGAAGAGCAAGTTCCAGTTATGCTCCATGACCTGACTTGCCTTTGACCTCTATTCCTGGCTCCGGCAGCAGGCATTGTGATATCAGAACTTGACTGTAATAACTTTTTATTTGCACCTGTCATTTGTAAATCACACTTATAAATGGTTCTTGTGACTTCTATTCATAGAAGCCACTGAATGAGTGTGTGTTATTCACAAGGGATGATGCACTGGTATGTGCCTTTTTCATTTATGAAGCACTCAGATGTCTCCAAATAGGGCTTACTGCCCGTCTCCACTGAAGAGATCATAAACTGATAATGTTCCTGCTTAGTTTCCAGCTTTCACCAGTTTTAATATGCGAAGGTAAGCACACGTATTCGGAAAGTCAGCTGAGTATACATAGTATGGAAGGTTTGAAAAAATAACAAAGTCACACTAATTGGAGCTTGGGCTGGGTGTGTGACCTCAGCACAGTATAACTAAGTGCCTGATGTAGATTTGTTATAGAGTAGAAAACAAAAAATAAACTGATGATGAGCCCTAGGAAGACAGCTCAACAGTGCTACAATAAACTGCCATGGCTGCCGCCCTTACACTTCGAACAACCACCTGGAAGTGATTGCCCAGGTACAAAATGATTGGTAGCACTTTAGACTGTGTTTATTTAGCCGTTCATGTTACAGTTCATTCTTCTACTGCCCTTGGTCTGTGCAGCACTCAGACAGATCGACCACAGGGAGAACTGGACAGTGTGTTGGGAGACACATCACCTTCTTGGTTTTAAGTTAAAATAAGAGGTTACAGTACTAGCAAAAGGGGCAGTTTACTCTCCAGTGAGAAGCTACAAAAGGCTACATGAATGGATTGTTCAGTGCAGTGGAGCAGCAAGCACATTTGGCCATGTCAAGCGGAAATGAAACATCCAGTGGTGCCTGCTGGTGTCATGTGAGCACCCAGCAGCAGGAATATTCATAGTCTAGCCAATATTGTGAAGATGTGTGTCACCCTTTGAGTGTCAAGCTGAAGGAAGAGGCATATCAGAGGCCACCAAGGTATCTGGTGTCAGCAATGATGGTGCCACGGAAGTGCTTCTGTCTTGAGTTAAGAATCACAGCAGGGACTTCTGCAGACACATAGGAGAAGGCAACACTGTGAAGGTGTCAGGTCTATGTCAATGGAAGGAATGAGACCTAGAAAGGGCCCAGCAGCAACATGTGAATTACCAGAAGGTGGAATGATGGTGTATTTCCAAAAGGCAGAATGGTCAGTGTATGCTTGGAGGTTGTGGAAATGAGGCTTCTTGCAATAAGCACAGCAGGTGCTGCTCAGCGATCTCAACTTCCACATCGATGACCCCAAAAACACCAACACTGCCACCCTCCTTGAGAACCTCAACAACTTCCGCCTCACCCAACTAGTCACTGCACCCTATGCACAAAGATAGACACACACTAGATGCCATCTTCAGCTCCAGCAAAAGAATCAAGTTCACCCACACTACAGAGCTCTCGTGGACCGACCACGCCATCGTCCACTTTACATTATCAGGCAGAGATTAAAATGCATCCACCATGACCAACAGGACCACCCACTGCAGTTGCGAAAAAATTACCCAAGCACAATTGACCCCATCCCTCAGCACTTCACAACCCGATACCTCAGCAGATCTCAACCAGGTCGTCAGGAACTTCGTCATCTGGATCACCAACTGCACTGACAACCCAGAGCTCAGAGCCACAAAAAGCAGTTGCTACCAACTCAAGAAGCGATGGAGAGCCTCTACGACTCCGCCAGCAGAGCCACCTACAAGGCAGCCCTCAGCAAATATCACCAACACATCAAAGAAGCCAAGAGAGCAGCAATTACCAACCGCATCACCTCCGCAGCCAACCACAATGGAATTTTTCAAGATCATCAAGAACTTTGCCAACCCTCCTGCCACAGAGAACTTCATCCACCCCTCCCAGTAACTCTCACTCAAACTCCTTTCACAGCAAGATAACCACAGTCTAGAACAACTTCAATTCCCAACCACCTACCCTCAGTCTTGTCAACCACGAGCAACCAGGAAACGTCTATCGAACACTCACCATCTGGTCCCCTCTCACTGTTCACACCACCCTGACCATCATGTCGTCCATCTACTACACAGCCCCCACCAACCCCTGCACCCACCATCCCTTCAGCCTTGGAGCCAACTGTATCAGCACAGAACTCATCAACATCCTCAACACCTCCATCTCCACAGCAACTTTCGCAGACAAATGGAAACACGCAGTCAAACCACTCCTGAAAAAGCCCTCTGCCGACCCCAGCAACCTCAAAAACTAAAGACCAATCTTCCTTCTCCTTTCCCTAGCCAAAGTACTCGAGAAGGCTATCAACATACAACTCACAGAATACCTGGAACTCAATCAACTTCTCGACTCATCCTAATTGGAATTCTGCGCAAACAACAGCATGGAGACCTCACTAATCGCCACCGCAGATGAAATCAGAGCTCTCCTTGACCACATAGAGGCCGTGGCTGTGATCCTCCTCGAACTCTCAGTGGCATTTGACATTGTCTCCCACCATAACCTCATCAACAGACTCCACACCAAAAGCTTACAGCAAAATGCCCTCAAGTGGCTCACCTCCTTTCTATCAGGACGAGCGCAGAGCCTGCATTTTCCTCCGCACCTAAGGACATCATTTGTCCTTGGGGTACCCCAAGGATCCTCCCTCATCCCCACCCTGTTCATCATTTACATGACTTCCCTTGCAAACATCGTCAGATTCCGACGGCCTCAACATAATCTCCTATGCTGACGACACCCAACTCATCCGCTCCCTCACCAAGGACTCAACCAACACCAAAATCCACTTCTGTAGGGCCAAGACAAATCTACCCAAATGGATGAACAACAGTTGTCTCAAGCTTAACTCTCAATAAAACAGAAGTACTGCTCTTTGGTAAGAACTCCTCGACCTGGGACCACAGCTAGTGGCCAGCAGAACTTGGACCCACACAACAACCCATGCACACAACCTCGGCATCTTCCTCAACAGCCAATTGACAATGAAACATCATATCAATACAGTCGCCTCCTAATGCTTCCGCATGCTCTGCAAGATCGTTAGATGGATCCCTATCAAACCCAGAAAATCCATCACACAGGCCCTCTTTTCCAGCCGCCTTGACCACTGCAACACTCTCTACACCGGACTGCCCACTTCACTCCTCAGAAGACTCCAGACCATTCAGAACACAGCAGCCAGATTCATCCTGGACCTACCAAAATGGACTCACATCACCCCCCACCTCAGACACCTCCACTGGCTCCCTATCCAGAAAAGATGTAATTCAAGAGCCTCATGCATGCCTACAAAGCACTGCACAATCGAGAGGCATCTTATATCAATCAATGTCTAACCTTCCACTACCCCAGAACACACCTGCGGTCTGCCACACTGGCCCTCACACTCACCCCTATCTGCTGCAGTCGCACTGGAGGCTGCTTGTTCTCCTGCACAGCCACCAAGACCTTGAACTCCCTAACTCTACACCTCCGATCAGCACCCTCTCTTCTGAAAAAAGCTCAAGACCTGGCTTTTCATCAGAGACAAGGCACCAAAGCACCCAGTGACCCTCAGGGATGACAGTGCATGCTCTACAAATGGACTGATTGATTGATTGAGAAGCTCTGTGGCATTCTTTTACCTGTCTTGAGATGTCATAGTAACAGAGCCATGTCAATGCCAATAGCCTGTCAGTATCCCCAACGCAGGCGTAAGGCAGTGGACTGTAAGGTTAAAAGTGTCAGGCTTAAAAAAGTAACATGAAAACATTTTCATGACATACATTAGAAAAAGCAACTTGATCGCTATCCAAAAAATGTTGCACCTTAATATGATAGCAAAAGAAATAGATGATGGATGGAATGCTGAACAACGCACACATTTACCCCCAGTCACAAAGATCTGGGTGTAATCCATTGTTTTTTTGCTCATCATGCCACCCCAGTTTGGACCCAGCCATATGCAACTCAGTCTTGACCCTGTTCACCATGGGAAGAGTCCAGCCCGAATGGCCAGGCCAGGTCCTCCCTAAACTGGAATCAAGCATCCTTGAACTGGTTTCAGGGTTTCAACCCTCATCAGCCAGGCTAGCTTGAATTCAGTGGCGCAGTGAGTACCGGTCCCACATCTGGGAACACCCTTCCTATGTAGGGCGACAAAAGCAAAAAGAACAGATGAATGACAGAATGCTGATCAATGCAAACATTCACCCCCAGTCATCAAGATCTGGTTTTAATCCATCATTTGTTTGCCCTCCACGTTACCCCTGTTTGGTCTTAACCATATACAAATCAGTCTTGACCCTGTTCCCAATGGGAACAATCCAGCCCAAACTGCCGGGCCAGGTCCTTCATGGACCAGAATAAAGCATCCTGGGACCGGTTTCAGGGTTTCACTCCTCATCAGCCAGGCTAGCTTGAATCCAATGGCGCAGTGAGCACGGGACCCATGTCTGGGAATATTCTTCCCACTTAGGGCGACAATAGCCAAAAGAACAGATGATGGATGGAATGATGAATAATGCCAACATTCACCCTCAGTCACAAAGATCTGGGTTTAATCCCTCATTTGTTGTGTAGTGGACACAAAACGATGGATTGAACCCACATCTTTGTGACTGGGGTGAATGTTTGCACTGTTCAGAATTCCATCCAGCATCAGTTCTTTTTGCACCTTATTATGATGTCACAGCACTACAAATCTATGTGAGTTAATATCAAATAATTACGGTGTTCTGCTATGTTTGATAACATGTGCAGGTCATAGAAGACTGAACAACATTTAAAGGAGCATGGGTGAGTACCCTTTAGTGTGCAGAAGTAAAAAAAGAGTAGTACTCTGTTGCAAGAGGAAATATGTGAAGTGTAGATCTCATGTGATGTGTGTGGCCTGAAGCCCCACGTCCCGCTTGAATATGCTTCACGAACAGTTTTCACTGCATATGAATGGGAAGTTTCGATAGGTGCAAGGTACTGCATCGAAAGTCCCTGGTGATTAGTTTGTCATTGTGTGCGCGAGGTGTTTCATCTGATATTTGTGCAGCTTCCAGAGGGCGTGGTACTGGAGCAGATTTAGATATTTCCTTCTGTCTGGCAAATGGGCACATTGGTTTGGCCAACTAGTTTGACAGTGTTATCTGTGTTGGAGTGCTAGGCTGAATGTTTATGTGTGTGTGAGAGAGTGTCAGTCGGTACACAGACACCAACATTCTATGCATCATCACGTTCCCACAGCATCCACACTCAACATTCTACTGTATTCCCACTGAGCCCACGCATACACACACACACCTTGTCACTATTTTCCAAGCTTGAACATTTTGAAGAAAACTTAATGAGGTTTGCAAAGGAACAACGTTAAAACTTTCTAAAACTTTGCCCACTCACGTTTTAACACACGAAGGCCCATATTAATACTTTTTTAGCGCCGCATTTGCGTTATTTTTTTACACAAAAGCGGCGCAAACTTACAAAATGCAATTGTATTTTGTGTTTGCACCGCTTTTGCGACAAAAAATGACGCAAATGCGGCGCTAAAAAGCATAAATATGGGCTGAAGTGTACACTAACAAACAATATTTTATTTAGCAAGGTATCAGATATAACAAACTAATCCTTCAACCCATCCTCATTTTCATCGATTGGTTCTTTCTTCTGTAAGTAATTTAAGGGGCAATCAGGAAAAATATCCTTGAAACAAAATGTGCTTGTGTTTTTTTTTTTTTCAATTCAATCAGTCCCTGCATCTAACGAGCAAAAAAACATACCTAAAAGGACTGGAGAATTAAGTGAATGCAGTTTCTGATGGGGGCAAGGTCTTCAGAGGCAAGGATGGCTTAGGGCGGTGCGACAGGCACTTACCCCAGGAGAGGCGCTGCGTTCAGAAATAACTTTTGGTTTTAAAAGCATCTGCTACAAAGATCCGTGTGTGACCAGCAGTTTTCACGCAACAATAAAAACGTAAAAATAACTGGTGATTAATGTAGCTGCTGGAGAGAAATCAGAGTTGTATGTTGTGCATTCTAAATCCTGAGTTTGTGCTTTTCCAGACCAAACACTCTTAAGATATACTGCATACCAGTATGGATGATGTGATCCCTACACCTCCTACACCTTGTAATCCTCGTTGTTTTATGTAACATTTGCTATAGACTGATTCATTTAAACACTATATGATGCATTTCCTCTGTATGATGTGTGTGTGATGTGAAGGTTCTGACACCCTACACTGGAATGAGTAGAGCTATAAAATAAATGAAATGCATGTGAGGAGGTGCTGTAGAGAGCTATGGGGCACTGATGGAGGGTGGAAGTGAGGGAAACTATGGAGAATGAGGTCATGGGGTGGAGCGACAAAAAAGATTGTTGAACCGGGTGCCACCAACAGCACTAAAGCCAGCCCTGTTGAGAGGAGCCAAAGATACGCTATTTTTACATAGATGGAAATTGTTTAGGGAGTACAGAGTATGTAATTTCGAAAACGTTGTGTCTACTGTCTTCTTTAGCTACTGAGGGCTGTGGTTTGCAAGTGTTTTTTCAGCAAACCATTACATCTTCCTCTTTAGAGTAACGCGGAACTGTGCGGAGTGTGTGTGAGAAAGAATGTAACCTCCAAACCTCCATTTCTCTCTCTCACCCTGTTAGCTGTTTGTTTTCCCACTACCGTTGCCACACACCAAACGCTGAAGGACCCGGCACCAGAAGAATGCAGGGCAGCTGGAAGAACTGCTCTGTCCGAAGCCAAGCTGTGGAACAGTCGCTGGTCGCGCTGCTGGTTTTTGAGATCGTGCTTGGTCTCTTGGGAAATGCCATTGCCTTGTGGACTTTTTATTTCCATGTGAAAATCTGGAAGCCACACACGATCTACTTGTTCAACCTGGTAATTGCAGATGTCCTGCTGATGGTGGGCCTGCCGTTCCGCATCGATTTCTTTCTTCGCCAAAAACAGTGGTTTTTTGGAGATGCCTTCTGCCGGGCTATGCTGTTCCTCCTGGCCCTCAATCGCACGGGAAGCATCGCCTTCCTCACGGCCGTGGCAGTGGATCGCTATTTCAAGGTCATCCACCCACACTCCAAAACACAAGTGACCTCATCGCGCACTGCCAAATGGATGTCCTGCTTTATTTGGCTACTGGATATTGCATTCACTTTGCCGATTCTGACTTCCTCCAAAATGGCAGTCAACACCACTGGGTGCCGTAGTTTCCACCTACATCCGAGCCATTCCTTCGGGGCCATTTGGCATGACGTTGTGTTTTTTGCCGGGTTTCTAATTCCGTTTGGATTGATTTTGTTCTGCACTATTGCCATTGTCAAGAAATTGAGAGAAAGGCACATGGAAAAACAACCCCGAATGCAAAAAGCGGTGGCCACACTCGCGGCGGTGGTAGTGGTCTTTGTCATCTGCTTCATGCCAAGTAACTTGGCTCGGGCATTGGTCTTAATCCTGCAGAAGTCTGACAACTGCCACCACTTTTCGGTGGCAGTTAACGTGTTTGATGTGGCAATTTGTCTGACCTACCTCAACAGCGCAATGGATCCAATTGTGTACTGCTTCTCCAGCCCAACATTCAGATATTCGTACAAAAGGGCTCTACAATCAATGCGGAGGAAGACTTTGGGACCGCAAATCATCGACCCGTCCAAAGACTCGGAGAGTTAAAACAACAGGAATACTCTCAGCTAAAATAGGATTTAATGTGAGGCTGATTATAGCCAAGACAATATTTATTGACCTGATATCTTGGAACATGCGTGCATTCGCTCCGCCCTGAGGAGTGAGCACTTTTGAGAAGAAGTTTTGATAAAGATGTGTTGTAAAATGAAATGATAATGATAAAGTGGAAAATCCGGATAGTAAGATTTTTAGCACTATTTTAAGAGCATATCATGCTTTCCAGCGGGTCACATCATACTGGCAGTCCGTGATTCCAGGGGTGTAGGACACGACCACTTCTGCCGTATTTAGAAACCCTCAGCATAGTGATAGGGTGTGAGAGAGGCGAGAAGTGACTGCTGTGTGTACCAGAATCAGTCATGGAACTCGTGGGCAGAGTTTAGAAAATACTGTGCTGTGCAGACATCGAAGGAGGCACCACCTCTGCTACTTTCCAAATAACAATGGAAGGGAAGTCACGCTGAGACTGATTTATTTTTTTCATTTACATAAGGAAAATGCGGAGGCATTGCGGAGGCAGTTGCCTCTTACTGAAGAAAATGGCCTCTCGAAAACTGATGCACTATGAAATGCTAGGGTTTCCACTCAATGGGTCAGACCCAAGCCTGAGTCTCTTAAGTACTTTGATCTGGTCTCAACGGAAAAGGTTAAGCACATAACAGGCAGCAATAGAGCAAAGGTAGCAAAATGAAGTAAAAGCAAATCCACCCTGCTGCACAAAAGCAATTGACAACTTAAATCACAATGAACAGAAAGAACCTATGTATACAACTTAATTCCAAACTTGCTTGCTTACCTATGCGCAAGTCCAGGGCCACTGGAATTATGCGAATCTGCGTCTGCACAATTTTTTGCATTGTTATGAATTTGCTGCATTTGCCGCATTAGTCACACAATCAATCACCTGCTGCATAATCTGCAAACAATGTTCGTAACGCAAACAGATCGAAAGTTACTAAAAATGTGGTGACGTGTTCGCGCACAGTTAAAGGCCCTTTGCAGATCTCAACTGGTCATCCTTCAGTTGCTTTTTTCTGTATTGGGATGTTAAACTCGAACTATTGATGTTAAATCTTTGCCCAGACAGTATTACTATGTGTAAAAAAATGACAAACTAATGAAGTAGCACTATCAAAAAAATCTGCTGCATGATATGCCTTTTCTTGCTACATAATCCATTCAACTCTCCTACGTAATTTGGTGCTCCCTGCCACATAATTCATGTGGTCCTGCTCAAATCGTGCTTTTGTTTCTTTCTGCAGAAGTCTGAATTAGTAAAACCTATGGCTATGGAATACATCCTACCTTCCCTTCCCTTTCCTCCTGTCCCCTCCCCTCCCTTCCCCTCTCTTCTTTTTCACTCACCTCATCTCTGCTTTCCTCCCTTCTTCGTCCTTTCTTCCTTCTCTGCTCTTTCCCTGTCTTCGTCTCTCCCTACTCTACTCTCTTGTTCTTTTTTCTACTCTCATCCTCTCCTCATGGTGCATGCCCTCTACTTTTCTCCTCTTGTGAACTCTCCTTACCACTTCTTTCCTTTACACCTCTTCTGTCACCTCCCTTCTCTCTCTCTCTCTCTCTCTCTCTCTCTTACTATGGGGGTTATTTCAACTTTGGAGGAGGTGTTAATCTGTCCCAAAAGTGACAGTAAAGTGACGGATATACCACCAGCCATATTACGAGTCCATTATATCCAATGGAACTCGTAATACGGCTGGTGGTATATCCATCACTTTACCGTCACTTTTGGGACGGATTAACACCTCCTCCAAAGTTGTAATAACCCCCTATGTCTCTGTCAACTGTCTTTGTCCCTTCACCTCCTCCCATCTTTCTTCTTTTGGCTACAATTAAGAGTCCTTTGGATGTGCCTTACCCATGAGGTAGCTGTAACAATCTCCTGAATTTCCTGGAGAAAGGTACTTATGCGCCCAAAAAATTAATCTATCTATCTATCTATCTATCTATCTATCTATCTATCTATCTATCTATCTATCTATCTATCTATCTATCTATCTATCTATCTATCTATCTTGCCACCTCTCTTCTTTATTAAGTGTCTCTCTTTAAAGTAATCCTTCATGTTGTATTTCATATTCCACAAAACTAGGCCAAATTGGTACTACTATGATTGTGGTCTGGCTTGACAGTGCAGCTGTCGCAAGACAATTATGTGAGTATCACTAGAGAGGGGTTTTAGCTCCACCCACAAGTTGCATCCAGAAGTACATGTTTTCATTGGGCAGAATTTGCGTGGTTCCACAAAAAAGTGCTTGCTTTCACACAATTGTGATTATTTTGTTTATCTATCCAGCAGCTTGAGCTTTAACTTTCAGGGGCACACACACACAACTGTAATGCTATTAAAGTGTCTTAGATAACTAGATAATGTTTGGTGTTTTTCTCTGGCGGCAGCACAGATAGGGGAGGGCAGTCATTAACCTACATGGATGTCTAGGTCCGGCTTGACAGTGCAACTGTCACCTGATCTTTTAACCTATATCAACATTATTCTACAGTCCTTTCCTTTCACATAAACACATACCATTCAAATGTTACTTACTTGTAAGGCTTTTCATTACCATACAACATACCTTTAAATTTGAAGCCAGACCTATTGGCATTACCAATGCTTCTTATTTATGTTGCAGCTTTTGCCATTGCAGTACTTGCCTAGGATGCTAGGAATCCCAGCCACGATATGATGTGCTGTTATAACCAATATGAGTACCCCCTTCCTCTTGATCTTCCTGAAGTTTCCTTCTCTCTGACAAAAACTATTTACTAATGCTCAGTTATTTAATTCTGATGCAATGGGAATACCAAACAATATTGGTCCTGCCCACCCCAATGGGCCTCCAGCAACCACGGTCCACCATACCACTGCATCAGCTGCACTAATGAAATCTGCACCCCGTTGATGTACCAAAGTAAATGTTAACTGTTTTTTTTTATTAAAGAAAAGGCAAGGATGGCATCTTGTCTTCAAAACAATGCTTCTATTATTGTCTTTACTCTGTATAGTGTTTATGTGGTTTGAAACAGTAAACTACTATCTACATTCCCAGCTTTAGAGACACTAACTCATACATTTTTAAATAAATCATGATCTGTGGCATTCTTTTTTTATTTATGAATATTGTATAAATGTCTTACTGTCGCTACAAAATATTTCATAATTGCACCCAAGTAGAGAACATGTCAATGGAATGTCTGCTCAGACTTAAATCACATGACAGCATTTGATATTATGTGGTCCAGCACTTTAGTGCTTGTATTTCACTTTTTAGAATGAAAGCTGCAGTTTGTTCTCATCACCATTTGAATTAATTGCCACTTTTAAAGGCTATTTGGATATGTCTTATTACAAGCTGATCCCAGGAGCCGCCTTTACAAGGGTGAGCAATCTTTTTGCAGATATTTCAAGCAGAAAAAATGCTAAGCAAGCAGAGCTTTTTGAACAAGAAAATGATGCAATAGATATTTATGGTGCTGTAAACCACTGTATATAAACTCTTGAACTTGTCTAAGTGTGTATAGTTAGCAACAATAATTATTCTTTCACTTAAATACAGTGCATTTCCAATGTTTGAAAAGAGTCTCTCCATTTTAAGGCTCATAGGTTTCAGAAATATTGCACAATTTATTTCAGGTACACCACGCAAAAGGACAGTTTGACCAACTCTGATATATGATCAATCCAACATCTCTATACCCTAACACTTACTGTATGCTTTGGACAGGGGAGCAACTAGACCCAAACTTTGGGAGGGAGGTGGCAAACACTTCGACCAGTGGGGGCTGAGCCATCTTTAAAGCTGAATCTAAATCACTTGCGAGGGCTCCATTCACTCTTCCAGTACCACTCATGATACAAGGTGGCTTTTCTCAATTATATGTGTCTGATAAGGCATTTTGAAGTGCACTGGGCACTATTGCTGGTCTTAGCATAACAAGATTTAACTACTCTTACTAGCGGTTTAGGGTTTTTCTCAAGAACTTTTAGGAGAATTGATGACAAATGTTGCTTTGTTTTGCACATATTAAGCCATTAGACATGTAAAGATGCAGAAGTCCAGGTTCTAGTTTCTGTAACAAAGAGCAGCTAATGGTGCATTCTATAAAATACTACCCCATTTCCATTAGTTTTAACCTACTTATTCTTAATACCAGTGCTAACAAAATATTTGGGTGTCCACCACTAAATTAAGCTTTGCAAAAATGGCAATGATGATGCACAATATTTTAGTTACTGTTCTATTCATACTGTATTTACCACCATATAATACCAAGAAATTATTTGCAGGACAGTCGCTACTGCATGAATCGACTCTATTGCAGTCAGAGGTGAGAATGCCTCGTGTCCAGCCTCGATAACACAGAGAATGTTGAAAAAAGGAACCCACATTTGGACATTTGTAAATACGTTGAACAGACAAACACTCAAGAAAGACAGAAACTGAACATGAAGTGTGATTGTCTAATGAGCCAGCACAACACTGAGTCAATACCGTAACGTGCAACATACTCAATAAGCACTTGTAGGTAGAGAATATTTAATAGTAATACACTTCATGAATCTATTTGACATCATTGTATGAAATGATCTCCAACTTAAGTCTGTAGAATTTGTACAGATTATTTAATGTATGTATCTAGCAAGAGTGATGGGGTTAAAGCAGAAATGAAAATGAAAAATGTTCTGGACAATCAGGGGTGATTAGAGTAAGGAAAAAAGTGAGCTGTCGACCTGTTTGGCTATAGTGTGTTACAGCAAGACAAAGAATAGGGCTCAATAGATAGCCCTGTCAAGCCTAATCCCAACCTCATTTGAATTTCACAGGTAGAGTACTGGCTCCTCTAAGAAAAAAACAAGTACTGCAAGACAACACATACTTACTTTTTGCATTTGCAATTCAAGAAATGCCCTTCTTGATGACTCATCCCATGGTCATCTCTAAACCTGGCCATGATTCTGGTATCACCATTTCCTGTCACTGGCTGACTTCTATTTTTCTTTCTCACCTCCATTGTTCTTGTTTCCCCCTCTCCGTTTATTCTCTGTTCTGTTTTTATCTGTCTCCCTTGTTTTATGTCTTTCTCCGTCCATCATCGTTTATCCTCCCTCTCATCAATTTCCTCATTCTCTTTTCTTCTTTCGCTTCTTCACTCTGTATAACTCTTCTTTATTTGTATTTTCCTCTTTTTCAATCCTTTATCTCCATATCTGGCTATGCCTATTTCTCATTTGCTTTATCTTCCTGATCGTTTCTAATTGTTTTCATGTGATTTCAACTGTTTCTCAACTGTTCAAAGAGTGTGATGTTTTCTAAAGTACCACCATGGCATGCAAAATGCCTTCAACACATATAGTGCAGACTGAACGTCACCAAACCATGGGGCAGATTTATACTTTTTGCTGCAAACCTGCGATAGCGCAGGTTTGCGGCAAAAAGTATAGCGCAGGCTAGCGCCATTCCTAGATGCCGGCAGGGCGCCATATTTAAGGAATGGCGCTAGCCGGCACTAAGGCCCTGTTAGCATCCTTGGAATGGACGCTAACAGGGCCTGGGAGGCGTAGGGGGAACTGGGGCTTGTGCACCAAATTATGGCGCTACACTGTTTAGAGGAAAAAACAAATGCCTCTAAGCAGTGTAGCTCCACTTTCTGGCGCACAAGCCCCATGGACATGGCTCCAGTCTTAGTAAAGACAGGAGCCATGCACACCACCCCAATGGCCACGCCCAGGGGACGAATGTCATGTAGAAGATGTACTAGTGCTATTGCTTAAATGATCACATATTTGAGCTGTTATGAGCAATCCAGTATTAATCCGGGAAAGTTGTGTTTCAGTTTCACATTGTCCGAGTTTATCAAGGAAAGGTTTTCAAGATTTCCTGTATAATTCAGTCTGACGTGATACTACTATGTTTTCTCTGGAAGTAATCAGCAAAATTTCAGCTGCCATATGCCTATTGTGTAAATGTAGTGCGATTGCACTCTCGTTATCTTATGTGCCTGAACACAGCTGCTGTATCTTCAGCACCTCAAAGTTTAAAAAGTACATCTGTACTCTGTACACAACAGGTGTCAGAATTTGCCAGAACAATCCAATTCTCGCTTTTGTTTAGCTAGCATGATTAGCATCCAAGCCTGAACCTAGGTAAACTGAAAAATTTCACAATCAGTGCCCATTTCCAATAAAACCATAAAAAAAAATATATATATTCTTGAAATCTTAGCATGACACGTGTCATATGGCATCCTGGAGTGCGGATCATTCTTTAGAGTTGTTACTTTGAAGGTTTTTTTGGCCATAGATATAGTCAAGTTGCCAAGCCTATGCACATACTAACATAACATGCTCAAGCAAGTCTTGCCTGAGAGTATCTATTGAACTCCTTCATCCCCTCCCCCATATTCAACAAAGGTTTCTGATAAGAGTCCGTTAGCAGAGATACTAGCGCTTTTAACAGTAGATTTTATCATTTTACATCACTGTAGTTTTTAAGTCAACTGCAATAAAATCAGTAAAACCCATTTCATTAATCTTAGAAGGATGAAAGACTGGGATGTCCAGGGGGGATTCGCAAGACACAGCACTGGTCATTATACCAATACCATTTACACAGACATGAACGTATGCATGCAAACCAACACGTATGTGCAATAAAAGAAAGGCTGATAGAGCAGTCTTCGATAACCACAAGTCAGAATGTAACATGTCTTTTGTTTTATTTATATTTAAATATTTAAAGCCCTCTCAGCGCAATGGGTGTTGCACACCTGGCTCTAGAGGGTTTGAGTAAGTATGCATCTACTATCTTAACTGTACTTCTACTTACCTAGGAGTATCATAAGATGCAGTGCTTAGGTTGTCGTAGTGGATGCGATAACATTGTCTTGTGATATAATGCATATGATATAGTGAGGCCAGAGCCAGCCCTTGCTGCAGTAGCGCCCTGGGCAGAACAAAGGGTCCAGCCCTGGCTACTGCTGGTGAATAAAATGAGGCAGCAGCCGCTTTTCACAGGTCAGTACCTGTAGCGACTTGTCTCTGAACACAAATCTCCGCACCTCACCGCTCACCTGGATTCACCACAACTTAGTTACATCCATCTGGCTCCAAGCATTGATGTATGGTGGGATGGGGAGAGAGGTAGATGAAAGTCATGGTAGGGGGTGATAGCGTTTTAAAAACAGCAACTGCAGCACATTAAAAACAGTTAGAAGCACTATAAACCAGACCACTAGAGCCAAGGTGCAGGGGTGTTGCTGTTTGCAGGACCCTTATTCAGAGAGTTCTTCTCGACCCTTTGAAGATTGGCACAATAGATCTGAGCCCTGCTCGCCCATGCCAAAACCTGACTGTGAGGTAGGGTGACCACCCATCCATAATTTACATGGACTGTCCATAAATTAGCCCTCTTGTCCATTGTCTGTGATGCGTGTTTAAACAGACAGAAGGTTTGTGTTATTTTAGTCTAGCTGCTAAAAGAGAAAGGTTAACTCCAACACTCAGCCTCCTGTGAGGCCACGGGAGGGGTAAGGCTGCTAAATAGCCTTCTTGCCAGGGTGCTGGCTGCCTAAAGAAATGTAAATATGTGTAACTGCGTAATTTGCAAATGTAATGGCTGCTTAGATGCTGTTTCTTATGTTAATTGATTAAGTTACTTGAAGTTTCATGATGACAAACATTTATTCTTTTTGAGAGCTATTGTAAGGGTGTTACAAGCTGAGCTTTGGACTTACTGCTTTTAATGGACAGTTACGAAAAATGTTTGCAACCAACCTATTACTAAATCTATATTTTGGAACTACTTTTCTATCTTAAAACTTAGCACATTTTGTGGCAGCCTATGTTTTACTGTTTGTAGCGCAAGTTTAAAATAATGACTTACACATTTACAGTGCTTTCTATCACAGGTAAGTTCCCCTCCCACCTATAATTTACATGGACTGTCCGTAGTTCCATCCTCCTGTCAGATGTCTGTAATAGATTCTTCAAAGAACACAGTTTGTCGAAGGACTGTGCTACTTTGTGTAATTTTAGCTAGATTACCTTGTAAGTGGTCAGCCAATACCCTGACTCTTCACCCCCACCATCGGAATGTTTTGATTGACCCTGTTGCCTGGGCTTGGGGTTACTTTAGTGCGTGTCAAGCAAACTGTTAAATTAAAAGTCCACAATTTGGATGATACTATAGAAATATTTATTAGAGACAACACAGTACTTGACTGGACCCTCAGGCAGCCAAAGATGTTCTGACCAAGGGTTTCAAAGCAGAACACACACAATAATACAGATGCCACAGTTGAATGAAAACATATTGAAATTAAAGGCACAAGACCAAGATGTAACACATCTCCCTCCTTTAAGACAAACAAAAAATAAAGGAAGAAATGTATAAATGCAATACGATTAAGACTCACAAAACATGTAATGTATAATATAAAAGTATACAGTTATATTTATATTACACTCAGAGAGCAGAAAACAAGCATAAACCATGTTAATCTTACGCTCAGGGAGCAGAAGAAACAGAAGTATCAAAATAATTATTGTAGAATTGATATTCTGCTTAAAAACAATTTTTGCTCCTTGCCACTCTCTGGATATTCCACACCTTTCCATCTTGAGGGATCACACTGTTACGATTCACTTTAACCACATGTATAGGCTTCCCAAACTTGGATACCCCTTTTGCAAACACCCCAGGCTTTCGAATCCTGACCCAATCACCCACTACAAAATCAGATCTCTTGACTTTCCATTTGGAATCATAAGCATGTTTAAATTTGTCCTGTGTTTTTTTCTTTTGCTGCCACATCTTCTTTGCTTACATCATCAGCCCTTTCCCCTTGTATCCTCTTAACCATCAACAAGGACACAGTTTGGATACGGGTTCCCTACGCCTAAATAATCTAAAGTGACTAACTATAGTAGTGGTATGAGGTGTAATGCAATACAATCACCATTTTTCCCTGAGTTTATCTCTCCATCCTGCTCCAAAACCACAAGCCCACAATATATCTTCTTTCAAAACATGGTATCTCTCCACTTTACCATTACCTTGAGGCTCGTAAAAGGCAGTAGGGGAATGGTGATTGCTGGAAATATTAAGAAAACTTACCATTTCCACTGACTTCAATTGCACTCCATTGTCCGTAACTAGTACTTCTGGATACCTTTCTCAGGCAAATACTTTTTTAAAAACCTCAATAACATATCCAGTGGTGATTTTACGTACAAACTTCACTTCAGGCCACTTAGAGTGGTAGTCTACTAAGACAATGGCAAACCTACAATCTTGTGGCAAGAAATGGAAAGGACCCGAAATATCCAATCCAATGCCATGGAAACTTTGGCCATTCAACAGAGACTAAAGGTGCAGGTGTCACTTTTAGCATCTTCTCACTATTAGCACACGTTTCACACTCTCTGACTACTCTGTCAACTATCCTATCAAGGCCAGGCCACCAAAATACCATCCTTACTAATCTTTTCATGGATGACATACCTAAATTCTGGCTGTGGCATTCCTACCCCCTCCAAATTCCCACTAAAGGTTCAAGATTAGTCCTTAGCATGAAATGAGATCCCCAAATGTAATTCCGAAAGTGCTCAACCGCCCATACAAATGCCAGTAGTTCTTTTTCTATAACAGCGTAGCACCTCTCCGTAACATTTAGAGTATGGGAAGCAAGACAACATTCCATTCTTCTTTACCAATACTCTGCGACAGAACGCACCCAAGACCATATGGGCTCACATCCACAGTAATGATGCAAGTTTTGTTCATGTGAAAAGGATTCAATGTGGATGCTTTCATCATTTCCTTCTTAATCTGATCAAATGCCCTCTGTTGTCCTTCCATCCAAGTAAACTCTATGTTCTTCCTAGTTAATTCAATTTCAATTTTTTCAATTTCAATTTATTTAAGTCATGGGTTGGAACTTCAAAGAGGTCTACATGCACATACATTACAAAATAATAAACAAAAGACCCTAAAATTATAATTTTAAAACACTACATTCTCTATAAATAAGTTACATTCACTGGGTTCCCTAGTGCGCATCATATCATATACGCAAATACTCCCTGGATAGAAATCACTTTTAAAATATATTCCCAAATCCAAAATAAATTTGGCTGCCATCAAAACCGATTAGGACCTGTACATAAAATCTATATAGATATAATAGAAAAACTATATGAACTGCAAACCCTCTGACCGTCAAAAAAAGATACAAAATAATGATATTATTATGCTTTATAACCCATCCCACTCAATACTCTTTAAGAATCATATAGGTTCTTTACCCTGCCAAGGTAGAATCAATACATTTCTCTTGTACCCTACTCAAACAAAAATTTAGTAAAGATTTAAAAAGGACTTGAAATATTAAAAAACCCTGTAACAAAAAAATTCATGTGGCGGGTTGTACAAGATTTCCAAAGCCTCTTTAGCAGAGTAAATGTTAAGATTCAGATAGAGGGGTTTCAACCATATTTTCCTATACACTGCTAAAACAGGGCAGACAAACACAATATGCTTAAGATCCTGCACCCCCAATTGGCATAAATCACAAATATTCGACGACCCATCCTATTTAGAGGTGAGTTCTCGTAGTGGCAATCTACTTAGTCTCAACAAGATAAAAAAAAGTCTCACCCCATGTGGGAGATTCCAAGCTAAGTATTGCTGAACATTTTTGAGCATTACAGATTTAGTCAATGTCGTTAATCTCTTTAAGAAACTGGATTCCTGATCTGAAGAAAAACTTTTAGACCATATCACCTCTTTCAGGGTTTTTTTTAAGAACAATCGAAGGTAGTGAAAGAATAAAATCAGGGTCAAGATCAAGCAATTGGGCTGCAAGATAAAAATTTCTAAAAACTTAGATTGTTCTCTTAAACTACTACAAATTTCTGTACAAACTAAATGTCTCAAGGAAGAATCCCTACTTTGAGCCTGGCAACATGCTTTCCGAATCAGTGCTGCAAGGCCCTGAACAAAGGTACTCTTAATACCGAATTCAAGTGTAAGGGCAGCCCCTGAGATCGAATTATTACAGGAGGCAGGAAGTCTTAAAATCTGTCCATCAGTCTTATCAAGAAAAACCCATTTAGAAATCTTGATACATTCTATAGTGTAAAGAAGGGTTGCTGGCATTTTTGCTTGATAAGCAGTGAGAAGATGTAAAAAATGACGCCGGGCAACTGAATTAAAATAATATACTAGCCCTTGCACTTGAGAGAAGGCTTTACTGACATTATTTCGAATATGGTCTTGGGCACTTAGTGAGTGGGATAAAATATGCCCCAAAAAACAATAAGATTTTACTTGCTCTTACTTATGTTGACCCAAGAACCAGGAGAAATTGATCTTTTTACCAGACCTTTTCCTGAGAAAACAAACCACTTGCGATTTAGAGATATTGATTTTCAAGTGGTGCTGCATGGTGTAATGATTTAAGGCGGCTAAACACTGGTTTAAGCCTTTCGGGATAAGATCATTCACAACTATGTCATCCGCATATAACAGGCAAAAGATAGGACGGCCTCCTATTTTGGGTGCAAAACCAACTGCATTCGATAAGAAATCCTAGTTAATTCTCTCAATGGTTCCATTTTTGTTGCAAAATCTTCAATAAACTTGCTGTAGTATTCACACAGACCTGAGAATGATAGTAATTTTTCCTTATTATCTGGTGCTGGTGCTTTCATGATGGCATCAATAAGGGATTGTTTTGGTATCACTCCTTCTTTGGAAAGCGTATGGCCTTATTCTACTGTATTTTGAAACAGCTTACATTTAGTACTCTTAAGAGTTAAACGATTTTTCTTCAAAACTTCACACACTTCATTCAAATGTTCTGAATGTTTTTAGACATTTCTGGAGAAATTAAGAATATCGTCCTGGAAGTATTACACAAATGCTTTCATACCCCCAAAAATGTGAAACATAGCTCTTTGAAAATCAGATGCCGCTGATGCTAGTTCAAACGGCATTCTTTTGAACTGAAACAAACTCTGCAGGGTGATAAATGCAGTCAAACTCCTAGAGTCTTCAGTAAATTCAATCTGGTGATATGCCGACCTGAGGTCTAATGTGGAAAATACACTGGCACAACCTAACAAACTCACAACTTTGTTAATATTTGGCAGTGGGTGAGAATCTACGATGATGCTAGCATTAAGTGCTCTAAGATCTATGCAGTCTTAAAGATGTGTCTGCTTTACGTGCTAACACAATTGGAGAGACCACTCAGATGATCCCACTTCTTCAGTAATCTCTCCCTTTAACATCTCATCCAAAATACTCTTTAGTTCTTCTCTCACATTGGTAGGTACAATGGTAAGTTTTTGTTTAACAGGTTTCGCTCCTTGCTTGAGTGTAAAGCAGTGGGTATACCCTTTAAGTTTTCCTAAATTGTCAGTGAAAACATCAGGAAATTGCAACACAATACCTGCAGCCTCATCTTGTTCACCAACTACCAAGGCTAGATCCTTGCTGTGGGGATTAAGTATAATACCTAACTTCCATTGATCCCTCGATCCCAAAACATTCACCCCTTTCTTTGCCACATAAAGTTTGATAGATGCTTCCCTCTCTTTAAATACAACCTCAACAGGAAGGTTACCCTTAATATTTACAGCTGATCCATCAAAGCTTTGAGCTGCTATATCAGACTCTTCCAAGTCTTCCACAGCAAATTCATTTTGGAATCTGTCTAGAAAATATTCTTCAGTAATTATGGTCCACGGACAGTCTGAGCCTGCCATGAGATTCAATTCTTTTCCCAAAACTTGAACCTTACATTTAGGAGATTTCTTCTCCCCCTCAATTTATCATACAAAGGTATCAACCAAAAGTACAATCCCTGTTTCCTTCTGATCATTTTCTGCCCCACATGCAAGAGATTTCCCTTTAGTTGTGAGAAAACCTTTTCTCTTTTCATCCATACATACACGGGCAAAATGTCCTACTCTACCACACTAACTGCATTCCTTACCTACTGCAGGACAATTAGCAAATTATCCCACATATTTATAACTTCCAAACCTATAACAACTTATCATTTTGCCCCCTCGTTTGCTTTTGCGAGTTGAAATATTTTTATCTATGCATATGTCATTCTCAAGACTGTCATTCTTGACATTAGCATTGGTGTCTTGTACTGATTTCATACACTTCTCTGATTGTTCCAAAGACTTAGCTATGGTGATGACATCTTGTAAATTAGGATCACCCATAAGCCATAGGCGTTCCTGTATTTTCTTACTTTTCACATTTACAACAATTTGATCCCTGATCATGTCATCAAACATAACACCAAAATTACAATTGACATATAATGCTCTCAAAGCAGTTAAAAAGTAATCAAAGGACTCAGCTTCACTTTGCCCCCTAGTATAAAATGTAAACCTATTTAACGCTGTTCTAGTAGTAGGTTTCAATCTGCATTCCATGCGTAGTAAAGCTTCTTCAGAGGTATTAATTTTGCCCCCATCCAGAACTTGCGGCAAAGTTCTAAATATGGCTTGCCCCTCAGAACCAAGATGATGAAGTAATATGTTTTTTTTTCTTTCAGAGCCCATTCTGTCTCCCTCAATTGCTTTCATATAAATTATGCATTCCTCCACTCATCTAGTCCAAGGGATAGGAGGATCACCTTTGCATTGCAAAAACTTAGTAGGAGGCTCAAATTGCATGTTATTCAAATGTTATTACCATATAAAACTAAATAATATAATTTAAGCTCACTAATATTTTAGAATATAGAGTTGGAAGTATTGTTTAATATCAGTGATACTAAACCTTTGCAAAAAAAATGAATTAAAATAATAGTTAATACTGCACAGTTGTGCACATCTGCATTTCTAGCAATTTTAGTTAAGTGTAGACTTTTATAACTTTCAATGTAGCATAAGGCAGCAAATGTCAATTAAATACTACCCTGAACAATGGTGTTGTATCTATATGCACACTACGTAATGTTGAAATGCCATGCGCATCAGCGTTTTATAAGTAATATAGAATGGTAAATACCATCAATGCACTTCCGTGGGCCTCAAGGTTTTATAAATGATGTAGAGTGATGATTATAAATACCAACAATGTGCTGCTGTGCGCATCGGCGATATGATTATAAATACCACCAATGTTCTGCCCTGCACATCGGTGTTACCAAGGAAACAAATCCAATATGGCAGTAAGACGTAATGCACAGGCGCTCGCTCAAGGTGAGGAAACAGTTGTTAGACATTCAAATGATGCCACACATCATTTCCACGACGGAATGTTGATTGTTGACAAGAAATATTACCAGATGAAGATTTTCGTTTCAAGCACCTATGTGAATGTATGTGAATCCAAAGATTTAACTATTTATATAAATCCAAAAATCCAAAATGATTGTAAGCAGCCGCTGTGCACATCGTAGAAGGTTCCCAAAAGAAGACAAGAAGAAGACTGCACACTTGCCATCAGAAACAGTAGCCAGTAGGTGTTCTAGCTCATCGCCAGTGTTGAATTCCAAAAGTCCACAATTTGGATGATATTAACAAAACATTTATTAGAGATGACACAGTACTCGCCTGGACCCTCAGGCAGCCAAAGATGCTCTGACCAAGAGTTTCAAAGCATAACACACATAATAATATAGATGGCACATGCCACAGTTGAATGAAAACATATTAAATTAAAGGCACAATACCAAGATGTAACACAAACTTTCACTCTTTTGTCTCCCTGGTTCCAGTACAGGCTAGTGGGCTTATAGTAACTTGTTGCCTATTCTCATTGACTGATATAGGGTCAGCCAGTATGGGAAGGCAGTAGTCCCTCACTTGTCACAGGGTGGGGTCAGTGAGACTACTGACCTCACCCCAATCTGTGATGAGATGTCAGTGACTGACACTCAATCTGGGCACTTTGGGGATTAGGACTGAAGCCCTCAGGTCCAAGGCAATCAGTGACACTTCCCTTTGTCAGAAGGGAGAAGGCCTTGAGGTGTTTTGCCAGGCTGAAGAGGTGGGACGTCTTCAGCCCAGCAACCAGGAGCATGCCCATTTAGCGCATGTCCAGCTCCTGGCTACCTGACCTGAAAATAAAAAGAGTCTGCCAGGCTGACTTTTGATCAGCCTGACAGATAATCTTTTTTAGGGGGCAAAAAGTGAGGGGGCGTGGCCCCTCGGCCCATTAGGGTGGGCCACAGTTGGCTTAGACCTTCATACGCATCTTAAAAGTGATTGTTTTGAAAAATGAACTTGGAACTATTTCTGTCACTTCTGCACCCTGACGACAATGACATTAGTGACCTAAAAGACAAGTCAGTTGTCATGTGCACCTTGGAGGTGGCCACATTCCTATAGATAGGTTAATACTGTAGTTTAATAAATCAAAACACTCGTTTTTGTACAGCTTCTATTCTAAACTCATGTACTTGAAGATGATTTGATATGGGATAATAATGTAAAAGGATCAGTGAAGTTAAATATTTGCATAAGGTTACACCGTTTAGTTAAGCGGGAAGTCAGGATTTTTCCCTAATTTTCTTATGTCCATTTGTACAAATCAGTTACTTAATGGGTATGTATTTGTCCCTCCTTTCAATTCAAATGTTAATTCTTTAATTGTAGCTCTTTCTCCAGAAGGGTAGAGTGTGATGTCTGGCAGAAGCCACATGAAAGCTCATCTTTTTTTGGGCTCGAGATTGCACAAGGACCTCTAGCTGACCCAGATTCATGCATCTGACTCAGGCCTGTCTCTAGCTTTCAGTGACCAGTGCACCTCTATGATACATGAGAGAACCTTCAAATATACCAGTCTAGCTAGCTTATGATTTTCAGAACAACATCTGTGCCTAGCTGAACAACTGTGATTCTGAGATTAAATTTCAGGCAGACAAATATATTCCTTCTTAATAGGTAAGGGGCCTGTATCTGCAGTGATTGCATTCATCACTAAACTACCTTTCTTTCCCTGCTGGGAATTAAATAGTATATCCCCTCCACATAATATTTTGTTACACCATGTACATCTAATTATTATTATTTTACAGATTCTGCAATTAGCCTTTTATTTAGCGAGCTGACTTCATGCATGGTGTAGAGAGCTGGGTTCTGGCTACTGTACCCTCCCTCCATTTTTAGCCTTTTTTTTAGATACAACTTCGACTGAAGTTCACTGGGTTCCTGCTAACCACGTCCCCAAAGTCAGTGTTCCTTCCCTAATACAAGACATCTGGTCACTTGATCCCCAAGTGACCTGGCCCTTCAGCCCCCTGTACATCCCTAGTAAATAGTACCTCTGGTACCTAGGGCATGAATACTGAAGAGGGCCCCTCAGAGCTGCAGCACAATTTGTGCCCCTCTGAGGGACCCAGCACCAACCTTATGCAGACTGCCATTGCAGGCTGTGTGGCAAGGTGCTTTCAAAATTGAAAACATGACATGGCACACAGCCTGTGTGTCATGTCCCCTAACACTGCATGCAGTATATGTAAGTCATTCCTTTATCAGGCCTTACAGCCCTAAGGCAGGGTGCATTACATAACATGTGAGGGCATATATGCATGAGCAAATATGTCCCTACAATGTATTTGTCGATTCCTAGACATAGTAAGTGTACTGTGTACAGGGAAGCCATTTTAAATGCATGTGCTGGACCCTGGTCACTACGAGTTACCCAGCTACATGACCCCTGGGATGTTTGATATCAAACATCTCTCTCGGAATAATAAACCCTCACTGATTACAGTGATTGATTTATTAAGAAATGCACAAAAAGGACACCTTTAGAGGTGCTCCCTGAAAACCTACCAACTACTGTTATGTTGACTGACTGGTCCTTACCAGTTCAGCCACAAAAGATGCATTTCTGGCCTCTCAAGGTGAGAGCCAGCGCTCTTGAGGGCCGGAGACGCAAGCCTGCACTGGGCGGAGGTCTTATCACCTAACCCCGAGCAGGAAGCTTCAAAGGCCTTGCCGCCTTTGTAATGCGACCCAGGTCTCTCCAGATGGCAGAAATTACCAGCTTCCCTGTCCTGACCCTACTTTTGGTGGCTGCACAGGCAAGAAAATTAAGCAGAATAGGAGGTGTGCCCACTTCATGCCAGGCCACCCGTAAGGTGGAGAAGCTGAAGTGGACACTACTTTTCAAATTCCGCCATCTTGTTTGGAAGGAATTAGGCCACTAGGGTTAGGGTTCTGCTCACTTCCCAACAGAAGTGATCACAGAAGGGGTGTAGTAACCCTAAGGTGGGCAGCCCATTTGCTGCCACCTAGCACTCCCTGTCATGCCCGTAAATAGAATATTTAGATGGCACCCCAGAACCCTAGAACTCAGATTTCGACAAGTTAAGAAGACCTGGACAAAGAAGAGTTGCACCCGCAGACGAGGAAAAGAAGAAGCAGCTGATCATGCCGGACTGCATGCGGGCCTCAAAGGACCCAAGAATTTGACTTGTCTGGCCTTCCATAAAGACTTAAGTCTCCCATGAGCAGCGGACCTGCTCTGCAATAAAAACCTCCAGAAAGGAACCCTGCAGCTGCTGGAACCTCAGAAACCTGACACTTGAAGTGACCACTACACCAAACGTCCATGACCCTAGTGGAAGCCAATCAACTGTGCCAATGCTATTCCCCAGCTATCCAGAGACAGAGTCCAGTTTGGTCTCTCCCATCTTAGACTCACCTGAGACGCCTGCACCCTCTGCATGCAGGCCCCCCTCACCCACAACCTGGTGGTGAGAGAAAACCTGACACCTCCAGCAACCATTGCACCTGTCACCCCTGACCTGATCCAAGGTGGGTCACTGGTGCCAACGATGTCCCCCAGCCCCTAAGAGCTCAAGTCCAAGTCAAGCTGGGTCCAACCCTGCCAGACTCCCAGATGGCGCCTGCAACCTCAACACACAGGACCCCCTGACCGCGAGTGCTCTGGGGTGTGAAAAGCCAACACCTAAAAACACCCCTGCACCTGTCGCCCCTGGGCACAGGAGAAGATGGCCAAAGATGCACTTCTGTCTCCGAGCACCCCAAGTCTACTGCCCACCTGTTTGTTGTCCCTGACTGGCTTCCCAACCAGAGCCTGCAGCCTGTTTTTTCATAATGTCCAACTCCCATAGAGAATCATTGGGCACCCGATGCCTTACTGCACCCCTGCACCCGGCTGTCCCAGTGCTGCCCAGTGTGACCTGCTGGTATGGTTTTGTTCAGTGCCCAGTACTTACCTTTAATCTCTGAGATTGGGCCCGCAAGTCGTTGCTAACCCTGTGTTTGCTGAACACTGTTCCATAGGATAACATTGAGAGGTTGGTTCACCTGCCTCACCGTAGTGTCCACTGATGCATCATGCACCCGGCTGCAAACTTCGGGGATAAAGTCGTTTACCGACAATCCTTCTGGCCAAGACAGGTGGTGGAACAAACAAAATTGCCCAAGTCCCTTCTTAGGGACCACCTCAATCAGTGAAGTCCGCAAGTGCTGCGTGCTGCAAATGCCAATTCTTAAAGGGTCTGGCCATCCTTCCCTGCTGTACCTCCTTCATCAATTTTTCCCACACCAACTGTTCCTGCCCCTTCACAGACTTCAGATTTTCCTCCCATTGACAACCACATTGCCCCTTATAGCACAAACTAAAACCCTCAGACAAAAACGGGCCTCAACAACTACGGTTGCCCTCTAAACAAAACAAAGCCAGCCAATGATGTAACTTATCGAGCTTAACTGGAGTATGAGCCTTTTGCCATAGCCTGCTGATTCCCTTGTCCCCTCCCACATTCACCAGGACCCGTCCACTGTCTTCTGGACTTGGCAACTCCCCCCTCCCCCATTCTGTAACCCACACTAGGTAAGCATGTGTTTACCTTCACATTTGGAGCACTCATGCTTATATTTACAAAACTATCTCAAGCACTGCCCCCTATTGTATGAGGAGCATGTCCCTGATGCTCCTGCGGCCCCCACCCCATCCGAGGTGGGGCATCCTCAAAAGGGCTTGTAAATGACTGGCCAACCGCTTGCCGTATAAGTCGACGGAGCTGGCCGCTCAGATGTCATAGTCTGTAAAAAGAGTTCTTTATCTAGCTGCCTCCAGATTCCTTCCACTTCTTCTGCCATCCTCGCCCTCGAAACTCCCCAATGTAACTTGAGGTTTGCTCACTACGTCCATGCATTTAAAAAGCACAATGCTCCTCTCCAGGTACTTCTCACAATAAACCCTCGTATATATAAGAAATGCAGCAGTCCAACTCTCAGTATTTACCGGGACCTTCGGCCTGCCCGAGAGCTCATATTCTTCCTCCTTCGAGCCCTCCTTAGCCCTTATCTCTCTATACAGTAACTTAAGGAGCTCTACATATTCCTCTTTCCATATTCGCTCTTTGGTCACCATCATCAAATGTGCTCCCAGCGCCTTTGTGATGCCCATGTAGGGAAGCTTATTCCACAGAATGTCCTTACTTTATTTTTTAACCCATTCCTGTTTGTCCTACCCAGTGTCATCCCCCAACAATTCTCACCCTTTGTTCCCCCCTTGGCTCAATGCCCGTGCCCTGGTCTTACACATACTTACCCTTCAGCAAACGGATACCCTGCTCTCCATTTGTCCGAGTATCCCTACTGTTGCCTGTACCCCAGTCTCTACCCACCCTCCAATCCCTTCCCCTCATGCACTTACTTCCCTGGCCTCAGAGTCGGGGCTTGCACTAAAGCCGTCCGCCATAGCGGAGGTTTCAGTTCCATCATGATGTCAACTGTCTTTCCTGGTAACTCTTACAGGTTCTGCAAAACACCAAGCCTCCTCTCCCCATTAGTGCTCCCTAGCCCTATCTGCAAATCACACAGGGCTCCCCACCATTCCTGCTTTTGCTCACCCTCAATTTTTCCTTTCTCATGTTCCTCCTCACCATAATCCAATTCCCACTCTTCTATTCCTCTCTCACACCATAATCTCCACTGGTGCTAGGCACATCTCCATCACCCACACTACCATCTCCAAACTGAGTGTCATATAGGTCCTGTGAGGGGGCCCTATCCATGCATGGTGAATGCAGATCCTATAACCTGCTGTCTTTCTACCTGGTCCAGTGCCACACCCAAGTGAGCTGCACTGACACAAGCTCTGATTTCGGGTCGAGATTCCAATGCCACACTAGACCTTCTCAGGTGGAACCCAGATCTAACCACCATACCAACCTGCCACACCTGGCTGCCTGCAAACAGACCCCCTCCTGCCATATTGGGTACCATAACACCATACCCACCTTCCCAGACCTCCATCCCCAAAAAGCTCATCTTCCCTCCACACAACCAAGGGGGATCTGGCTGCCTGCCCCTACTCCCCCACCTAATCCCTCATGACACTAGACCCACTCAACATGCCCCTGGGGACGAGGGGTGAAAGATTTATAAAAATGGGCTGAAGAGGCATGTACAGACCCAATCACCTTCTTCTTTCCCATTGTATATCACTTCAGGAAACCACCAAAACAATTATTCAGTGAGAGAAGTAATTGCCAACAACAACAAATTCAGCGCAGTTTGATCTCTGCTCACCAGACAAACTCCCATTGGGGCCCTAACAGTACCTTTTAGATGGATTTGAGCACAAGGACCGAGGGACGTGGCTCCCGCGAGGAATGCTGGCAGTTGTAGTGCTGCCCTGTGGCCTTTCTCCAAAGTCTCTCCCTCGCATCGGGCCCGTAGAGTGCCTAAATAGTGCCTCCAGGCATGATTACAGCTGTGCGACGGCCCACATCCTACGAGGATTGCTGGCAGTTGTAGTGTTGCCCCGTGACCTTTCTCCAAAGTCTCTCCCCCTGCCAAAGTTATATGTTTTAATCAAGAGTTTGTCTTGTGCTGATATATTACTTCTGCACCTAGGAGAAAATGACTTAGTGAAGATGAAAGGTTTGGCGCTAATGAAATAAATAAGAAATGATTTGCTGGTTATTAAGGCTGCCTGGACAGGGACCACAGTTGTACTGAATGAACTTATGCCAAGAAGGAATTGGAGGGGTGGCTTAAAGCTGGGAGCAATCGACAGAGCACGCAGGAAAGGAAACAGGGAGCTTCGGAAGTTTTGTTGAGCAGCCGGGTTTCATTTACCTTGATCACAAGGATATCATATATGAATCTGTAGAGTTCTTCAGCGACAACAGGGTGCATCTCTCATTGTTTGGTGTGGAACTATACCTGATGCAAATAAGGGGTATCATAGCAGACTTGCACCTACCAGTGGCAATGTAAAGGATTAAAATGGTGAGAGGGTTCAGGGGGACAGAAAAACTCAGTGTTTTTTTCTTAGGTGGCAGGTTCTTGGTAAGTTTAATGAGTTATAACAACAGAAAAAGTTGGTCAGTTTAATACCTGGTTGAGAATTTGGAGTGGTGGCAAGGAGTAGAGGTAATCAAATGAAGGATAAAGTCAAAAACAAATCCTTGAAGCAAGAGTGGGGATACATGGATATAAGTGATGAGAGTGGTGTTTAGAAGTTTGACTGACAGGATTGTGAAGGGGTAATTAGGGGAGGACCCTTGAATAGTTATGACTATGTATAGTGAGGACGGGAGACTATTAGGATGTAAGACATTAGAGCCAGAGGTTGGTATTATGTTTAGGAATGCACCTTTCTCATTAAAGCAGCCTTTTACACACTAATAGGAGTCAGTGGTTCTTGAATGAGCTGTCCCGCCCAATAAACATTGCGAAGTCTGCAGCGTGTGCGTCTAGAATCCATCTTAAAGCCCAAATTTATCATACTTTCATGCAGCGCAACAAGCCACCTTGCTGCGCTGCGTAATAGGGCAGAAATGTGCTGTATTTTATATTGCGCATTCCTGTCCTGTTTCGCTGGCTCACTTTTGGCTGCGTAGCACCAATGCAGGCACCCTGGCGTCCTGGTGCAAAGGTGCCTGCGTTGCACGCAAGATTGTTTTTTGTGCAGGAAGAAAAACCTTCCTGCACAAATATGATCCTCAGAGGCATGTTGCTCTCTCTATGTGCATTGCAGAATGCAGCCCATGCCGAAAGAGGAAAACTAAGAGAAACACAAATATTTCTCCTTGTTACGTGAGGAGGTGTAGCATTTTGACACATTCCCAGGTCTACCACTAATGGTAAATCTGGAAATGCTCCAAAATCCATGGGTGGATGTGCGGGAACACCCACGCCCCACCTTTGGAAAGCCTCCTGGGGCAGAGTAACACAAGGCAGCGATTTGCGCTGCCTTGCATGACTCCAGCTTTATCAAGCCATGCATTGTGGCCTTGCGTGGCTTGCTAAATCTGACTTTTGTGTTGTGTCGCCCTTGCACCGCCTTACGTGGCACAAGGGCGACGCAACACTATGATAAATCTGGCCACAAATGTTTTCACAAGACGATAAATGACACCGAAAACTATATTCAGGAGTACAATTACTCATGCATTAGTTGTACCGGCTTGTTCAAACCAGCTTGTAAAACGGTGTCAGCGAAATAAGCTCTCACTAATGACATCTCTGTGTAACTTGTAGGTCACAGGTTGGAAGCCCAGCAGGACTAACTCACCCTTTCACCCTACTGGAGTCGAGAAATTGAAGACCACGGAATTAGATAATTGTATCGCCTGTTATTTTACAGTCGTATCAAATGGCAATGCCACTATACAAATACCTGGTTTTATTAGTCCCTCTCCAGGCAAACTGAAAACTGACACGTATTCTTTCAACCTTTGACCTTAATGAATCAGAACCCAGTTAAGCTTATTGAGGATGTCAGTTTGTCCTTTCCTCCAATGTGATTCCAGTCCTCGTTACTAAAGGATAATACATCTTCTCTACATACCCTTGCACACTCCGTTCATTAGTCCCCGAGGATCACTCCTCGTGATTTCCGCTCGCAGAGCTTCCGCTCAGAGCAACACCTTTCAAAGGTCTGTTTTGAATGATATTGTATTGTCGTGTGCTTTGCTAATCTCATATTTGAATTGCTTTTTTTTATTTGAAGATTGTCTCCTCCCAAGAATCCTACATTTCCAATAAATATCAAGTACTATAGGATAAGGGATATTTAGAAAATGAACAGAAAGTAGGCCCACAAACATTTGATGAATGTGAGCAAGTAAAACAGGTAGTAATTTCAAGACACTTTCATAAGTCAAAGCATAGGAACACACTCCACATTTTAGTTTATAATAAATTATCAAATGAAAAAGAAACTTTGAGATTTGCCGCTTAATCCCGCATTCCAAGTGGCCAGTTGTGGGACGGTGGGGGCGTTATTTATCAGCCAAGTGTAAAACAATAATCCAGGGATCAGTATTTATCAGGTCCAATAAATAACTATTTGCAGATTTCTCCATTTAACTACGGAATAATATGCAGATTTAGGTGCTTTCTGAACCGAAATCAGTATGACCTGGAATGTACTGGTTACTTTACCACGGGTAGATTCTGGCTAATACACTTGTAATTTCAATCCCTGAAAAAACATGCTTGTGTTTGGGCAGGACAAAAGCTGCACTCATTAAGGGACTATGGGCTTGATTTAGAGTTTGGCGAATAGGGTTACTCCTTCGCAAACGTGAGATATGCCGTCCGCCGTATTCTGATCCCATAATACCCTATGAAGATCATAATACGTCGGACGGATAACCTGTCCATCAAACTCCAAATCAGGCCCTATGTGCCGAAATAAGAGTGTTCAATTCTGCAAAACGTATATCACATTTCCTGCTTTGTTAGTCAATTTCACACTTCTCCTAAAATGCTTGAGAACCAGAGCAGTGTGATGTCGAAGCATTTCCCAGACAGGCCCAGCCTGTGATGAAAGAGGAAGGGGACAGATCACATACTTTGTCTGGTGTGAAGGGCTGAGCTTGTGTTTAGGTACCTTGCAGAGTGTGCAGAGTTGCAATGTTTTTCTCCACAAATTTAAGAACGTTTTTTAAAAAACTTTACAAAGTTTTGAAAATCACATTTATTGGGAGAAAACACCAGGGTCCTGGTTACAGCTTATGCAGAATATGTTGGGGTATTTCTCACACCTAGTAAATAGTATTAGCCAGGGTAGGTTCTGGTAAATTCCATGGTTTTGTCGAAGAATAGAGGCACAACATGCAGAATCGCTATTTAGCACAACAAATTTGACATGTTTTTCTTTTTCTCACCTCACTTTTGCCCCAATAAACTTTGTCATTTAACGAGGAGTGCTGACTTTAATGGATTCTGTAGGGATCAGGTGCACTAAACATCATACCACTAATAATTGTGATTCCTGTGCAAACAGGTATTTGAGGAAGATCGCATTTCACCAGGCCTCCCATAATCAGCCCCTAAGAAAGCAAATTCTCTTGCACAAAACTGTGATGAGGAAATTCTCTTGCAAGTGGAGTTGAAAATCTCACACACTTTTCAAACTGTATAAAGTGCTAGATTTGCCTTAATCACCTAACCTTGAAAGCTAAGGGCCTGATTTAAAAAAAGTGGCAGTGAAAATGGGTGCAGCGCCACTTTCCTTGCACCTCTACCCCCCCAATGCCACCATTTGTGCTCCGTATCTAAGATATGGGGCACTATGGCAATAGTTAGGAAACTAGCGTCAAAATGTTTGACACTAGTTCAGAGCTTTGCAGGATTAGAGTGAAAAATGTTGACGCCAATCCTGCAAAGCACACAGAGTCCCATTACTCTGAGCAGGCGTTAAAAGTGCCCCAAAAAAAGATGCCAAAAAAATCTTAGATTTCTTTGCGCCATTTTTTCGACCCCCTAACAGGGGAACACCCCCTTTGCATACATTATGCCTGGCACAGGCATAATGTAGCGCAAAGTGTTACAAAGTGACGCAAATCATACATTGCACCACTTTGTAAATTTGACGCAGCGATTTTGGCCTCGTTGGGGCACATAAGTGTTTAAAAACAAATTATGTTAATGTGGAACAAGGAGGCGCTAGGGGCTATTAAATCTGCCCCTAAGTTTAACACATCACTCATTGATAGTACTTCGACCTAAGTAATGCAGTAAATGTTTGTGACTAGCAGTACACAAGAAATAGTCTCTGATGATCATGGGAGTGATGCAAGATAACACACCACCACCACTTGTTAAATTTGGTGAGGTGCTGTGACAATATTTGGGACCTCAAGGGAATGTAGAGGCCTTTTTGTTCATCAACTATGAAGACATCTCCTTGTCTGACGGTAGTTTATTTCCCCCTCTTAAACATCTTTTAAAAATTGTAACGCCCTCAGAAAAAGTCTTAATAATCCACTGTAGGGAATGCCCGTCCAAAGCTCTCAGATTTAGAGTTTCCAATATATGTCGGGCTTAATGCCACCTTGGTCCTCGTTTCCGGACTTATGGTGAACATTAGTGCACATTCACTATCCCAACTGCCAAAAATGCCTTACACAGCACGTTACCCTACTCTCTCTTGTCACTAAAACATGTGGAAACGGTACAATGGAGAGTCTTTCGTGATGAGGCGAAATGGTTGTTATTTTTATACATGCTTTAGCAAATGGACACACCCACGTGTACTGGAGGCAGGACTACCTTTGTAAGGACCATGTCAATGACTGTTTTACTGATGCTATCTCTGAAGTGCTCCGCTGCACTCGTGGCTAGCACTGCGGCCATCGCGGGAGGGGACCTGAGGTGGTTTCATGTCCCAGGTGCAGGTCTTTTGCAGAGCCCACGCTCCTTGTAAATCTATTTATAGATTTGCACAGCATTATTTTTATTTGTTATTGTTAATAATGCACAGCTTGCATTAGTAGTGTCTAGCTGATCCGCTCTCCTACCTGGCCGATGTGCAGTCCGTAAATTGTGGCATGAAGGCACACCATATTTAAGAAGAGAGCGTTGGAATCGGCAGTCCTGTCAGAGTTAGACTTGTGTATAAGTACGTCAATAATCTCTTCTCTGCCCGGCCACGCTGATTTCAAAGTCGCCCAAAAAATGTCTCGTGCAAACAAATGAACAGGAAACAGCGGAGCAGAGCAAATAGCGAGCTTGTCCATCAGGCAGTCCTTTTGAACTGATTGGATTCATCCATGGCAAACACACATATGAGGATCTGGAACTAACTTTACATAAAACACAAGGTCCCAGATTTACAAACAAATCACAGGTAGCAAGAGGGAGCAGATCAGTTCCATGTATAGAAAGAAGTGCTACTGTTCTGCTCTCTCCCTACCCTGGTACACTTGATGCTGCCAGGCGCCAATACAGACACCCTCGCACCATAGTGTAAAGGTGTTCGAGTTGTGGTCAGCATAATTTTTGTGAAAAGGAAGGGGTCCCTTTTGGTACAAAAAAAGCGCTGAAAGGCAATTGCCTCTTTGTATGTGTGCTGCAGAATACAACATACATGCAAAGAGGAAAAAGCAAGAAGAAATAGAAATATTTGGCTTCATTACACCAGCCTCACAGAGGGGCAGGATTTGGCACAAATCCATATCTACAATACTTTGAGGATATGGACTTGCATCAAAATTCATGGGTGGATGCATGGGAGCACCCGTGCACTGATAGAGCGTTCCGTCCTAATAAATTACCTGTATTTTGACGCTCTTGGGTCGATGAATCTTTTGACCAAGTGGGGTTCTCTTCACCGAGATTAGTCAATTTAATCAAATCAATAATCAATAACGAACATAAGCAATGCCCTGATCAACATAACACTTCACAATTAATCCAGAAAACATTTCGGCGAACCATGTCCTTTCGGCCATGAATAACCACACCAGTTCATTCAAAGTTAATGAATTTATTTCCCTATATTAACAAAGCTAGCACGATATAAATGTGTCTCAACACCAAATGATATATGTAAATGAACATTAATAGCTGTCCATAACGGCGAAAAAGATGCAATCTATGCAGCATTTGAATAACAATGCATTCGATAATAGCAACGCAAACCACTAAAACTATAATCTGTAATGGGCTAATTGCATACATTAGTCAGCATAACAAGGTCTCAAATTGCATCGTGCAACAAATGAATCCTCATCTAACCTCAAATTAGCATCTGCATGTGGGATTTCATGCAAAAACAATTTAGCAACATTGATTTGGAAAACTCCTAACTAGGGCTCTTATCAAAAATCAGCAGTTGGTTACCTAAAAAGAAACTCAATGCAATTGTACATTTTCCTTTCATATTTACCAAATTCAATCAGCATTCAAGGAAGTCTTCGTCTCACAGGTACCGGTTTCGATCAGCATGGGACGGGGGCAAAGGGGGCAGGGTGGACGGGGCAATTGCCTCACAGCGGCAAGATAAAAGGACAAAACTACTACTTTATGCAAAGGGGCAAATCAAAGTTAAAGTCTCTAGGGTGAGAATTACTTAAAGTCTCTTTCTCTCGATTAGAGAAAGCATCAAAGTCTCATTCAAAATGGCGTCGAACATCAATTGGCATCGTAGAAGATGGCAAAATGACGAGGTCGGCAAGATGGGCCATAATGGCTGCAATGTCTAGAGTCCTCAATGGGTGCAATGGGTAATGGCCGCTTTCTTCTTGTGCACCAGGTTTAAATAATCAACAGTTCAAATCCAGTAGGGTCTTCCATTGGAGGGTTCATAGGTTGGCTTCAAATTGTCCAATCAAAAACAACAATTCACAAGCTTCTACCTAGGCATACATTATCCTTGGAGTCGGGAACGTAAGTTGCAACATATTTTACCAATTAACTCACTTTCAGAGCTTCTATTGTCTGCACCTGCAGATTGACCTTGGAGCAAAGAAGAAGATGCCAGGCTGGCACGAAACCTTAAAGATAAGCATGTGAACCGATCTCACTGGAAAAGTACAGCTTCAAGCAAGAATACACGTTTCATTAGCACATTAGAAAAACACGAGCATCTAAACCGTGAGACAAGGCAACTAGGCCGAAGCCTCCACTAAAGTTATGCTAAGTTAAAACATTTCAAACAAGCAAATCATGGCACACGTTTACGGTTATGTCAGATTAGTACAATTCTAATACATCACGTTATATAAAGCACGCTTATAAATGTTGGCGAACTACTCTAAGGGCACATTTGTCCCAGTACAATCTTTATTAGTTCGGTTAAAGTCACACTTGATTATTGCAGCACTACGTTTATGCGCTAATAAATGTAAAACCTTCATTTCTGCGTCATCAGCACCACCCCTGGAAAGTCTTTTTGATGCATAGTAACTCAAGACAGGGCTTTGTGCTGCGATGTGATACTTCTGTTTACATTTCGAAGCAAATCGGGATTCACCTTGGATTGTAAATACCAACGCAACACTTTGTGTCGGGCTTGTGCTAAAAAATTTACACAAACCCAATGTAAAGTGTTTGTAAATCTGGGCAATAATGCTGCTATTGTTGCTACAGGAATGGATAACTGACAGTGTTAAGCCATTTGAGTTTTTTATTGATATTGGTGTAGTGAACATTTTTTACTGGTGTGTCTTCAGTGTGCAGGGATGCACTGAATGTGTGTTGGAACATATGCAGCTCTGTTGCTGACCAAAAACTGTATTACCACATGGCTCTTGTATGTCACGGAATGTGTGCTGCCACACTGCTTTGGGGCAAGTGGACCAGTATCTGAGATGTGGGGATTAATGTGCGATGACCAGTGCTGTGCATATTGTGTATGAGAATTGTGTGTATTTTTGTGTAAGGCTTGAGTAAGCGTGCTTGTTGTACTTGAAAATCAAGGGATTGTCTGTTTAATGTGATTGGCTTTAGGTCTTGCAGACGGCCTGATGTTGGTGTCGAAAAGGATGTGTTTGTCTAAGGAGGTTTCCTATTCAGTATATTGTTTCATGAGGCTTAGTGTTGAGTGTTGTGCAGGTTACATGACGTGAATAACGTATGTGTGGTGATGAAACCAACAAGTTAATAGTGGGTTGTGGCAAGCTTTGGCCGAGGACATAGATCCACTGAGAATCTCATTCGCCCCTGAGTCAGTCCGAGGTTATGAAAATTCAAATACCTCACAAGAGAAAGTGAAAACGGTGAAACGTGAAGAGAAAAAAAGAGAAAACAGAGAAGCACTTACTGTGGATGAAGCACACAGGTTGGCTCACTGACAGCTTCTCAGGCGGCTTAAGGTGTGAGTTCTAGATGAGTATGGTAATAATCGATAGGTAAATGGGCATGAAATACAAAGCAATTTATGTGGTGCTGCACACCCCAGAATGGGGACTAGTGGCGGAGAAGACAATAATGAGACCAGATGCAGACCAGGGTACCAAAACTGAACCCCACAATACAAATTAGAGGAGATTCACGATCAGCAGCAGACAGGGGGCAAGACAAACAACATTCAAACAGACAAGGACAAAACACAGAAAAGTAGTAGAGCAAAAACTAGCATGAAAAGGGAGAAAACAAGAAAGGTGTGGGAACGTAGAATGGGTGAACTAAGTGGCATTTTTAAACTAATTAGGCTTCAGTGATAAACTCCGCTCCACTGGAGAAGGTTTGGCCACTTAACATGGAGTCCTGGCCATATTCCACTGACTGCCGCATGGTGGAGTTCTTTCCTGTGTGAGGCTCACCACCAGTGAGTTGGCAAGTGCAACCGAGAATTGGCACCACCTAGCTTGATTTTTGGGTGCTAAGACCACACCTGGCGCGATTCATGGGGGTTGCAATCATTTGCATTGGGAAAGCTGCTACTTGAGTAGAAAATCTACACGAGCACCTACAAAACCAACTTGAGCAGCAGAACACATTGGCACGCCACATGATGCCATTCGCTCTGCCCTTTGGTCAGTGTCTGTGTCACTCCCCCCATGAAGCACCACCTCTTGCTTCTGCTGCCCTCTGTGTGCTCTAGGCTTGCCCAGCTCTGTGTTTGAGGCCCTCCTCCAGAACAGGCTCCCACCTGTGCCTCATCCCTGGTGGTCTAGTGGTGGCCTTTCTGTCTTTCTGTCACCTGCTTTTCTGCCTTTCCTAACTTTTTGTCTGCCTGTATCATGTTTCCACTTTTCTCTCCTTTGTCACTCCTGTTCACTCACTTTTCCCTCTTTGCCTCCTTTTGCTGCTTCCCCTAGCTCCCCTGCCGCTGCTGGCCCTTGCGGTCCCACCCCCTCTCAGTGCCACATTTCCCGCCTCTCAGCTGACGACCCATCCCACCTCCCACCTCCCTCCCCTTCTTAAAGGTGGTTGCAGTGAGGCTGCCCAGCGGGCGCACCGCTGGCATGCCAAAGGCGCACCCAGCACCACAGACCATGGCTCCTGCACCACCTTACATTGCGAATGCCAGCACCATGCACACTCTCAACACCGAGGGCTCAGCCACATGCCACCTGCTTCACCTAAGGACACCCAAGGCCCGAGCTCCTGCCGCAACTGCACTTTCACCTGCCACCGCACGCCAAATGCCCCCTCCACTAGCGCATCCAGACACCTCAGATGCATACTATTCAACACACGCTCCCTCATCAAACAGGCAATAGAACTATGGGATCTATTCAACTCCATTGCCCCCAATGTTGCCTTGTTCACAGAGACCGGGATAACAACCACCTCAATCCCAGACATCACCACTGCCATCCCCAAATGCTACAAGATTATCCATAAAGACCGCGTCAACTGACCAGGAGGAGGCGTTGCCATCGTCCACAAAAACGCATTCCACCTCACGACCAGCATTGGTGTCTCAGCCCCCTTTGCCAAACACCTACACTTTCATATTCAGACCAATTCGAACACCACCCTTCATGGTACCGTTATCTACAGATCCCCCCCCAGTCTCTCCCCCCCCCTTTCAGCAAAGCCCTGGCTGACCTCATTGCTTCCCATGCCCTTACCTCAGCAAACTACATCCTCCTCAGTGACCTCAACTTTCACCTCAACAGCCACAGTGACCTGAACACCTCATCCCGCATGGAGAACCTCACCACACTCAGACTCAAACAACTGGTTAACCTCCCAACACACTCAGCAGGACACACTCTCGACCCTGTCTTCTCCGCTGGTAACAACATCTCCTTCTCACACACCACCAAACTCCACTGGCCCAACCACCACTGTATCCATTTTTCCTTCACCAAGACCACAAACGTCACCACGCCCACCGCTCCCTTGCAAAAACTGGAGCACGGTCACCAAAATCCAGCTCACTACCGCACTCTGCCACTCCCCACAAATGGACACCACGGACGCCAAAGCCTCGGCCCATAACCTCCACCAATGGATTGCTGACTGCGCCAACACTCTAACCCCTCCAAGGAAAACTGCAGGCAATCAACACCACAAGAAACCCAGCTGGTTCTCCCCTGACCTCCAAGAGTCAAAGAGCACCTGCAGATGACTCAAGAGAAAGTGCAAAAGCAGCAAGAGCACAACAGACTGCAAAGCCTTCAAAGACGCCGTCACATCACACCACCGGCTCATCAGATCAGCTAGAAAATCAGTCATTCAGGAGCACATCAACACCAGCGCACCCAGCAGGAAAGAACTCTTCACCATAGTAATATAATTTGAGAAACCTGATATAGACACCACAGACATCTCCCCTCCAAAGACTTCTGCGACAACCTTTCCACGTTCTTTCACCAAAAACTCCAGGACATCTACGAAGGATTCACAAGCCAAGAACCAGCAGCACCACAGACTCCAACCCCCTAGAATTTAGAACAGTGTTATAAAACAGAACCAACTTGCTGTGTAACAACCAAAGCAAGCTCAGTATGAATTTTGCATGCAGCTGCACTTCATGCTCTCAACTAACTTGTTGGCCAGTGATGTACAAATCACATTTTATGCTACCTGAATTAATCTAGGCTTTTTCTTTTAAATGTGGCCCAACTACGTAGCGGAGTACTTTGTTGTAAGTTTTTTAGGATAGCTCAGCAGCCTTTTGCATCTGCTACAGTGGCCTCTACGTATCCTGAAGGGAACAGCATTGATGTCTACCTAGCTGTTTTCAAGGCCTAAAAGCAAGTCAAATGTTAGTGTGCTATATAACTGTAGTAATTATTAATTTCAAAGTATGTTGTTTGATCTATTACATCAGGCAGTGCCAGTGACTGCAGTGGGTGGCTGCTGCAGCTGTCTCCTAAAAACAACTTGGGCCATATCACTTACAGGACTACCAACCCTGATCAAAATTTCACATGGTGAGTGAAGAGGTGGGGCCTTAAAGGGGACTGGACCAACAGAGAGGCCGAGCTTGAAGCCCATTACTGTATGAACAGTGACACAGCAGCAATGGATGTGGTGAGGCCATAGAAAAGACGCAGGGTTTAGAGGGCATCATGAACTAAGCAGCCCACCATCCTCTGCAAAGAATAGTAACAAGGTGTTAGAAATTGAGTCTCTAGTTGGCAGAGGTATGCACCCTGTCCAAGTGGGGAACACAGTCCTACTCAGGGTAAGTCCAAGACGTGGCCTAAATTAACCTGTGCTCTCCCTCTGGTAGCTTGGCACAGAGTGGCAGGCTTAACTTAGAAGGCAATGTGCAAAGTATGTGTGCAACCTACATACAGCAATCACCATGAAAACACCATAAAAAGACTCCACACAGGTATGTGAAAAATAGAGATTATTTATCTGAGTACAAGACCGAAGCAGCAAAAATCCAATTAATGAATCATATGATATGCAATTTCCAAATACATCGAAGAAGTGCTTTAGGCGGGGCTCGTTTTAGAGCCGTTGTGGTATTTCCTCTGCTTGTAAGTAAACCAATGTCAAGGTTCATACGCGGTGCTCAGCGCGTCCTGATGTTGAGACGGGGAAGAAAATGCGGCAAAACACTTCCCCACAGCTGCCCATGATATATATAGAACAATCCCCACTCTGCCTTGCAGGAGTACCTCTGTAGTGAATGCTGACGCTGGTGCGGCCCCGTTGGCGAAGAGGGGGCACCCACTGCTTGGTCATTGTAGGAGGCTGGACTGGCTTGTAGTGAGTACCAAGGGGTACTTGCACCTTGCACCAGGCCCAGTTATCCCTTATTAGTGTATAGGGTGTCTAGCAGCTTAGGCTGATAGATAATGGTAGCTTAGCAGAGCAGCTTAGGCTGAACTAGGAGACGTGTGAAGCTACTACAGTACCACTTAGTGTCATATGCACAATATCATAAGAAAACACAATACACAGTTATACTAAAAATAAAGGTACTTTATTTTTATGACAATATGCCAAAGTATCTTAGAGTGTACCCTCAGTGAGAGGATAGGAAATATACACAAGATATATATACACAATAGCAAAAATATGCAGTATAGTCTTAGAAAACAGTGCAAACAATGTATAGTTACAATAGGATGCAATGGGGAAACATAGGGATAGGGGCAACACAAACCATATACTCCAGAAGTGGAATGCGAACCACGAATGGACCCCAAACCTATGTGACCTTGCAGAGGGTCGCTGGGACTATTAGAAAATAGTGAGAGTTAGAAAAATAACCCTCCCCAAGACCCTGAAAAGTGAGTGCAAAGTGCACTAAAGTTCCCCTAAGGACAAAATAGTCGTGTTAGAGGGAGAATGCAAGGAAAACACAAATCAGCAATGCAACAACGATGGATTCCTGTCTGAAGGTACCTGTGGAACAAGGGGACCAAGTCCAAAAGTCACAAGCAGCTCGGAGATGGGCAGATGCCCAAGAAATGCCAGCGGTTGGTGCAAAGAAGCTCTTTCTAGGCTGAAGAACTGTGAATACTGCAGGAACGACAAGGGCTAGAGACTTCCCCTTTGGAGGATGGATCCCCCACGCCTTGGAGAGTCGTGCAGAAGTGTTTTCCCGCCGGATGGACGCCAACAAGCCTTGCTACACGCAAATCGTGCGTTTGGCGTTTTTGGACGCTGCTGGGGCCCAGGAGGGACCAGAAGGTCGCAAATTGGACCTGCAGAGAGAGGGGACGTCGAGCAAGACAAAGAGCCCTCACTGAAGCAGGTAGCACCCGGAGAAGTGCCAGAAACAGGCACTACGAGGATGCGTGAAACGGTGCTCGCCGAAGTTGCACAAAGGAGTCCCACGTCGCCGGAGACCAACTTAGAAAGTCGTGCAATGCAGGTTAGAGTGCCGTGGACCCAGGCTTGGCTGTGCATGAAGGATTTCCGCCGGAAGTGCACAGGGGCCGGAGAAGCTTGCAAAGTCGCGGTTCCCAGCAATGCAGCCCAGCGAGGTGAGGCAAGGACTTACCTCCACCAAACTTGGGCTGAAGAGTCACTGGACTGTGGGAGTCACTTGGACGGTGTCGCTGGATTCGAGGGACCTCGCTCGTCGTGCTGAGAGGAGACCCAAGGGACCGGAGATGCAGCTTTTTGGTGCCTGCGGTTTGCAGGGGGAAGATTCCGTCGACCCACGGGAGATTTCTTCGGAGCTTCTGGTGCAGAGAGGAGGCAGACTACCCCCACAGCATGCACAAGCAGGAAAACAGTCGAGAAGGCGGCAGGATCAGCGTTACAGAGTTGCAGTAGTCGTCTTTGCTACTATGTTGCAGGTTTGCAGGCTTCCAGCGCGGTCAGCGGTCGATTCCTTATCAGAAGGTGAAGAGGGAGATGCAGAGGAACTCGGCTGAGCTCATGCATTCGTTATCTAAAGTTTCCCCAGAGACAGAGACCCTAAATAGCCAGAAAAGAGGGTTTGGCTACCTAGGAGAGAGGAAAGGCTACTAACACCTGAAGGAGCCTATCACAAGGAGTCTCTGACGTCACCTGGTGGCACTGGCCACTCAGAGCAGTCCAGTGTGCCAGCAGCACCTCTGTTTCCAAGATGGCAGAGGTCTGGAGCACACTGGAGGAGCTCTGGACACCTCCCAGGGGAGGTGCAGGTCAGGGGAGTGGTCACTCCCCTTTCCTTTGTCCAGTTTCGCGCCAGAGCAGGGGCTAAGGGGTCCCTGAACCGGTGTAGACTGGCTTATGCAGAATTGGGCACCTCTGTGCCCAACAAAGCATTTCCAGAGGCTGGGGGAGGCTACTCCTCCCCTGCCTTCACACCATTTTCCAAAGGGAGAGGGTGTTACACCCTCTCTCAGAGGAAGTTCTTTGTTCTGCCATCCTGGGCCAGGCCTGGCTGGACCCCAGGAGGGCAGATGCCTGTCTGAGGGGTTGGCAGCAGCAGCAGCTGCAGAGAAACCCCAGGAAGGGCAGTTTGGCAGTACCAGGGTCTGTGCTACAGACCACTGGGATCATGGAATTGTACCAACAATGCCAGGATGGCATAGAGGGGGCAATTCCATGATCATAGACATGTTACATGGCCATATTCGGAGTTACCATGGTGAAGCTACATATAGGTAGTGACCTATATGTAGTGCACGCGTGTAATGGTGTCCCCGCACTCACAAAGTTCAGTGAATTGGCTCTGAACAATGTGGGGGCACCTTGGCTAGTGCCAGGGTGCCCTCACACTAAGTAACTTTGCACCTAACCTTTACCAGGTAAAGGTTAGACATATAGGTGACTTATAAGTTACTTAAGTGCAGTGTAAAATGGCTGTGAAATAACGTGGACGTTATTTCACTCAGGCTGCAGTGGCAGGCCTGTGTAAGAATTGTCAGAGCTCCCTATGGGTGGCAAAAGAAATGCTGCAGCCCATAGGGATCTCCTGGAACCCCAGTACCCTGGGTACCTCAGTACCATATACTAGGGGATTATAAGGGTGTTCCAGTAAGCCAATGTAAATTGGTAAAAATGGTCACTAGCCTGTCAGTGACAATTTGGAAAGAAATGAGAGAGCATAACCACTGAGGTTCTGATCAGCAGAGCCTCAGTGAGACAGTTAGTCACTACACAGGTAACACATACAGGCACACTTATGAGCACTGGGGCCCTGGGTTACCAGGGTCCCAGTGACACATACAACTAAAACAACATATATACAGTGAAAAATGGGGGTAACATGCCAGGCAAGATGGTACTTTCCTACACAACCCCCCCCCAAACGAAGGACAATAAGACTAGCCATTACCTGATGAGTCTTCATTGTCTAAGTGGAAATATCTGGAGAGTCCATCTGCATTGGAGTGGCTACTCCCAGGTCTATGTTCCACTGTATAGTCCATTCCCTGTAGGGATATGGACCACCTCAACAATTTAGGATTTTCACCTTTCATTTGTTTTAGCCAAAGTAGAGGTTTGTGGTCTGTCTGAACAATGAAGTGAGTGCCAAACAGGTATGGCCTCAACTTCTTCAGAGCCCAGACCACAGCAAAGGCCTCCCTCTCAATGGCAGACCAACGCTTTTCTCTAGGGGTCAACCTTCTACTAATAAAAGCAACAGGTTGATCCTGGCCCTCAGAATTAAGTTGTGATAGGACTGCCCCTACTCCTAATTCAGATGCATCAGTTTGGACATAGAATTTTTTAGAGTAACAAGGGCTTTTCAGGACAGGTGCAGAGCACATGGCCTGCTTCAGCTCCTCAAAAGCTTTCTGACAGTTTGCTGTCCATAATACCTTTTTAGGCATTTTCTTGGATGTGAGGTCATTAAGAGGGGCTGCAATGGAGCCATAGTTCTTAATGAACCTCCTGTAATACCCAGTGAGGCCTAGGAAGGCTCTCACCTGAGTCTGAGTGGTAGGGGGAATCCAATCAATAATAGTTTGGATTTTCCCCTGAAGTGGTGCAATCTGTTCCCCACCAACAAGGTGTCCCAGATAAACCACCTTACCCTGCCCTATCTGGCACTTTGAAGCCTTGATAGTGAGGCCTGCCTTTTGCAGGGCCTCCAAAACTTTCCAAAGGTGGACCAGGTGATCATCCCAGCTGGAGCTAAAGACAGCTATATCATCCAAATATGCTGCACTGAAAGCTTCCAGCCCTTGCAGGACTGTGTTCACCAACCTCTGAAAAGTGGCAGGTGCATTTTTCAAACCAAAAGGCATTACAGTAAACTGGTAATGTCCTCCAATGGTAGAAAATGCAGTCTTAGGTTTAGCATCTTCTGACATTTTGATCTGCCAATACCCTGCAGTCAAATCAAAAGTGCTTAGATACTTGGCAGATGCCAGTGTATCTATTAGCTCATCTGCCCTGGGTATAGGGTGAGCATCTGTTTTGGTTACCAAGTTGAGACCTCTATAGTCTACACAAAACCTCATTTCCTTCTTTCCATCTTTAGAATTGGGTTTTGGTACCAGTACCACAGGAGAAGCCCATGGACTGTCAGAGTGCTCAACCACTCCTAGTTCCAACATCTTCTGAACTTCTTGCTTTATGCAGTCCCTGACATGGTCAGGCTGCCTATAGATCTTACTTTTGACAGGTAAACTGTCTCCAGTATCTATAGTGTGCTCACACCAAGAAGTGGTGCCTGGCACAATGGAGAAGAGTTCTGAAAATTGTCCTAGGAGATTTATGCAATTATCTTTCTGCTCAGCAGTAAGACAATCAGCCAAAACTACCCCTTCCACAAGAGCATCTTGTTCTGTGGAAGAGAAGAGATCAGGTAGAGGATCACTGTCTTCTTCCTGTCCCTCATCTGTTGCCATGAGCAGGGTGAGATCAGCCCTGTCATAGTAGGGTTTCAGGCGGTTGACATGGAGCACCCTAAGGGGACTCCTGGCAGTGCCTAAGTCAACCAAGTAGGTGACTTCACCCTTTTTTTCAACAATTGTGTGTGGACCACTCCATTTATCTTGGAGTGCTCTTGGGGCCACAGGCTCCAAGACCCACACTTTCTGCCCTGGTTGGTACTGAACCAAAACAGCCTTCTGATCATGCCATTGCTTCTGGAGCTCTTGGCTGGCCTGAAGGTTTTTACTGGCCTTTTTCATGTACTCAGCCATCCTTGATCTGAGGCCAAGTACATAGTCCACAATATCCTGCTTAGGAGCTTTTAAAGGTTGTTCCCAACCCTCCTTTACAAGTGTGAGTGGACCCCTAACAGGGTGTCCAAAAAGAAGTTCAAAGGGGCTGAAGCCCACTCCTTTCTGGGGTACCTCCCTGTAGGCAAAAAGGAGGCATGGTAGAAGGATATCCCATCTCCTGCGGAGTTTTTCAGGGAGTCCCATAATCATGCCTTTGAGAGTTTTATTAAATCTCTCCACCAGTCCATTTGTTTGTGGATGATAGGGTGTTGTGAACTTGTAAGTTACACCACACTCCTTCCACATGGCCTTTAAGTATGCAGACATGAAATTGCTTCCTCTGTCTGATACTACTTCCTTTGGGAAGCCCAACCTGGAAAATATTCCCAGGAGGGCCTTTGCCACTGCAGGAGCTGTAGTGGTCCTTAAAGGAATTGCTTCAGGATACCTTGTGGCATGGTCCACTACCACTAAGATAAACCTATTGCCTGAAGCAGTAGGAGGGTCAAGGGGGCCAACTATGTCAACCCCTACCCTTTCAAAGGGAACCCCAACCACAGGCAGTGGGATAAGGGGTGCCTTTGGAGTGCCACCTGTCTTGCCACTGGCTTGACAGGTTTCACAGGACTTACAAAATTCTTTTGTGTCCTCAGACATCCTAGGCCAATGAAACAGTGGTACCAATCTGTCCCAAGTTTTCATTTGACCCAGGTGCCCAGCTAAGGGAATGTCATGTGCCAGTGTTAGGAGGAACTTTCTGTACTCCTGAGGAATCACTAATCTCCTGGCAGCTCCAGGTTTAGGATCCCTATGCTCAGTGTACAAGAGGTTGTCCTCCCAGTAAACTCTGTGTGAGTCACTGACATCCCCATTAGCCTGTTTGACAGCTTGCTGTCTGAGACCCTCTAATGTGGGACAGGTTTGCTGTGCCACACTCAGCTCCTCTCTGGCAGGCCCCCCTTCACCCAAAAGCTCAGCAGTGTCTGCTTCCAGCTCCTCTGGTGTAGGTTCTGCACAGGGAGGGAATTCTTCTTCCTCAGAATTAGAATCCACTGTAGAGGGAGGGATAGTAGGAAGTGGTTTGCTTCTACTAGCCCTAGCTTTAGGGAGCACTTGGTCCATTGTTCCAGGATCCAAGCTTCCCTGTCCTTTTTGCTTTTTGGCCTGAGCCCTTGTCAAAGCAAAAATATGCCCTGGGATGCCCAGCATTGCTGCATGGGCCTCCAACTCCACATCTGACCAAGCTGATGTCTCCAAATCGTTCCCTAATAGACAGTCTACAGGTAAATCTGAAGCTACCACAACTTTCTTTGGACCAGATACCCCCCCCCAGTTGAGATTTACAACAGCCATGGGGTGGCTTTGTGTTATGTTGTGAGCATCGGTTACTTGGTACTGGTGTCCAAGTATGTGTTGTTCAGGGTGCACCAGTTTCTCAATCACCATTGTGACACTGGCACCTGTGTCCCTGTAGGCCTGGACCTCAACACCATTTATTAGGGTTAGTTGCTTGTACTTCTCCAAGTTATGGGGGCAAGCAACCAAAGTGGCTAAGTCAATAGCCCCTTCAGAGACTAAAGTAGCCTCTGTGGTCTCCCTAATCAGACCAACCCCAACTAAATTACCAAAAGTGAGCCCAGCTACTCCCTTGGATTGGCTATTAGTAGGTTTGCTCCCACCACCACTGCTATTAGTAGGGACACTAGGTGTAGCAGTAGGGGTTGTAGTGGTAGGAGCTGTGGTGCCTTTCTTTGGACAACTGGGATCTGTTGTCCAATGGCCTTTTATCTTACATAAATAGCACCATGGTTTCTTTTCCTTGTTCTGATTAGAGGAGGGTTTGGGTCCACCACCCCCACCAGAGTGTTTTTGTGGGCCTGATGAAGACTCATTTTTAGATTTGTCCCCACCCTTGTCAGAAGACTTACCATCCTTCTTTTTGTTGCCATCTTTGTCACCCCCTGTATGAACTTTTCTGTTCACTCTTGTTCTGACCCATTTGTCTGCCTTCTTTCCCAATTCTTGGGGAGAGGTCAGATCAGAGTCTACCAAGTACTGGTGCAACAAATCAGACACACAATTATTAAGAATATGCTCTCTCAGGATTAAGTTATACAGGCTGTCATAATCAGTAACTTTACTGCCATGTAACCACCCCTCCAAGGCCTTCACTGCCTGGTCAATGAAATCAACCCAGTCTTGTGAAGACTCCTTTTTGGTATCTCTGAACTTGATCCTGTACTGTTCAGTGGTTAAGCCATAACCATCCAGGAGTGCATTCTTAAGAACTTGGAAATTGTTAGCATCATTTTCTTTTACAGTAAGGAGCCTATCCCTACCTTTTCCAGTAAATGATAGCCATAGGATAGCAGCCCACTGCCTTTGAGGGACATCCTGTACAGCACAGGCCCTCTCAAGTGCAGCAAACCACTTGTTAATGTCATCCCCCTCCTTGTAAGGGGGAACTATCTTATGCAGATTCCTGGAATCATGCTCTTTTGCAGGATGACTATGGGGAATACTGCTGCTGCCACCATGGGTATCTAAACCCATTTTCTGTCTTTCCCTCTCTATTTCTAAAGACTGTCTATCCAAATCCAGCTGTTGCTTCTTGAGCTTCAGTCTGGTTTGCTCCACTCTCAATCTATTGAGCTCCCTTTCCAACAATCTGTCATCAGGGTGGGTGGGAGGGACATTTCTAGATACAGAGGTATGATGGGAATGAACAGAAGGAGACCTGTCCCTTACAGAGGGCACCCTAACAGCTTGGCTACCAGTATAATGTGAGAGCACATCATCAGTATGATGTGATTCAACCTCTGTACCAACTATGCTAGACTGTCTAGTAATGGGCAGGCTGAGAAGTTTCTTTCCTGAACCTTTTCCTGGGGGAGTCCCTGGATCAGATTGAGAACCATTAGCTACTTTTTCTACAGATTGGGCACTTATGGCCTTATCCTGTACTCTAAGCATATTAATTAACAGTTCTAAAGAAGGATTCTTCCCTACACTCAAACCTCTCTCTATGCAGAGACTCCTTGCTCCTTTCCAGCTAAGGTGATCATATGCAAGTTTGGACAGTTCAACTTTTTGGCCTGTGCCAGACATTTTTTAGAGAGAGTTAAAGTGATAGACAAAGAGAAAAAAGTTTTCAGAACTTTTTGGAAAGACAGAAAAAACTTTTTAAACTTTTAAGAACTTTTTGAAAGTTTAGAAGTACTTTTCAGCACTTAGAAAAGAGTGAAAAGAGGAAATGCAAAACTTTTTGGCTATGTGTATATACACTGACCTTGTTTTGTATATTTTTCTCTTATGAAAAGTACAATGACAAGAGTGGTAAGTAGTCTCAAAGCACTTATCCCACCACTGCACAACCAATGTAGGAGGCTGGACTGGCTTGTAGTGAGTACCAAGGGGTACTTGCACCTTGCACCAGGCCCAGTTATCCCTTATTAGTGTATAGGGTGTCTAGCAGCTTAGGCTGATAGATAATGGTAGCTTAGCAGAGCAGCTTAGGCTGAACTAGGAGACGTGTGAAGCTACTACAGTACCACTTAGTGTCATATGCACAATATCATAAGAAAACACAATACACAGTTATACTAAAAATAAAGGTACTTTATTTTTATGACAATATGCCAAAGTATCTTAGAGTGTACCCTCAGTGAGAGGATAGGAAATATACACAAGATATATATACACAATAGCAAAAATATGCAGTATAGTCTTAGAAAACAGTGCAAACAATGTATAGTTACAATAGGATGCAATGGGGAAACATAGGGATAGGGGCAACACAAACCATATACTCCAGAAGTGGAATGCGAACCACGAATGGACCCCAAACCTATGTGACCTTGCAGAGGGTCGCTGGGACTATTAGAAAATAGTGAGAGTTAGAAAAATAACCCTCCCCAAGACCCTGAAAAGTGAGTGCAAAGTGCACTAAAGTTCCCCTAAGGACAAAATAGTCGTGTTAGAGGGAGAATGCAAGGAAAACACAAATCAGCAATGAAACAACGATGGATTCCTGTCTGAAGGTACCTGTGGAACAAGGGGACCAAGTCCAAAAGTCACAAGCAGCTCGGAGATGGGCAGATGCCCAAGAAATGCCAGCGGTTGGTGCAAAGAAGCTCTTTCTAGGCTGAAGAACTGTGAATACTGCAGGAACGACAAGGGCTAGAGACTTCCCCTTTGGAGGATGGATCTCCCACGCCTTGGAGAGTCGTGCAGAAGTGTTTTCCCGCCGGATGGACGCCAACAAGCCTTGCTACACGCAAATCGTGCGTTTGGCGTTTTTGGACGCTGCTGGGGCCCAGGAGGGACCAGAAGGTCGCAAATTGGACCTGCAGAGAGAGGGGACGTCGAGCAAGACAAAGAGCCCTCACTGAAGCAGGTAGCACCCGGAGAAGTGCCAGAAACAGGCACTACGAGGATGCGTGAAACGGTGCTCGCCGAAGTTGCACAAAGGAGTCCCACGTCGCCGGAGACCAACTTAGAAAGTCGTGCAATGCAGGTTAGAGTGCCGTGGACCCAGGCTTGGCTGTGCACGAAGGATTTCCGCCGGAAGTGCACAGGGGCCGGAGAAGCTTGCAAAGTCGCGGTTCCCAGCAATGCAGCCCAGCGAGGTGAGGCAAGGACTTACCTCCACCAAACTTGGGCTGAAGAGTCACTGGACTGTGGGAGTCACTTGGACGGTGTCGCTGGATTCGAGGGACCTCGCTCGTCGTGCTGAGAGGAGACCCAAGGGACCGGAGATGCAGCTTTTTGGTGCCTGCGGTTTGCAGGGGGAAGATTCCGTCGACCCACGGGAGATTTCTTCGGAGCTTCTGGTGCAGAGAGGAGGCAGACTACCCCCACAGCATGCACAAGCAGGAAAACAGTCGAGAAGGCGGCAGGATCAGCGTTACAGAGTTGCAGTAGTCGTCTTTGCTACTATGTTGCAGGTTTGCAGGCTTCCAGCGCGGTCAGCGGTCGATTCCTTATCAGAAGGTGAAGAGGGAGATGCAGAGGAACTCGGCTGAGCTCATGCATTCGTTATCTAAAGTTTCCCCAGAGACAGAGACCCTAAATAGCCAGAAAAGAGGGTTTGGCTACCTAGGAGAGAGGAAAGGCTACTAACACCTGAAGGAGCCTATCACAAGGAGTCTCTGACGTCACCTGGTGGCACTGGCCACTCAGAGCAGTCCAGTGTGCCAGCAGCACCTCTGTTTCCAAGATGGCAGAGGTCTGGAGCACACTGGAGGAGCTCTGGACACCTCCCAGGGGAGGTGCAGGTCAGGGGAGTGGTCACTCCCCTTTCCTTTGTCCAGTTTCGCGCCAGAGCAGGGGCTAAGGGGTCCCTGAACCGGTGTAGACTGGCTTATGCAGAATTGGGCACCTCTGTGCCCAACAAAGCATTTCCAGAGGCTGGGGGAGGCTACTCCTCCCCTGCCTTCACACCATTTTCCAAAGGGAGAGGGTGTTACACCCTCTCTCAGAGGAAGTTCTTTGTTCTGCCATCCTGGGCCAGGCCTGGCTGGACCCCAGAAGGGCAGATGCCTGTCTGAGGGGTTGGCAGCAGCAGCAGCTGCAGAGAAACCCCAGGAAGGGCAGTTTGGCAGTACCAGGGTCTGTGCTACAGACCACTGGGATCATGGAATTGTACCAACAATGCCAGGATGGCATAGAGGGGGCAATTCCATGATCATAGACATGTTACATGGCCATATTCGGAGTTACCATGGTGAAGCTACATATAGGTAGTGACCTATATGTAGTGCACGCGTGTAATGGTGTCCCCGCACTCACAAAGTTCAGTGAATTGGCTCTGAACAATGTGGGGGCACCTTGGCTAGTGCCAGGGTGCCGTCACACTAAGTAACTTTGCACCTAACCTTTACCAGGTAAAGGTTAGACATATAGGTGACTTATAAGTTACTTAAGTGCAGTGTAAAATGGCTGTGAAATAACGTGGACGTTATTTCACTCAGGCTGCAGTGGCAGGCCTGTGTAAGAATTGTCAGAGCTCCCTATGGGTGGCAAAAGAAATGCTGCAGCCCATAGGGATCTCCTGGAACCCCAGTACCCTGGGTACCTCAGTACCATATACTAGGGGATTATAAGGGTGTTCCAGTAAGCCAATGTAAATTGGTAAAAATGGTCACTAGCCTGTCAGTGACAATTTGGAAAGAAATGAGAGAGCATAACCACTGAGGTTCTGATCAGCAGAGCCTCAGTGAGACAGTTAGTCACTACACAGGTAACACATACAGGCACACTTATGAGCACTGGGGCCCTGGGTTACCAGGGTCCCAGTGACACATACAACTAAAACAACATATATACAGTGAAAAATGGGGGTAACATGCCAGGCAAGATGGTACTTTCCTACAGTCATGCCCGAGTGCACCCAACTCGCTGTAAGTGTCAAGGCAGCCAGGATGGCATCAGCGCTGGATTGGTGCTCTCAGCAGCGTGTGCGTCACACAGCACTGGCGCAAGCACTCGGCACCGGGAAAGGGCTTCTCTGTGGCGAGCGACAGGCACGATCTCTTCCGTAAGCAACGTGGGTGCAGAAATAATGGCCCTGGCTCTTCTCTGGACCCTTGAAGGGAAGCGCCGGGGAGTTCCTTCTTGTAGAGCAATACAAAGGGCTTACGAGCAGACGACGTGCTTGCGCCTCAATTTTATCAGCAGAAAACAGGCATGCTCCAGCAACATTGAGCGCTGAGATGGAGTTGTGAGGACCCACACTGGGCAACAGGGTCAGGATCCCAAGCACTGTGCTAACTTCTGATGGACTGTGCTTCCAATCCTATCAAAAATCTGGGACAGGGCTTGAGGTGGGTCTTCCCCTTCCCAATCCTGGCCTTGCTCCTCTGTTTGGTTCCTCGCTGAGAATCATGCCTTTCTCATTCCGATGCCCTGCACAAGATTCCATGTCCTGTAGCTGCTATTGAGCCTTGGAAGAGGCAACAAAATAAGACAGATAAGTAAAAAATAGCTTGGAGTTGTTTCCGTGTGCATGTGTGAGTGAATGTGTATTTTTGACTGACAGAGAGAATGAGATTAAGTGAGACTAGCTCAGCTAATCAGTGTTTTGAGAGTGTCAATGAGAGTGGGCATAAGTGAAAATCATTGATAGTGTATGACAGGGAGTATGAATACATGAAAGTAAGCGTGAATGAGTAAATAAAGGAGTGTGAGTGAGTTAGAATGAGCGAGTGAGGGGCAGATTGTGAGAGGGAGTGGGAGTGACCTATTGCACTATCAATGGAAGAATGAGGAGCCTGCTGAAATAGATTTATTAAAGTAGAGACTTTGTACACCAAGAGTTCAAAACAAAACCACTGTACACCAGTAGTTGTGAGTGAGGGACAGTAACTATGAAAGAATGTGTATATGTGTAAGTATGTTTGTGACTGAGTGAGAATCCGTGAGTGTGAGTGTGTAGATACATTTATAAGTGAATGGCAGTGAGTGGAAGTGAGTAGGAGTCAGAATGTGTAAGTGAGAGAGCGGGAGATAGGATGAATGAGGGGAGAGAGTATAAATGAGACAGGGACTGAGTATGAGTGAAAGTAAATGAGAGTAAGTGAGTAAGAGTGTGTTTGCTATTGTGTATTTTGCTTGTGAGCCTGCTCCTGGCCCTGGCATATACAAGATCATTTGTGGCTTATGGGGCACCCCATGTAATTTGGGTCGTTGGCATGTTGAAAGTAATTTACGGCATAAGGGAAGATATCAGTGGCAAAATGCAGGTCCTGACATATTGGAAGTAATTCTTTACATACAATGGACACCTATGGCAAAATGTTGGTGCTGCCATATTGAAAGTAATATTTGTCAAGCATGACAAATAGTGGGCGGGAAGTGTGGTCACGGGAAGCAATGATTAAAACATGCGGGCTCAGACATACTGGAGGTCATTTTTGACATATGGGTTACCCTTGGTATACGGAGGGGGTCAAAGGTAAAATTCTGGTACTGAGATATTGTATATTATTCTTGGTATAATAGGGTACCCAAGACAAAATTCTGGCATTAGCGCACTGGATGTAATGCTCAACATATAAATGGCACCCAAACCAAATTTGGAAAAATATGAGTTGAGCTTGTGGCATTATTGTAAGAGCTCACAAGCCACCCCTGCTGAATGGCTCCCCAATGCACATCAACTCTGACTGACAAAAACTGTTCTGATACTTCACAAATAGGTCAGCAGAATGTTACACACCATGCTGCACCAGTAGCGGCTCCTCTACAGGGTCTTCAGGGTGAAGCCCTGCCACCTGTGAGGAACCACATAATTCTCCAGGCCTCGGCCCAGACACTGTCCTATTTATTTAACTGAGCAATGTTCATAAAAACACAACTTTAGTGTTTTCATGAACACTACCAGTCCACTGGTGATCCCAAGCCCTGTCTCCGGGCTCCAGGACGTGGAGGAGGGAGGCCAAGTGGGTTGAAAGACAAACCATATACAGATTGATGTTTAAAAACACGGCACTGAGGTCAGAAATGCATACTTTACATGTTCCAAAATGAATCTGAACCTCTGTCATGCATTGGCTGCTGCCCCTTTTTGAGATAAACTGAAAAGTTGCTCTGCGTATCTCAATAATTGAATAAACAGTCTCAGTCAAAGGTTGATCAGTAGGACTAGATGAAGTTTGAAAAATGCTTTGCTCTAAAGGAACATTAGCATTTTACATTTCTCCTGAAAATCTGCTTTATTCTGGGAGAACTTCAAGGTATGTTTTAAAGTTTTATGTTTCTTCAGAGTAGTTCATTGTGATAGGTGCACAATACCATGATTTAACTAAGCATACTGCAAAATATTATCAGAATTGATTCTTTTTCTTATTAAAGCTCTCCATTACATAGAAACTTTTAAGAAAATCTTGACTTGCTGATGCATGCTTGTTATCTACTGCTTACAAAGGAAAAAGGCAGGATTCTAAGATGTCAACATCCACTCTCCCCCACCCACAATCCTGAGAAGTCCAGCATTGACAGCATGAAGCCACAGCAGAGTAACTGTCTCCATTTTCACCAGCTCTGAGAACACCACAGAGAAAGATCGAGACTCAAGGGGTGAGAGGAAAGGCTTGTTGGTGGTCCAATGCCTATTATTAGACTTTGTTGTGGCAGCTGACTCGTAGCCAAAGACCATATGAGGTGGGAGGGGATTGGTAATGTTGGGACGGGAATATCTTGTGCATGGTGTACAGTTGTACTCACCTGCCACAAGCGCCCAACTGTGAGAATCCCACACCTCTGCTAATCTAGTGCATACAAGAAGGCCTAGGCCTGGCCTTTGAAATGAATGAGGTCCTGGAGTTCCCTCATCGTGTAGACAGTGCACCACGGATCCTGCTTTCGGTTTAGTACATAGGGCTGCACAGTTCCGTGTTTTGTGAATCAGTAATTGTAACCAGACATTTTTTTCTGTGTCACTGAAGTGAAGCTTTATTAGAGTACATTTCTGCTTCTATGTGCCAAAGTATATCTGGGTGCTAACATCCCAAGTATATGTTGTGGCTTTGTGTATGTGGCCTGTGTGGTACATGCATGGCAGGCATGAGTGAACTAGAGTAATAGATGACTCAGGAATCCATTTTGGATACCCAACACCTGGCATAAGATGTAGGTGAATTTGTTTTTTCCAGACAGTGGAAATGTATTGCTGAAATTCCTGAAGCTGGAGGTAAGAGACAGGGACAATGAAGTGACAAAAGAAGAGATAAATCTCATTCAGAAATTCAATTAGGCATCTTGCTGGGGGGAGCTGCTGCTTAGTCTTCCTGTAGCACTGCCATTGTGAAGTGAAGAATGAAGGGTGGGTCTGCAGTCTGCTGTTCAAGATGAAATGGACCTGATAGGTGAGACCAGTCCTTTTTATTTCTCCTAATCACATTTCAATGTGGCCGATGACAGCCAGTTGCAGAAAGCACAGACCTCTTTGTTCCTCTGTTGTTTCCACTCTTGACTGAGAACTACCCTGTTGTGAACGGTAAAACTGCACACAAAGGCTGGGTCTGGAAAGCAGTCTGCAGAGGAGCCTGAAATGAGAACTGCCTCCAACCGACTGCAGACCGCTGATTCATATTTCTTCTCTGTTTTGACTGTATAGGAGTAGGGTCTACTAATTCCACCTCTTGTTCAATTTCAAGGTTCTCTATGATCAAGAAAATAAGTGATCTGCAGAGTACCCAGAGGACTGCTGTGCAACCAGAACTGGTGTCTGTCTGACTGCCAGCTTTTCAGAGATAAGGGGACATCAGCTGTGTTCACCTACTAATGCAAGAGCTGATTAACTGTTTTGAAGCACATAGAAGCAAGCCTGCCTTTTCAGAGAAGCAAGCAACCTGCCCTTCCTGCGGGAGGATGGACTGTCCAGGTTGAGTGAGGAGCAGTGTGACCCTGATATGGCTGGTCTGCAGAAATGAGGGACTGTGAACAGAGTTCTGTGTTCCATAGATTGTGTGAGTCTTAGACTCCTCAGTGCACCTCATGGAGTGTATCAGGAAGCTGTGGCATAACCCAAGCCAGTGTGCCAAGTCTGTGAAGTTGACCTGAGCAACTGAGCCAGATCTGAGATGTTGCAGCCTGACCTGAGCCAATGTGCCTGAGATGTGAAACTGCAGCATGATCCTAGGTGGCTGCACCTACACCCAGTTATAAAATGACCCAGAACGGTGTGTGACCTGAGAACTCAACGTTCCTAAAGGCGTGTTCACCATTCAAGCAGAGAAACACCTGCTTGAGCCCAGCTATTTGTGGCTGCACCAATCTATAACCAAACAGCCTGAGTGGGGCTACACTAGGAATCTGGCTGGATGACCTATGAGAAGATCCATAATCTCCTGAGTGGCAGTGCCCAACTGCAACTATGACCACTGAGGAGGCCAAGAAGAACTGCAGGTTCGTGAGGGTGAGAAAGTGAGTATCAGAGGAGCCAGGCAACAACCCGAGAAGTATGAGCCCATTCACATACTGAAAGAGACTCATTGGGTGTGAACCAGTGAACTAAGGTAAGACTGTGCACTAACAAAAAGAATACAGGGGTAATCTGCCCCTCAGCCCAACCACACTACAACCAGACCCATAGAGTGAACCACTGAATCATACGGGAGAACTGCGTCAAAAACATGAAGAGGCACAAACCTGCTCTAGCACCAAGACACTGAATTGCATTGTATACATTTTTCTATGTGTAGTTTTAATCTGTTGTGCATTAAAGAGGAGGGTGACAGCGATCATTCTTTTGCCGAACTTCCCACATCTCTAGACGAAACTGATGATTTGCTTGTGACTATCCTTCCATTGCTCTATGTGCGAAGCATGTCCCCATGCCTAGAGTACATTCTTGGATAATCTTACCAGAATGACTCTTTTCCACCTTGCTTGTTGTGAAGTGTTGTATTTTTTTTCTCTCATCGCAGTGCAAGGATGTGTTCCATTTTTTCATGTCGCCTTGTCATCCAATTCCCCTATCTTGTTTTTGTGTCCTTCCTCTACTTCCGGTTTCAGAATGTTAGAACATTTGAGAAATGAACGCTCTAGGGGGTGTTAGTGAACGGTGTTCGTTCTTCGGATGCCAGCTTTTAAAGATGTATATTATTCCTTTGCTGCGTCATCAACACATATACATTCCAGTCGGGTTAGCAATTATTTACTGCAGCCTCTCTCTAAGTATTGAGGGTACTAATTTTATAAGATCTGTCAAAAAGCTATAGCCTTCTCAGCAAGATCAAAAAAGAGAAAGAAAGAGCAAGAGAAAGGAGGAAAAGAATCAAGAAGTGTGAAAAAAGGCAATAAACCAGAGACAGGAATAAAAAGAAATAAGCGGGTGTCAAGGGCGTGAGGAAGTGAGAATGAAGTGTGACGAACAGGAAGTGAACTCTTGTGCCTTCCAAACAGCAACACAGCCACTCCTCCACTCCCTTCTGCCGGGCACTGGCAGAGAGATGAAGGAGAGAGTGATGTGGTGACGAGATTTTTAGTGCAAAAAGAGGTAACAACTTGAGGAACAGAGGTGAGGAATGAAAGCCACAGAAGAGACACAAAAGGAGGAGGGTGAGGCACAGAGCAAGGCGTAGACACAGAGGATGAGGGGTACACACGAAGGGGGAAGAGGTCGATATGGAAGAGAAATAGAGGAGCAGGGGAAGTAGGTGGAAAAAGAACAGACAGACACAGAACCAGAAAGAAGGAGCTCAACAGGAGCGACGAATAAAGCAGAAGGCAGTCACAGGGACACCACATGCTTAGGAAAGTAGGGAATCACAAAAGACAAATGGTACAGAGGCACTTGAGAAGCAGGGGCGAAGAAGAGGAAGGGCAGACAGAGAGGAACAGACAGTGATATACCAATAAGAACACACTCACTGGAAGTAAAAAACAAGAGACAGAAATAGTCAAAGATAAAGTGAATCCAAAATATACCACGTCTGACGAGTGAGTCGACAAACAGAAATGGACGAGCCCTGGGCGGCGGTTGCAGAGTACACTAGCTGTCTGTGACAAACAGGAATATGGTCCACTTCATACACCCTCAAAAGAGCAGCAGGTGTGTGTAGAGGATGCACTGGGGTGGCCTGCTTTCCACTATCATTCGCAGGATACGCAGAGTGCACACGGATACTTGTCATGTGCTGAACCTCCAAAAGGCCTTTGTGTGGGGAAGTGACTCTAAGCTGCTGAGCATATTTTATGGGTTTTACTCATGGAAATAAACAAGCAAAACGTCCGACATTTCTGTCAAGGAGTGGCTGTGCTATGGGCTATTTAAAAAGTGTATGGGACAAGGACACTTAAAAAGAACGGACCGAGCCAAAAGGTGTGAATTATAAGTGAAAGTGCTTCTTTCATTATTTTCATTAATTATGACTGGGTGTATGAACATGAATGAACAGTCGCATGAATGGGTAGATGACAGAGTGCCTCAGTAGAAGGCTACATGAATGAGAGTGATTAAATACATGGATGGGATCCTGAGTGCATAGGTGTGAGTGTGAAGAGGAGTGAGAGAACATAGTTTCACACAGATCTGATACTGAATTGAGTGACATACTTCTCTCACAAGTGTTCCAAAAACACTGCTACCTTTGCCGTTTTTGGAGACTTGTGAGTCGGTTGTGTTTCAGAAGCCACTATTGTGTACTTCTGTGTTACTTAATATGTGGGCATTTGTTAAAACATCCTCATTTGCAAATATAGCATTTTCGGAAAAAGAAAATACAGCTGTAAAGAGCACAGAATATACAGTGACTTGTTCATAGCATTCGACTTTGACATGGTGAGTCAAAATGTAGTAGCCCACTTGGAATGGCGTTCAATGAAGTAGGCGTATTGGTATTCTTGTAGATAATAACTTCAGTAGAATCCACTACTATGAAACAAATAAAACTATCTCCATTGAATATAAAGGCGATTGGTGCATTTTTGGGTTGCATGTGTCTGGAACAACTCTGCACGGATGTTAATTATAATACTTTTGTCATAGGTGGCAAACGCGCGAAAGTGTGCTGCCCAAACAACAGCAAGCAATAAAAGGGAGACGGAATAAACTGCAAGAAGCTCCTCAACCACCAATGACCAGACGAGCACAATCTGTGAGTTCAACATTTTTTTCAAGAAGAGCAATGAAAAGTTAGATGGCAGACGGTGGGATCAGATTCATTATATCTTGATGGTGTGCAATATTTCAGGTTCAAGAAGCCAAAGTTCATTGTAACTCTCTAGTCAGCTAGGAGGACTTTTAGGGGCATATTTATACTCTGTTTGTGCCGAATGTGTGTCATGCACATTCGGCACAAGCCGTGCACCATATTTAAACTTTGACGCCTGCGGACGTCAATATTCCTCCGTGTGCATAATTTTTTGGATGCGGGAAACTGCTTTGTGTTAATGACATGCAAGGTAGGTGTTTCCGCCCAAAAAATGACTTTAAGGTTTGTGTGCCTTATTTATACTCCAGCGTCATTTTGACGAACAGGAGGGGGCAGGCCTTTAAAAACTGCACACAGCCTGATGTGCGCTGTTTTTTAACGCCTGGGTCAGGGCAGGCGTTAAGGGACCTGTGGACTCACTTTCATGGTCTCTGACCATGGAAGGAGTCCAGAGGTGCCCTTCCCTGCCCCCAGAGACACCCCCTGCCACCCTCGCCCACCCCTAGAGGACACCAATGGATGGGGTGACCCATCCCAGGTAAGTACAGGTAAGTTGAGGTAAGTATTTATTTTTTTAAAGTGGCATAGGGGGGCCTAATTTGGGCCCCCCTACATGCCACTGTGCCCAATAACCATGCCCAGGGGACAGAAGTCCCCTGGGAATGGCCAATGGGCAAGGGGGCATGACATTTCAATTGGGGTTGTGTGTCAAAAAATGGCACAATTCCGGTTTGAGGCATGATTTTTGCCTCAAACCTGACTTGCAGCATTTTTGATGCACAACCCCCATTTTCCCCTACGCCGGCGCTGCCTGGTTTGATTAATTTGTTTTTACTCAGACCAGTCCGCAGCGCCGGCTAACGTCATTCCTTCAATAAGACATTGTGCGTAGGAATGGCGTTAGCCGGCGGTAAAATTTTTGACGCAAACCAGCGCCGGCTTGCGTCAAAAAGTATAAATATGGGCCTTAGTATCACTCTAGAAGTAGAAATACACGTGCAGGTTCTGGACTGCATATTCACGTTTGTTAAAGAGAGTTTGCCATTTTGGAAGTTAAAGTAATTTGACATTTTTAGAGGGAGGTACTTGTGTATGGTAGGTATTTTGACACATTGATTTGCTTTGTTTTTTCAGTCTGTGCTTTTGCGGCCTTTTTCACACGAGACTCAGGCTGGCACATAAAGAGGTAGGAAGATGTAGTGCTGCAACTCAGTTCTAATGTAAAGAAGCCTTTACAGTGTTCTGAGAAAAGAGTGCCGGCATACTATACTGATGATGGTGTGATGAAGAGATGGTCATATATGCAGTCAATCTCCTACTATTACTCAGATCATCTTTGAAAATGAGTTCCTGAAGAACAGCATCACTCAGCACAGTAGGATGAATGTTTAATTTTCCCTGCCAAAATAACAAGTGGGCTGAACTAATGGGAAAACGATATTCAAAACTCTGTGTCACCTGAACCGATGAGTCTCAAATGCGGTTATTGATGTTTATTACATTGTTGTTAGGTTTTGTATTTGTCCTTTTGAGGCAAAATGTTGGAGGCACTGACATTAAAGCATTGTATGAACATCAGAGTGTAGGTTTGTAAGGTGTCTTGCGATGTCAATCCAACATTACCATATTCTAGGATGGATCCCAGAGATGTGGAGGGAGGAGGAGGATTGGAATCCTGAGGAAGAGGCAGTCACTGGGAGAATAGGAGAACGAGAGGCTCATGACTGGGGTGTTAAATAAAGAAGACTTACATTCCGTTCCTGCAATTAATGAATGTGCTACTTCATTACACTGGTGCCGAGAAGAAAAGGTTGCACAGGGAACAGAAAACACCTCAACATGGAGATGCCCCTGTTTGGTGTTTGGTTGTTGAAATGCTTGGTGGGTTCGCTAAGGATGACACATGAAAGACATTTAAGGAGTTCTGGAGGAGGAACCATAATTTTGTTGAGTGTTCTTGGTGGTCTCAGAAGAGATATTGGTGAAGATTAGGCTCAAGGTAAAAAGCCACTGGTGAAATGCATCCACGTTTCAGTGTCCTTGTGTGCCCAAGTTCCTAAAGAAAACAAGGGGTTGCAATGCTGACACATCTGCAACAAGGTGCACCCAATTTCCTAGAGAAAACTGGGCAGAGCAACGCTGAAACATCAGTGCCCCACTGCCTCTAGAAAATGAACTTTATGTGAAAACACAAAATCTATGCACTACAGAACAGAAAACATTAGGAGACGCAATGCCGGCCATCGTATGTGGTTGGGAGAAACACTATGATGTTTGATGATCTGCACAATGTTGTATATTTGAGTTTTCAGTGTCTTTAAGAACGGTGACAGGCACACCATTTACCCAAACGTCAAGTCATATTAAACTAACCAGTGTCTGTACAGACCAGTGAAAGGCACACCATTTATGTGCCATTCCACGGCCTTTTTTGTGGGGTGACAGGCACACCTACGTGTTATTGTTTCATCACAGAGACAATGGATTTTGGAACATAATCACATCCATTCAGCTAAGTGTTTTGAACGGTGACAGGCACACATATTACTTTGCATTAGTAGTTACAGAAGGGTATTTATACAGTCATTGGTAACATTCTAACAGTGATGAGATACTATTAGCTAATGTTAGAATAGCTAATATGTTATGATTTTAGGTATGTCCAGTCAGCAAAGTGAGTCACTTTGAAACTGTGAAATAATGTATAATTCTTGGTGGGGGCGACTGGAGTTGATAAGACTAGGGAAGATGCATAATGTAACTCTTCTACTCTTTTTCTTAAGCAGTCCTGGAGATACCCTTATTAAATGAAGTACGTGGAAGAAGAGGTTTGGCCATTATGCCAGAAATAATCTTAGTGATGAAAGGAGGTACTCTTTATTGATGCATTGTCTTGTGGGGAAGAGGTATTAGAGACTTTACCCAACCTGACCCTAGAGGTAAAGTGGGATCTTAATCAATACAAAATCTATATATTTCAACTGGGTCAACATTATCTTCCTCGGGTGAGCACCATCATAGAGAGATATCACTTTAGACTAATAGAACAAGGGATTGTGGAATTGGTGGAAGATTATACTGCAAGTTTGAGGAAACTAGCAGTATCATATATATTTGGAGCTGCTACTGATGGAGGATATGAGTTCAATTAGTACTTAAATGCAAAAGTGATAAAATGAGAAAAGAATTGTGGCTCGAAGATGAGCCACAGTACGAGGAAGTGTTGGTTATTGAAAAAATGACAGAGCACATGTTAAAGTGTGTCAATGAGTTGAGCAATGATAAGAAAAAAATGCAATCTCAAACTGAGAAGGTGGAAGAGGTAGTGTGTGAAGTCAAAGGCAAAGCTGAAAGTAAGGATGTGCGAAGCAAATTTCTTGGTGAAGGTTTTAGGTATGGGATGAGTGGACATAAGGTACTTGCAGGAGAATGTCCTGAAGTTAATGCTTATTGTAACGGTTGTGGGAAATAAGGGCATTATGTTGAGTCCTGCAGGAACAAAGCAGGAAGGGACATGAAGGAGATGAAAGGAGAATCACAGGAGATCATTTTTCAAATTGATGGCCAAGTGGATGATCATCCACGTACAATATTGAGAATCAATAGTATTGAGATACTCATGAAATGTAACTCTTGTTCTCGTTTGACCATATTTTTTAAGAAAACATTTGATTAACTGTTTCAGAACAAAGTTAAACTCAGAGGCATGAATGTGCAACAGCGAGGGTATGGTGGTGAATCTATCAAGATGTTAGGATTCTTTGATGCTTGTATTGAATTGAGCAGCAGGTATATCATTGGTAAGGTGGATATCTCGAAAAAAGGGGATAGCTTAATATGTCCGCCACATCAGAAGCTATTGGGAGTTATGTTGAAAACTAATGCAAACCCTCAGGTCTAGAAACAGAAGGTGGCTCCACATCCTACTGACTTTATCAAGGAATATGAACAGTAATTTGGTGACAAATTAGGATGTCCAAAAGGGTATAAACACCACATTAGGCAAAGGAAAGGAGCCCAACCTGTGGTGGCAAAAGCTAAGTGTATTTCAGTAAGTGTTCAAGGCAGTGTTGAATAGGAATTGCAAAAATAGTTGGAACTTGATGAATGACCCTGTAGCAACCACAGAGTTGTTTGCTCCTATTGTCATGGCCAGGAAGCCAAGTGAGGAAATTAGGTTGTGTGTGGATCCAAGAGCACACAATAGACAGGTTGTTGTAGATAATTATCTTTATCCAACATAGATAAAACAATATCTACTCTAGCAGGTGTGAAATTGTTTCTCAACATTATATTGTACAGCAGCATATCACCAAGTGTAGTGAGTTTTAGGGTCACAAGAACTAAGTGCATTTATAAAACACATGGGACCTTTTAAATTGAAGAGGATGCCCTCAGGGCTTGTTTCTGCAGCTGTAGTTTTTCGACTTGTGACTGCAAAGGCGCTGAAAGGGATAAATGGTGTAAAATTCTATCAGGATGATGTACTGATTTATGGAAATACTGAGAAAGAAAATGATGTAAGGGTGCTTGTGGTTTTGGGAAGACTTCTAGAGCCTTGGTTGACACTAAAAAGGGATATGTGTAAGTGAAAGCGAGGTTAATTACTTAGGTCATAATATCTCGGGAAAAATTGTTACACCTAAGGAAGACTTAATCAAGACTATTGCAAGTTTAATGGGGCCCTGTTAAAAGGAGAAAGTAATTTCATTACTGAGCATGGTTGAATACTATGGCGAATGTATCAAGAACTATGCAGATAAATCTGTGCAGTTGAGATCTCTGATAGAAAAAAATTAGGGGTGGGTGGAACTCGGAGAGTTTTGCTCCACCCAATTCCACAGAGTTACATGAAAACTCAGAGCGATTCTGTGGAGTTCCGCAAACGGGTGGAATTAGGCATGTGGCTCTCCTCGCACTGACGTTTAGTGCCACAGGTTTGTCCCCTGCTGAATAATCAGGGCGAATGTAAGAGGTGGCACACCAGAGGTTGCTGCTTCCCGAGTTGATTTTGCTTCAGCTGAAGTAGATAGTCTACTGAAGCAGCAGCTTTCTGACTGCAGCGACCTACGACCACCGGCATTGAGAGCATTTTGCCAGGAGCTCTCTTAGCAACCAAAAATCATGCTAGTTGGTGCCAAATCTCACTTGTGCTCGCCAACCTACTCTTGATGAACTACATGCAAAAATAAACTCCTTCACACAGCAGTTAGCAGAATTTGGCTGGAACTCATGCATAACATGGAGTGGCCAAAACCACACCGGCAGAGAGGGATCCCCCCTAGAAAATTGTGGAACTTAAGTGAAGTAAGATGTGCCAGGAAGAGTTTGAAACTCCCAAAATGGAATTCAGATATTCACCAAATTTACAGGCTTTTGTTCCAGGAGAGGAGACCATGATTGTCACAGACACTAGTTGTAAAGGTTTGGGAGCGATGCTTTTTACAAAGAAGAGATGGTGTTAAGCGTTTGATTGCTTGTGCTTCCAGATGTTTGAGAGCTTCAGAAGTTAATTACTACATTATTGAAAAAGAAGCCTTGGCAATATTCTGGTCTTGAACTTTTTAGAGGAAGAGCTCCTAATACTGTCCTATGTCCATGTTGGATAAATTGGGGGAAAGGAGTGAAACAACATGATGTGGGTAAATGGAAAAAAGTACGAGCTAGCCTATAGTATAAGAGGAAAACTTATTTTGATGCTAAGAATTGTCTTAAAGATGTTGAGGTTCATGTTGGGGATTAGGTGAAGATAATATCTGCAGGTGGTTGTGCTTAATGGTCTGGATTTCTGGATTTATCAAAGTGCAAAAAGTGATTAAACTGTTTAGGCGTGCCATCAACATGATGGCAGGATTTCAAACAAAAATCATGCAGTCGTTCTCAAGTGCTGTGAATCTCAGATAGGAGCAGGTGAGCATCCTAAGGAGAGAGTTGAAGCAAAGAAGGAAATACAAAGTTCAAATTCAAATAGAACAGTGACCATTAAGAGAAGCACCATAGTGCATAGGAGACCTGCTTATTTTGATATAAATGTCAGAAGTTAAAGAATCTGTCTGTTCAGGGTAAAATGACAACTTAACAATATTGCTAATGTATTATTCATTTTCAATATTGTTGTTGCTTATTTCATGTTTATGTATTCTGCTATTTTTAGTTGATAGAAGTTTTAGATTTTCAGTTTAAATGGTAGTGCTTATAAAGAAGGGAGATGTGTGGTGTCTTGTGATATAAATACTACATGACCATGTTCTAGGATGAAATCTCATAAATGTTTGGTGAGGGTTGGGATATTGAGGGGGTGGCAATTACAAGGAGACTAGGAGAATGGGAGCCTGATGGTTGGGGTTCTAAAAATAAAGAAGATTTACCTTTCTACTTCTGATCCTGTAATTTGTTACTTGATTACAGTTTATTCCCATGCAATACTTCCTACAGGGTCCAGTCAGACATACAGTGATTTGCAGCTCTGGAACAGGAATCCCATTAAGTATGGAGGAGCCTACCAACCTCCGGAGGTCAGTAAATTTAGTACTATTAATCTGACTAATAGTTAGACATGTTATTTACAGCACTTAGAAAGGCTCAAATTATTATATAAAAATATGTTATTATTATAATTGGGAGACTGTCATATTTCTTAAAATTACATCACTACTCCTCTGTAATTATTTATAACTACTAAATACCTGCTCACATTTAGCATGGGAAATCATGATAGTTCAGTAGTTCAGTGCATTGGTGAAACCCCCCACCTTGTTAAAAAGGTAATATATTACCAATTGTACATTTTGAATAATTTTGTTGTACGCTTTCTCTTTGCAATCCTAAAAAGGAACTCAGGGTGTGAGCTCAGTTCACAGTACATTATCTCAGATATTAAGCCTACTCAGCTTATCCATGATTCTGAAGAATTCAAGTTATCTCTACTTTCAAGAAGGAAAGTTACAGATTCCCTTTTGTCTTTACGTAGATGAGTGATATATTTAAGACCAGTTTCTAAAAGGTTACAGTTACACATTACAATCTAACGTGGTGTCACTGCCTGTACTGCACATCAACGAGAAAGCGCTCCTGAACTGGTCTCCAAAATATGTGCAATTCCTATTGGGTCAAATTTAGGTTTCTCATGCCCAAAACAATCTGAAGGTTCTTCATTGAGTAAGAGGCATGTCAAGACAATAAAGGAAAGGTTATGTTGGATACATTAGGCCAAATATCATGATAGCCATAACAGGAGAAAAACAACCTAAGAGAAAGCTTGTGGGCTTCATTACGACTTTGGAGGTCCTTTCACAGGACCGCCGAAGCCGCTGCAGGCAAAAGACCGCCAGTAATGGAGGTCTTTTGCCCACTGTATTAGGAGTGTTCCACTGGGCCAGCAGACAAAAACAGCATTTTTGCCCGCTGGCCCAGCGGAACCCTCACCACAACATTGACACCGGCACGTAATTGAGGTGGCGGCAGTGTTGTGGTGCATTGGGTGTAGCAGCACCTGTCGCACATTTCACAGCCCGTGCCAAGTGCATGGGCAGAGCAGGGGTCCCCAGGGGCCCTCGATTCCTCCATTGCACCAGCCTTTCCATGGCAGTGTTTATCGCCAGGGAAAGGCTGGCAGATGGGGACTCGTAATCCCCAGGGCAGTGCTGCATACAACCATCAGGACTGCAAGGCTGCAGGCTGGCTGCAGACTGGCGGTGTCAGTGGTTTGATTGTGGTGGCTCCGCCACGGTCATAATGGGGCAGTCGGGCCGCCATGTCTGATGCAGTCCGACAGTCAGCCTCGTAATGAGGCCCTATGTGTCCTCAGCAGGAGAGAACTAACACTGCAAGGTTTCTGTGGCTTGGTGGGCAACAAGTGAGAACATAAAATCTCATTCAATGCATCATTGGCTTTCATCACAACACTAACTAGTGGCAGTGACACATTTGGCATCACCTCAACTCATCATGGAACAAGGAATGACAGCACTGGCAGTAGTTGTGGTGTTTATTGTGGAAGCAGTTGGGTCAAGAAAGCAATTAAGTGGTGCATTGCTTATGCCAACAGTAAAGAAGTGGTTCGAGGGACTGTGATATGCTAGGGCCTGCAATGTACCAACTGGTATACCCGATGGTGTGTGAGCAGGGTGGGATTGGGTCATAATTAGACCCAGGCAGTGTCAAATAAAGTGGCCCACATTCCTGGATGGCATAAAAAGAGCCCTCTTTAGTTATTTTACTCTGGCCTTTACATAATCTTAAAACCTGGCCAATTAGCAGTTTATTTTTGTAGTTTTATATGACGTTAATGCAGCCCAAGGGCACCGGAGCGATTGATTAGTTACCTTATACAAGATCAAATTTTTTTTTTTTCATTTATTTTAAGCTTAGAGTGATTTGCCCAGAATCAGAGGATGTTGAGCCGACTATGAGACTCACTGAACGCAGTTCCCAGTTTGAAAGTCAGCAGTTCTGACCTTAACTCCATTCTCCCCCTGCCTCTCAAGGGCTTACATACTTAGACTCTCCTCGCCCACCATGCCCTGAATGTAATGGCAGGGGATGGAAGAGGAAAAGGGCATACCATAGGCCAGTTGACAGAGACCCTACAAAAATGGCCCACCGCTCACCTTTAGGCATTGGCCCATTGGCCAATGTCTGACTGCCCACCTTACTAATCCGAGCCTGTGTGTGAGAGAAATGCAAGTGACGTTATTATTTCAGTAGTTGATAATCTCCTTTTTTCTAGGGGTGTGTGAAATTTGTGTAATTTGTCCATTGATGTTATTCCGGTGCTCCCACAATAGCACGTTATACCCAAGCAAGACCAAAGTATGCAATATGGCATAATTGAGTAATTTCAATGAGTTTAACATAAAAAGCATCACAGGAAATGCTGGAAAATACATGAATTACTCCAGCATAATCAGAATTTTGGCATGGCCTACTTGTTTCTATGTAAAGAATTAAGGTTTTCCACAGCTAATAGTAAGTGCTCTACTGTGCTTGGAGGTTTGAAGCGAATCATATTTCTATCACACAGCAGTGTCACAATTCTTTTATAAGGTGGCAAAGTGAGGGGGAACAAAGGATGGTGTTTCACCAGACATGTGATTTGGGCAAATGGTTACTGAGAATAACTGGTGGTGAGTCCAGTCAGCAGTACTCAGGTACCCAATGAAAATGTGACTTTCAACTAGCAAGCAACAGAGTGAAGGTATAAATTTGAAAAGGCACCCAACAAGGCAGCTGTACTTTGAAACAGTAGGGCCCATATTTATACTTTTTGACGCACAACTGCGCCAACGCAGTTGTGCGTAATTTTTTTTACTGCCGGCTAACGCCATTCCAACGCGCCATGCGGGCGCCTTATTTATGGAATGACGTTAGCCGTCGCTGCGGACTGGTGTGCGTAAAAAAAAATGACTCACACCAGGCAGCGCCGGCGTATGGGAAAATGGAGATTGGGCGTCAAAAAATGGGGCAAGTCAGGTCTGAGGCAAAATTCAGGCCTCAACCCGATTTGTGCCATTTTTTTTTACGCACAACCTCCACTGACATGACTCCTGTCTTAGCAAAGACAGGAGTCATGCCCCCTTGCCCAATGGCCATGCCCAGGGGACTTATGTCCCCTGGGCATGGTCATTGGACATAGTGGCATGTAGGGGGGCCCAAATCAGGCCCCCCTATGCCACAAAAAAAATACGAAAAAAAATACTTACCCCAACTTACCTCAACTTCCCTGGGATGGGTCCCTCCATCCTTGGGTGTCCTCCTGGGGTGGGCAAGGGTGGCAGGGGGTGTCCCTGGGGGCATGGGAGGGCACCTCTGGGCTCCTTCTGAGCCCACAGGTCCCTTAACGCCTGCCCTGACCCAGGCGTTAAAAAACGGCGCCCATCAGGCTGGGCGACGTTTTTTAAGGCCTGCCCCCTCCTGTGCGTCAAAATGACGTCAGAGTATAAATATGGGGCACAGGCCTTAAAGTCATTTTTTGGAAGGGAACGCCTACCTTGCATATAATTAACGCAAGGCTGGTTCCCCCTTCCAAAAAATGGCGCACATGGTGGAACTTTGACGCCCGTGGCGTCGGACGTCAAAGTATAAATACGGGGCAGGGTTTGCGCCGATTGTGCGTCAAAAATGTTTACGCACATTCGGCGCAAACAGAGTATAAATATGCCCCTATGTGTTTGTGGAATTGAGAGGCTGAAACCGGATGTTCCATGCAAAGTGTTGTTGGGTGGCGACAATGTCAGCAACATTAAGGTGGTCATTACGAGTTTGGCGGTACCCAACTGCAGTGCAGTCTGCCGTGAAAAGACCAGCATGGACGTGGGAAACTTACAGCCATAATACGACCCCAAAGGCAAAATCTGCCAGAAAAGAGCAAGGTATCCGACCCCGCCGGGCCGAACGATGGCGGGAAACAGGCTGCACAGAATCCGCCACCGCCATGGCAAAAACTAAACAGCCCTCCCAAATACGATTTAGAAATCAGCAGATCGGTCATGCAACGTCGGTACGGACTGCTGAGGTCATGAAATGGACCCCCCAACAACAACACCCCACATTTGACAATTTGAAAACCCCACACCTGAGACACATACATGCACTTCACTCACCCACACACCCCACTATAAAACACACACCCACAATACCCACAATCTTGAGCTATTCCTATCTGCTGCTGCACAACTACCGGCCAACTGGAAAGGGACACCACAAACTCAAGTCATGTTTTTGCACAACCCACGCCACATATAACTCACAAAAACACAACCTTGCATCCAACAAGTGCACCTTCAATTTTCACCACACCTGCCACCAACTCACTCACACACTGCACAACCCCATACAACACCACCACATCACAGCATACATCACCTCACACAACCCACTATGGCACCCCCTAAGAACCCTGGTTTCACTGATAGGGAGTTGCAGACCATAGTTGATTAAATAATCCGGGTGGAGCCACAGCTGTTCAATGTACACGTCCAGCAGACATCCATAGCCAGGAAAATGGAGCTCTGGCAGAGCATCATCAACAGGGTGAATGCAGTGAGAAACCCTCCACGCACAAGGGATGACATCAGAAAGAGGTGGAATGACATGCGTGGATGGTCCGGGCAATGGCATCACGACACCAGATTGCCATCCAGAGGACTGGCAGTGGTTCACCACCATATTCCCCAAGTTGACCGAGTGGGAGGAGAAGGTCCTGGCTATTTTACATCCTGAGGCCCTCACTGGAGTCACTGGACGACTGGACTCTGGTAAGTCAATGACACACCCCTCCACATGCACCTGAAAGGCATGTCACCTCCTCTCCCTGAACCGAACCCAAGACAGCCTATCCCATATCCATCCCACCCCATCAACCACCCACACCCATCCCCTGCATGCCCACGCAACCCACTAATACCTACCCAACCAATGTGCACACAACCACCAGTCCCTGCATGTAATGCTTTAAACACAACAAGCCCCACAATGCATCACCCATCCCACTAATTCCATGCACTGCACCCATCCCAATGTTAGTCCTGCATGCAGAAGTATGAGGATGTAAGCACAATCAACTGGTAGAAGATGCTGACAGGGAAATGGCAATGACAGGACAGAGGACAGAAACAGAAGGAAACACATGCCACTGAGAACGTGTGCATGCAATGGACACGTGCAATGTCCACCATCAACAACTAACTGACTGTCAAGGCCATATCCCCTGGAGCTGTTGAACACTACTGCCACCCAGCTAGCACACAGTCAAACACACTGCAGGACACACAATCAACTTGATTTGTTTTACTCCACAGGTGACACTGCCCATGGAAGCCACCAGGAGGTGCCATGAAGTGCCAGTCCCACAGCAGAAGAAGTCCCCAGTGATGACAGTACAGCGGGATGTCTGGATCTGGACGAGCAGCCTGGTCCATCGGGAGCCTCTGGTCCATCACCCTGCAGAAGCCCCACCCAGCCCACCAGACAGACCCCCACTACACAGCCACCACCTACAGCTGTGGCCCAATGCCCCCAAACCAGTGTTGCTGGCACAGCCACTGTGTTCCCACCTGTACAGACACAGGAGTCACCACCTGTCACCAGGCAAGACAATGAAGGTCCTGGTGCAAGTGGGACTGGGGTGACTGTAACGGGGTCACAGGCATACGGAGACTGGCCCCGTGGGAGGAAATCTATTGGACAAGGGGGGAGCCAAAACAAGAGTATTGACTGGCCAGGAGGCCATTTCCCAAATCCTGTCAGCATACCAGCACACCCAGGACAGGATGGGCCAGATTCTGCCCACTTTGCAGAAGATTCAATGGCTGCTGAGTAAACACCATAAGGAGACCATGGAGAAAAGCCAGGCCCACAATGCCACCATGGTGTCCATCAATAGGGTGTTGCAGGACATTTTTGGAGTACTACGTGAGATCTTCAACCACATGCAGGCCCCGTCCATAGGACAAAAGACACCCCAGCCCTCCACATCTTCTGCTGGTAGTGGACTTGCTGCCAGGGAACTCACAGGACACCAGCACCCCATCCTCTGCTGCCCAAGTACCTCCTCGCAAACATAACCGTCCAACCAGACATACCTCAGACACTGTAGCCATGACCAAACCCACCACCACTTAATTAAAATTGTACATTCACACCCAATATATCTGTGCTTTATTCATAATGCATGCATGTGATGTATTATTTTCTCTATGTCAAATGTTAACCAGTACCAGAAATTGGCTAGGGTGAATGTCTGCAGGCATTTAACACCCCAAATCTGAGATGGCTCCCTGACACTTGCACCAGGAAGGTCCTAATCCTTCTTATACACGACATGGCAAAGGGTATCCCACCATAGTAAGACCTGCGAGGAACAGACATGTAGCATACATTTAGGTACAGTTTGTTCAATGACAAATGTACCTGTTTTCTGTCCAAAGTTGAACATCATTGCCAGAGTATTGTCACTTATTCACTGACCAGTATTAACATTTGTCAGTTGTACTGCATACACATATGCAGCTTTCAAAATTAGTACAACTGTAGGTCAAACAGTCCATACATGTGAAGGCAGGAAACACATCCAGGAAAACTAAACTTCTGTGTGTGAACTACCTTTGGGAGTCATCACACACATGAAGCAGTAAGGGGTATATGACAGTACACACATTGCACCACACACACACACACACACACACTGCTGTGTCTCCAGGACTGGTTGTACAATCTTGCAATTGTACACAACTCTACGTAGGAAATGTTGTGCTAAACATTAGGCTAAATCTACCTTCAATTTATTGGAGATATAGCTGAATGAGCTGAGTTCTGGAGTCCACATCATCCTCCCCTTTTTCATCACTGTCCGGTGTCCCCTCAGCTGCCACAGGTGGATCATGTTGTTCCTCATCTTCCAGAAGGGGTACATGTCTCCTTAGTGCCAAGTTGTGCAGCATACAGCAGGTCACGATGATCTGGCAAACCTTGTTTGGGGGTAAAACAGGGATCCGCCTGACAAATGCAGGCACCGGAATCTTACCTTCAGGAGGCCGAAGGTCCTTTCAATAACTCTTCTTGTCCTGCCATGTGCCTCATTGTAGTGAATGTCGCCACTGACCTGGGATACCTCACTGGTGTCAACAGCCAGGACAGGTTTGGATAGCCAGAATCACCTGGCAAGAGCACATGTCAGCATTGTGTAGAGGGTAAATGTAGGAGGCTGGTCTGGTTTGCAGTGGGTACCTAAGGTACTTACACCTTATACCAGGTCCAGTTATCCCTTATTAGTGAAATGTAGGCATTGTCTAGAAGCCAGGCTGTCTAGAGGTAGCTGTAGGCAGAGCAGCCAGGGCTGAACTAGGAGACATGCAAAGCTCTTGCAATATCATTGCAGTCACAAAGTACTTACACACAAGAAAGACAATACTCAGTGTTAACAAAAATAAAGGTACTTTATTTTAGTGACACAAGGCCAAAAATACCGTAGAGGCTATACTCCATTAAGTGGTAAGTATTATACACAAAATATACACTAGTAACCAAAATCAAGTAAGTAAGCAGTCATAAAATAGTACACACAGTGAAAAACACCATAAGTTGCAATGGGCCTAGGGGAAACACAAACCATATACTAAAATAGTGGAATGCGAATGTCGGTTTCCCACCTAGGCAAGTGTAGTGCATAGAGGGGCACTGGGAGTGTAAGAAAACACCAAAGGTAAGTAAAATACCACACCCCAGAGCCCAGGAAAGTAGGAGTAAAGTACAGCAAGTTTTCGTGGAACACACTAGAAGTTGTGATAAAGAATTATGCAAAAACCAAGCAAGACTGCAAGACACCAACGATGTATTCCTGGACCTGAAGACCTGTGGAGAGAGGAGACCAAGTCCAAGAGTCGCAGAAGAGACCGTGAGTAACAAGAGCCCCCGCTGACCCGGAGGAAGGTGCAAAGTGGATTCTCAGGTTAGAAGAAAAAGTCAGAAATGCACCAAAGAAGACAGCTGAGGGTTCCTGCTTGGTGCAAGAGATGTCCGACGTCGGGTAGATGAATGCAGGCTGGTTTTCGTAGTTGGATTCCGCCAACAAGCCTTGGCTCAAGCAAAAGATACGTTTGGCGGAAAAAGGCGCTACCTGGACATCTCAACTCGGACTGAGAAGACAGAGGGGGCTCTCAGCACTTCAGAGAGCACTCAGAAGACCAGGCAGCAGCTACAGGAGTCCCAGAACATGGGGACAAAGGAGTTGCAATGGCGGTCGTTGCAGCACTAAACAAAGGGATCCCACGCCACCGGAGAACTCGGGGAGCTAAGCGTCGCAGGATGAGTGCTACGGACCTGTGCTACACTGTGCATGAAGGATTTCTTGGAGAAGCGCCCTAGGAGCTGCAAAACACGCAGTGCACAAGGGTACTGTCTGGCTAAGGGAGGCAAGCTCTTACCTCCACTAAATTTGGACAGCTGGACCTTTGGGTAGTCAGGGTCACTTCGGTCAACCACCTGTGTTCCAAGATCCACACTCGTCGTCAGGAGAGGGGACTCAGAGTACCAGTCATCGCTGCAGGGCGGTGCTGCTGAAGCAGGGAAGTGACTGTCCCTCCATGCGAGATTACTTTGATTGTTCTGATGCAGGATGAAGAAAGGCAGTCCTCAGAGAATGCACAACCTGGAATCTGTTGCAGTTGCTGGCAGGAGCTGAAGTTACAGAGTTGTAGTAGACTTCTTGGATAGTTTTGCAGTTGTAGAGTTCCTGGAGCAGTTCTGCGGTTGATCTGATGGTAGAAGGTGAAGCAAATGAAGCAGATGAGTCCTGCTGGAGTCTTGCAATCCAAATCTAAGGAAGCACCCAAAGGAGAGACCCTAAATAGCCCTGAGAGGGGGATTGGTCACCTAACCAGGTAAGCACCTGTTAGGAGGGGTCTCTGACATCACCTGCTGGCACTGGCCACTCAGATGCTCCCAGAGTATCCCAACACCAGCTCTGGGCACCACCCTTGGGGTGGTGATGGACAGGGGAGTGGTCATTCCCCTTTCCTTTGTCCAGTTTTATGCCATAGCAGAGACTGAGGATTCCTGAACCAGTGTAGACTGGATTATGCAAGGAGGGCACTGTTTGTGCCCTTCAAAGCACTTCTAGAGGCTTTGCCATCCCTGTAACACCTATTTCCAAAGGGAGAAGGTGTAACACCCCTGTCCCAAAGGAAATGCTTTGTTCTGCTTTCCTGTGATTGGGCTGCCCAAGCCCCAGGAGGGCAGAAGCCTGTCTGTGAGGTGGCAGCAGCTGGGGCTGCAGTGGAAACCTCAGAGAGCTGATTTGGCAGTACTGGGGGTCCATGTTGGAGCCCCCAGGGTGCATGGAATTCCCCCCCCACAATACCAGAATCGGATTGGGGCTACAATTTCCCAATCATAGACACCTTGCATGGCCATATTCAGAGTTACCATTGGGAAGTTACATATATGTATTGACCTATATGTAGTGCACACTTAGAATGGCGTCCCTGCACTCACGAAGTCTGGGAAATTGGTTCTGGACAATGTGGGGCCACCTCTTCTAGTGAAGGGGTGCCCTCATACACAGTAACTTTGCAACTAGCCTTCAGGAACTGAAAGTTAGACATATAGGTGACTTATAAGTTACCTGGTGCAGTGAAAATGGCTGTGAAATAGTGCTTACACTATTTCACTCAGGCTGCAATGGCAGTCCTGAAGAAGTGTTTGTATGAGCTCCTTATGTGTGGCAAAAGAAATGCTGCAACCCATAAGGATCTCCTGGAAGCCCAATGCCCGGGTTACCTGGGTACCATATACTAGGGACTTATAAGGGGGGTCCAGTATGCCAATCTGGAATGGAATATGGAGTCACTAGACTACAGTGACAAATTTAGAAACAGAGAAGCATGAGCACTGGAGTTCTGGTTAGCAGGACTCCAGTGACACAGTCAAGCATACTGACATCACAGTAAAACATACTGACATATAGGTCACAAACTATGAGCACTGGGTTCTTGACTAGCAGGATCCCAATAAGACAATAAAAACATACTGACAAACAGGCAGAAATTGGGGGTAATATGCCAAGAAAGATGGTACTTTCCTACAGTAAAGAGTTAGAAAGGCAGGTTGTTCACTACTGCACTCTCACATCTCACTCACCCACAAGCCAAGCTCTCTCTCCTTGTAGTTGTGCCATCAGGTGTGGGACACTGCTGTTCCTCAAAATGTAAGAGTCACGCACAGATCCAGGGAATTTGGCAATTACATGGGAGATGTATTGGTCTGCAAGACACACCACCTGTACATTAATGGAGTGATAACTTTTCTTTTTCCTGTACACTTGTTCATTTACCCTGGGAGGAATCAAGGGAATATGGGTGCCATCTATGGCCACAATCACATGTGGAACCTATTCAACGGCACAGAAATCTGATTTCACAGTGGGCAAGTCAGCAGATTGGGGAAATTTTATTGTAGGTGTGGCGGTGTTTCAGCAAGGCAGTCAGGACATCCCTTAAGATGTTACTGAACATTGGCCGTGACACTCGTGCTGCCAAGGCGACTGTCGCCTGAAATGACCCACGGGCCAAGAAATGTAACACAGATAGTACCTGCACAGTAGGTGGAATAGCATAAGGATTTTGTAGACCTGGCAGTAGATCTGGCTCCAATTGGGCACACAGTTCACGTATGGTCATCAGGTTCAGATGCTAGGTCAGTATGATGTGTCGTTTCTCCATGGTTGCCAGGTCAACTAGGGGCTGATACACCGGTAAATTCCTCAGTTTCTGCAGGGGTCGGTACCTAGGGAGGGACAACACACATATTTCACCACACCAACACATTACAGATGATGACAACACACACACAACTGCACAAACGTAGCCTTCACATTATGGAAGGGTTGCATGCAGCTAATACTGTGACAATTGACGTGTGTACACAGTACCATGCAACCTACAAATGCAGATAACTGATGCCACACATCACATATGGCATATATTGCTATGTATGACTGGTGTGCATAACGTTCAGGAAGATATGACAGTAAAGAGGGTGCATAGAGATTGCACTCTATTACATTTTACCCTTCAAATGGTGCTCACCTGTCCTACATGCTGAGAACAGATGGAAGTGACATGACTCCTCTGGCGTAAATTGTCCTTGCGTTAGGCGGTCTGTACCGCTGTGCAATTCCCCATTGGTTAACATTGGTGTCTATGGGGAACAGGGGCCAATCACGATCGCCGCCGGCGGTGATGGTGCATAATGTTGCGGTCTTCACCGCCATTTTGATTTGCTATTGCCACTTGACTCCTGCACTCACCACGGCCACTACTCCAATGCATGTGCTGCTGTGTCCTGCATCTGGTCACAAAGATGGCACATGCTACAGGGGAGAGGGCCCCAGCCTTCACCGAGGAGGAGCTGACAAGGCTTGTGGACAGGGTCCTACCCCTGTATGCAAAGTTGTATGGGCGACCAGAGGGGCAAGTGTGTGTATAAACAGTATCCTAGCAGTGAGCATGATTGCTTGGGTGCAGGTATGTGTGACTGTAGGATTACCAAGCGTGTAGGAGTAGTGAAGTAGGCCAACAATGTGTACCTGTAGGAAGATGATGGAATGTATTGTTGTCAACTGTCAGTGTGATTGTATCCTATGTCAGCATGCATGTGGTCAGTCTACATTAATGTGTATTCCTATATTTCTCCCATTCAGGTCAGCGCCAATCAGAAGAAGACACCATCACCGAGGACATGTGGATCCTGGGAGTCTATAGCCGGCGGAGCACCCACTGCAGGAAACAGCGGGAGGACATGAGATGCTGGGCCTGGAACACCGCAGAGGCCCAGATGGGGACGGCCTCCCAAGGAGGGAGGGGTGCACGTAGGACCCTGACCCCTATAACGGCCTGCATACCTGCGGTGGCCGACCCAGTCTTGGATGGGTGCTTGAAGGCATCACAGCAGCCACAAGGGGGTGAGTTTTCACACTGTCCTGCATGTCAACTGTATTGGGGGGATGGTAGGCAATGTGGGGAAAGGTTACTGTTACTGTGACTCATAGGTGTCAGGGTGTACAGGTGTTTAGCTTCTTGATCAGGTTATGTTACCTTGTTGTGTAGGGGGCATGTGTACCCAAGTAAGGTGGAAATTGAAATAGTGTACCGTTGTCTTGATAAGTGATGTAGTGGTACTCAATACACCTGAGCTTAAAATGGATACCTCAGTTTGAGTTGCAGGACATGTGCACGGAATCTGTAGGGCACCACTGTCAGTGTACTGTACTTCAAAGAGGCAGATGTACTCCCTATCAGTGGTATTTTCCTGAGGTGCAAAGACTATGGTAAAGTGAGCTCTGAGACTGAAGTGTACTAAATGTGTGCCTACCAGCATTATAGTTGAGTTGCTCACAGCCTGCATCCCTTTCTTTGTCTCCCCATTCCTCTCTGTTTTCTTGTGTCCTTGTGTGCATCAGCATCATCAGGTGAAGGAGCAGAGGCACAGGCAAGTGGGGATGCTGCAGCCCATGAGACCCAGGAGGCACAGTCCACTGACACTGAGGAAACCAGTGGGTTGGAGGCCTACTACCACACCAACATCAGACTCGGATTTCTCCTCTATCAATGAGGAGGCTACTGACCTCCTGAAGACCATCTCTGTGGGACAGACAACCATCATCAATGCCGTTGAGGGGCTGGCATTGCAGGTGCAGCAGGGCAGGGCAGCAGGGCAGTGCCTACCTGGAAGGCATTCACGGTGCCTTGTCTAGCTTCCAGAGATCGTTTCAGGCTCTGGCTTCCTCATTGATGACAGCCAGTGTCCCTGGTACCTCCGTACCCCCTCCAACCACCTGTGCCCCATCCAGCATCACCCTCCCCTCACCTATCCCAAGCACACAAGCCAGCATGCACACAGAACAAAACACATGCCACACAAGGGCACATAGGCACCACAAGTCACACCACAGCCATGCACATACTCAACATACAGATGCAAACACAACAGCCATGTCTTCCACTGTCTGCCCACACCCTCCTCCCTTACAGTGACCTCACCACACACACCAGCAATCACTGCATCCTCACTCCCAGATCCTGACCCTGTGGACACAGTCACCACAACAGCAGTCACCCAGACATGCACCCCAGACACCACACCCACACTCACCACAACAACCATTACAGACACCTGCAGCACACACACCAGACATGCAGACACCACCCCAACTTACCTTCACACGACCTGTTTGTCCTCTCCCACACTTTTTCACCCACCTCCTCCCAAAACACGTAAACGCACCCACTCAGGCACCCCACATTCATCCACCACACACAAGCAGACTGAGCACCCACCTACATCCATGTCCAGCACACCTACACGTCCTACGACCATTCCCTCTACCTCTACTCACATGCCTGTTTTCACAGCCCCTCCCCGTGCTCCTAAAAAAACATTTCCTTTCTTGCATTGAACTTTTTTAACCTCCTGGCCCACCCTGTCTTGTTCCTGTGTGTTCTCATGGCCTCCCCAAACCCAGTACCTCCGCTTCATGTTCCTCCCTGGACCGTCCTTCCAGTTCCCATGTCCCTTCCCCCTCCAAAAAGACACCTGGCAAGAACCCTGATCCTGCGACCACCTACCCTTCTCCATCAGGTACTAAGGCCAACCACCCTCCCAAGCTGAAGGCAAAGCCACCCCCTCCCAAGCTCCCAAGCCGAAGCCCGAGTCACTCCCCCGAAGCCCAAGCCCCCCCTTCATGACCTGAGTCCCCACCACTAACCCCTCCCCCTGCGCCCTGAGGTGTCTGCCCCATTGATGCCACTGCCCTGTGGAGATCATGGTTGTGTCAGGAGTCAAGTTGGGGCCTTGTTGTGCCTGTTGGCCACATGGTCATGGATCTCAGAATTGCCCAATGGGTTCATTTGTAAATAGTTCACGAATTATAATTTAAAAATAATATATCTGGCCAACCTGCACAGTTGGTGCACTTTGATCAAGTTGTCCTGCGTTTCACTGTGGCTGCCTCGTGTACCCAGGTATGTGCATCGTTGTCCGCATCTGTGCATGTGTACTGTGCTTGTATGGGTGCATCACTTCTATTTTTCAATTTTGCCCCTGTCTGTATTTGTGTGTGCATTGCTGTTTGTGTGTTGATAGTTTTGGAAGTTGGTGTGGATGGTATGTGTGGGGTAATTGGTTGTGATGTGTGTTCAGTTGTTGTGCATGGTGTGGGTGGAGTGAGTGGTATGGATGATGGCGTCATGGTATGGCACCAGTGTGTGTGTGGTTGGCACTTGTGGTTGTGTACTGTATGTGTATCTGGTATGCCGTCTTCTGCCTGGTGTCTGTATCGGCTGTGGTTTTGTGATCAGTTTGTGTGTGGCTGGGTATGTGTGTTGTGACGTGTTTATGGTTGGTGTTGTTTGGTGTGTGTGTCGTGTGTGTGGGGTGTGGTGTGTGTTCTGGTTGTGCGTGAGTGTATTGTGAGTGTGTGTATGTGTGTGTGTGTGTATATATGGGTAGGGGCGTTGCTATGGGTGTGTTTGTGTTTGGGCGTGGCAGTTGGATGTGTGTGGCATGTGGGTGTGTCATTATCCCCTTCTCTCCCCTCCCATGCATGGTAGGTGGCGTACTCACCGTTGTCATCTTCTTCAGTGCTTTATGTCCTGGAGGTCGATGGCTAGTACCAGCATCGTTATTTTTCATCTAAGGAACATGATTGTCTAATTTAATCCTGAAGAAGGTGGATTCTATAAAACCTCTCCACCAAAATGCATCATTGAATAATGTGATATGATCCACTGAAGCTGGCCTTTCCTATATGAGAATCTACACGTTTTATGAATGTACAGAGATATATAGTGGAAATTTACATGTTAAGAAAACTGTATTTGGTTTAATGTAAGTCTTCCTTTCCACGTTGTATAATATATGTTTTTTGCAAGTCACGGTCTTTACAAAATTACAAGTATAATACTTTTTATCAGATTAAAATTATACATTTCCTAGCACTTTGGCATTCATATTTGCTATCCTTTTGGTTAGGAGCTTTTTTTGGTGAGTTTGTGAGCCTGAGTGTCGGTGTAGCTCAGGGGCATAATGAAACTTTAGGGGGCCCCTCTGCAAAGTACATGGAGGGGGACTCCCACGCACTTGACTCAGTAAGGTGCTCTCAGGCCTGTCTGTGCACAGTGTTAGATTGGGTCCCCTGGAGCTCGGGCCCCCACTGCAGTGCCGCCGGGGCTATTGTTATGCCAGTGGTGTAACTGTGGACCATAGTCTGTGGGGAACATATACAGTCTGGTTTCATAACCCCATCACCTTTGGATTAATAGGTTCCTCACTATCTTTTTCCAATGCTTTGTATGGATTATGAGCAACAGATGATGGACGGAATGTAGAACAAATCAAACATTGAACCCTAGTCACAGATCAGGGTTTAATCTATTGTTTTTTTTGCTCACCATGCCACCCCAGTTTGGACCCAGCCATATACAAATCAGTCATGACCCTGCTCCAGCCCGTACTACCAGTCCAGGTCATTCATGAAACTGAAAGAAGCATACTGGGACCAGTTTTGGGGTATCACCCCTCATCAGCCAGGTTTGCTTGAATCTAGTGGCACAGTGAGCACAGCACCCACATCTGAGCATACTCTTCCCCCAGGGCCACAACAGCGAAAGGAACAGATGAGGGGTGAAATGCAGAACCCATCAAACCTTCACCCCAAGTCAAACAACTTGGCTAAATCTGGCATTTTTTTGCTCACCACACTGCCCTAGTTTGGACCCAGTCATATACAGATCAGTCTTGACCCTGCTCCCCATGGGAACAATCCAGCCAGACTGCCAGGCCATGTCCTCCCTGGACCAGAAACAAGCATTCTGTGACCGAATTCAGGATATCACCTTTCATCAGCCAGGCTAGCTTGAATCCAGAGGCACAGCGAGCATGGCACCCGCATCTAGGCATACCTTTCTCACTTAGGGCAACAAAAGCAAAAAGAACAGATGATGGATGGAATGAGGAACGAATCAAACATTCACCCACAGTCACAGATCTGGGTTTAATCCATTGTTTTTTTGCTCACCATGCCACCCCAGTTTGGACCCAGTGATATGCAAATCAGTTTTGACTCTGCTACCCGTGGGAATAGTGCAGTCCGAACAGCTAGACCAGGTCCTCTCTGGATCAGAAAGAAGAGTTTTGGGACCAGTTTCAGGGTATCACCCCTTATCAGCAAAGCTAGCTTGAATCTGGTGGCTAACTGTGCCACTGGATTCAAGCTAGCCTGCTTGATGAAGGGTGAAACCCGAAATGATCCCAGGATTCTTCTTTTTAGTCCAGGGAGGAGCTGGACTGTTCCCATGGAGAACAGGGTCAAGATTGATTTTCATTTGCATGGACTATGAAGCATCCATTAACTACACTTATACTCCTTTTATGCCTTGCCTACAGAAATATTTTTAGCTAAGAATGATTATGGACTTCTTGTGGACCATGCCAAAAGCTTACAGTGGGCTTAGAATGAACCCATTACTTGGCCTTCTTGTCACTGTTATTTGCTTGCTTCTTATTTATAGGCTTTCTTTCCTCTTCTTGGGTTTATCCCTACTCAGGACCATCTCCTCTTTACTGTCCTTTTGAATGTTCGACTTGTATCATGCTCAAATTCTGGAACCTACTTTTTTTCTTTTTATTTCAATTCTGATTAAGAAAACAGCTATCTTCTTGATTTTTCTCCTTGTTTGTTGCTTCTCCCAAATTCTAAACCATCCTGCATGCTCTTTGTTGGTCTCTTCTGCCTCCACACCCAACTCATTTTATGCTTCCCCCACCCCGTTTTTTGGGTATTATATATTTGCCATGCCTCCTCCCCTCCCACAGGCCTCATGCGCCTCCGTTGCTCCCCACCCACTTGATGTTGCTCCTGTTATTGATTTCTCCCCACCCACCAGATCATCCTTTGTTCTGCACCCCTCTCATTAAGGTCCTTACACAATTTGTTTTAAAGTTACAGTTATTGGAGTGCCGAGCAGCTGCCCATTGCTGCCATTGCTGCTGGGCTGCTTTATTTTTTAAAAGCGATTTCACCTTCATGTAAATAGTGTTTTTTATTTACTGCCCCAGTGGTGTCTGCTATTTTGGAACAGTAAACAAAACAAACAAAATGGTGACCGCTTCATGCCATATGCATGTGTGTGTGCGGTGACTCTTGCATACATATATGGTTGCTATAGCAATGTGATGCATATACTCACAAGCATGAACATACATTATTGCACTAGCTTTCACTCTGTTTCTTTTCAATACTGCACAGCATCTGCAAAGAACTTTCGTAAAGCCAGTATGTCTCAAAGACAAGACAAATTGGTTTTGCCAATGTTTGTTGCCACTTGCTACCAGGGCATGAGAACCAGATCATAACCCAACACAGGCAAGATTAGGTTTGCTACTACTGATTGGCAAGGTATGTTACCTCAATGTATTCTTTCCTCTGTTTTGAGCATTATTGTGGAGGTGATGCTCTACTCATTGTCACCCACATATGAAACACTAGTAGTTGATCAGTGAATGTCCCTTTCTCCCCTACCTTGTTCTCCATCCACTATGCAGCATTAGGCACCACTATGTCTTTTTTTACTGCATGGGGCTCGCCTCACTCTGGAGCCCTACTCACACCCTTCCCACTGTCTGAGTCTACCCCTTTGCCACGTGATTCTTACTGTATGCTACCTACCCCCATTGGTGTCTCAAGCAACTTTGCTATCTACCTTTTGTATACAAACAGCCTGAAATCCATATACTATTCGGAAACCCACTCTGTGGAGAAAAGTGGATCCCTGCTACTCCATCCCAACACCACTCTAGACCATGCAGAATACCCTGCCCAATGTCTTGAACAGAAGAGATGGACTTTCCATCATTTTCCTATCCAGCTCTCTCTATCAATCATGAAGGAGAATAGGCCACAAAATATATACAAATATGTGTGGTTATCTCTAGCAAGAATTCTCAGTAGCACCAATTCAGCATTTGGAAGCTTGTCTGTTGTATCTTTTTCAAGGTCTTTTTGCACTCCTCTCATGAGAAAGCCATACATCTGCAAATACCACTATCTTAGGTTACAGTTTCTGTCACATACTTGGTGTGCGTGGTAGAACGCACGGAGGGATGTAACTTCAGGGAGGGGGGTGCCCCCCCTCCAAATAAATGCATTCTTGGTTTAGTTCCTCGGTCTACAGGCCTTTAGTTGTGTCTGTTATATCAGTGTCAGTCTTCTTGTTGTAAGCCAAAAATGAAAGACAAAAAAGTGATTTTTGATTTAAACAGGAGAGGGAGAGCTAGATACCCAACTGGTGCCTGAATTTCAAAATATGATACCAGATAACCTTGAATCAATACTGGATTCCGTGCATGCACACATTTTGTGATCCCAGCACATATTATATTTCACAGAGCCTCTTTTTTCCTTATTATCATATATACGCCCCTTTTTTAAATACTTGAGTTCAGGATTTGTGCTGTACAAGTTCCTCTGATATTTGATTTAACAAACAGTAATGTTGTTCCATCTAGCTATTATAGTAGTCTAGGACACTTTTAGGTTTACAGAACTACTGATTTACTCTTAATTTACTAATGGAATTGTCTTTGAGGGTAAGCCTCGAATGTTTCTAAACACCATCACTTTCAATAAATATCTGTCTATGCAGTAGAATAATACTTAGGTAAAAAGCTTCTGTATATTATCAAAATACACTTTTTTGATTTTTTTATGAGTTTGTATCATATTTTTAAATTATGTTTTTTGCATGATATTCAAAGCAATAAATTTCATGGTTCAGCTCATGCATGAACTCTTAGAGCCAAGCCAGATACATGGCTCGACTTTGGCTTGGCTCGCCCTATTCATTTGCCTGTGTACTATCCTCTATTTGAGACTCAGGCTTAGTACATGGGACCATCAGCTACTTGATAAAATGATTTGTAAAAGATGAGAACTAGATACATAGGGCCCTGCCCACGTGCATCAATTTGACAACTCTTTCATCAATGCTTCTTGTAGCAGACAGCAAGCAGACAAAATACTTTAAAAATATGTGATCCCGGGGCAAGCACTCCAGACCGTTATGTTGTATGAGTTTCCACGGATCACTACCAGGCCATGGCGAGACGAGAAGGGGCATAGCTTCAGCAGGGTTGTTTGGAAGTGATTCCCCTCAAATGCATTTTTGGTTTGGTAGTTGGGTCTGCTATGTCTGTGTTGTTTTTTCTCGGCATTCTCATTTCACCAAGAGATTTTAACTTGCTAAGTTTTTGGATTGGATCTTACATATATATATATATATATATATATATATATATATATATATATATATACACACAAAAAAACAGTACGCTAGTATGCTCTCCTGGAATCATTTGTTCAATACCTCAAAAGATTTACTATGATTTTTTTTAATTAAATGTTCCTAGGTGGGCTGCTGCATTCCCTGCAGGACTTCACAGCATTTCAAAAATAGTTGGTAGTGCCCTTGTCTCATCTTGGCGCACTATGAGGAACAAATATATGCTATTAAAAAGCCCTTGCAAGGCATTGTAAGGGGCACCTAACAACTATTCTAAACAGTGGGGGATGTGGGGGAAGGTACATGCCCACTCCTTGGCCCCTCTGGCTCCCCTCTTGGGCATCCTTGCTATCCCGCAAGTGGGAGCTGGCCATCCAGTTTTTTTTTTGCTTGGCTTCCCCATGGCCCTGCTGGCATTCCAGACAACACCCATCCTGTGTCCTGCTGGGAGTCAGCTGCACTGGTTTGCTCCTGTCCAACCAGAGCAGCTTTTTATTTGGCTTTCCACCCCGCGCCTCCAGTGTGGGAGCAATTCTGTGTTTCCTGTCCAGGAAAGTGCAGGCAGGCAGTTAGCATTCTGTTTGCTGCCCTGTGCACTCCCACACAGGGAACAACACAGTGTCTCAGGGTGTGGGGTGCCAGGGACACTGCCTGGAATTTGGCCCCAGGGGATGGGGTTCCCAGGGGCAATCATAAGGCTCGGGTGGTGGCCCCACAATAAATATTACATCTGGCACTGGGTGATTGGCCCTTGGGACCATTAAATTGCTCGGGAAGTGGGGCGGCATGCCCTCCTTCCATCCAAAAACATATAATGGCTAAGGCCCCGAGGAAGGAGTCCCCAAGGCTACTAAATGGCTCAGAAAGGAGGTCCACATGCAGTGGCATAACAGAGGAGACTGCAAGTGGGGGGGGTTAGCTCCAGGAGGCCCCCTCAGTAGAGTACCTGGCCTGAGAGCTTCTGAGTGAGCCCAGAGGAGGGGCCCTCCATGTACTGTGCAGGGAGGCCCACTCAAGTTTCATTATGCCATTGTCCACATGCCCCTCCTCCAAATAAAATATGACAACCATCAGGGGATGGGGTCCCTCTGGTCATTAAGTGGTTCAAGGAGGGGTCCACATGCCCCTTCCCCTATTATAAATAAGGTGCCAATCCCCCCAGGCCATGGCCCACCCCAGAGGGTTTTTAAATTAAAAGGGCAAGGGACACCTAATATTTTTTTTTTATGTTTATCAAACTCTGTTGTTTTTTCTTTTAATTTTATTGCAATGCTGCTCAAAATAATCTGTTTTTGGCCCTTGGTGGGTGGCCCCACTAGGACCATCTCCTCAAGTCTAGCAGGTAGGGTACCCTGCCGCATATATGTTATTTTTTTCAGGACACAGGGATTGTGTCTGAGTTCTATATTGGCTGCCAAACATCTATGTTGATGTGAGGGAGTCAATACAATGTTATCTTTTAATCTGCCCAACTTGAGTCTCTAGTTTTCAATACATTTTAAATCTTACATTTCTAAACAATTACACCAAATCAAAACAGTACGCTTTCTGGGTAAAGATCTAGCATCACTCCAACACCTGAAATTACAACTTTGATGGCAACACTGTGCTTGGTGGGGGCACTGTTTATGAACTTAGTAGTTTAAATGGTGTTTTGTGGCTGAAACTCTATCCGTGAGTAAGGCTGTAGGCCAATACATGTAGGGATTGCCATTTGCCACAATAAATCACAAGTATTGGAGATTCAGGAGTGCATGTGCTTTTGTGTCACTGGTATGAACTTTTTTTAAATTAATGTTTACAAGATTCCTTGTGTCCTGGCTTACTGTGCATTAGTTTCGGGGGGCACTTTCAGGAGCGAAGTGGGGGACTGTTTGCTATTTGTATACCCCCCAACCCCTTATACTTTATTTTATTTTTTAATTTTCAGGACACAAGGACCTGTGTCCTGAAATTACGCTTTCAATATTTCCCTTCATGTTGCGGCCAGCCAATCAGAGAGCGAACTATCACAGGAGTTTGCTAGAGCTGTTAACTCTTGCAGGAGCGAGATGCGCAACAGGGGGAGGAGCCACCTGATCAATCAGATAGCTCAATTATTTCAAACTGCATGATCACAGGACTCTTGTGAGCCACTCACAACTCCAACTGTTCAGATATACTAAGCCCCTGAACTTTAATTTCTCAAAAACGATTGTACGGATTTACACCAAGTCACGAAAAGCACGTGTTCTCTACCAAGACCTAGCTTTCTGTTGAATATGATGTATTTCTGTTCAGCCATTTTATTTTATTATTTTTAATATGTCGCGATTCCCACAGGACTCCCCATTGCGGCTTAAACAAAACCAAAAAAAATAAAATTTGGCTCCGGTGGGGGGATAGGTGGAGTCCCTTCCAGGGTTGGCCCTCTGGGAACAGCTCACAAGTGCCATGGGGCAAGTTATCCCTACCCTGCCAACTTATACCTTTATTTACTGAATAATCACAGGACAGGGAACTAAGATCCCAGGTCCTGTAGTGGCTGCCTGCAACATTTTTTCTCATGTTGTCAGCCAGAGAGGCCACTCCTGTGGGAGCCTAACTCCCTGGGGCACAAGAAGGCTCAGGTGAAAAAAGCCCCTTACGCCAATCAGAATGCTCCAATTTTTAAAATTAGTTTCAAGTAGACTCTCGCAACCCAATCCCCCATCCCCGTCCCCAGTCCTTAGACGCTATATTTTTGGGGGCGTTTTTCCAGGCTCTGCCAAAGACTCAATGTGTGTCACCGTATCACTATGCCCTTCTGGTGTCACGCAGTCCCTCCTTGTGTTTCTGGGTATCTGTCCAAACTTTCACTGAATAAGGGGGTTTCATTTAGTTGCTTTCATCTCAGTGGCTTATCTGCCTCTCACTCTTTTTTTGTTGTTTGTTTCATTGAGTGTCTTCCTCTTCCTGAATGTCACTTCATTTATTTATTTCTCTTCCTTAATTCTTTCTTGTAATCTTATTTGGCTGCTCATTCACTGCTACATGTATCTTTCCCTGTTTCACTTACTGTTAGCCAGTCTCTTGTCTGCCTCTCTCCATGTCCCTAGATTTGATCAGTTTGTGCTTCTGAGTGGCTGTCTCTTCCACATCGTTTATGCACGGGTGCCTTTCATTCTCTCTTTCTCATTCTCTCTCTCCTGTCTTTGTGTATATGAGGATTTCAGACAAGCTCCTAGGAGAACGGCCATGTCTTAGGCAATGTCCTGCCTCACTTTGTTCTTTTAACAAACAAAATGGAGTAACGTAGGGATAAATATCACCCTCTTAACATCTTAGACAGGTACATCAAGTTGTCAAGCACTGATATAGAGAGTTAGTTGTTTCATGAATGTTAATAAAAGATACTATATAAAATAATATGTTTAGAAATAATGACAGAATCACAAATGAAATAAATACGTTAGATACAAGAAAGTAAAATGTGCATGAACCTTCCCACCCGCAGAAAAGCCACCTACTCAGAAAGGGTGCTATGTGGCAGAAGAAATAAAAATACTTTTCACCTCTTGAGGAAAGAGTCTGAGGTATATGGTATAAGAGGTACATGTCTAAATAAAATACAGACGGGGCATGGGAACAGGTAAGGGGGCAGAGATCAACAACAGAAAAAATGAAATCTGAAGGGAGAAGGTTCATAAGCACACCTCAGATATACCATACACTTGAGTATCAAGAAAATACAATTCTACCACATCATGCAGATAGCAATAACAAGCCCAGAGTATCTTGAACTCTAAGGTAAATGACATATTGTTGAACTGATGCAGCACTTTGTGCCATGCAGATTTATGGTGCAAACTCAGTACTTTCTCCAAAAAGCCAACCAATCAAGTGAAGACAGAAAAGATACAGTTTCAGTCTCATTAAAATACACAAAAGTTTCTCCCAAACGAGACTTCAACGGACACTTTCAAACTAGCAGATAATAAATATTGGTTGCTTGCAGGTGCAGCTAAAAGACATCCACGCAACTAAGAAGTGTCACCACAATTTCAAATAACAAAACATTATATTATAAATAAATCAGTAACAAGAAAACTAAGTATTACACGTTTTCAATGTGGCTTCAGCTTTCAATTAAAAATACATGTTCATGTTTCACAAAGCAACGTAGCAACTAACATGAGCCATTTTTAAAATTCCGACATTAACTATAATCAGTTTAAACGTGGAAAATGTGCAGAAAATACACCTGTGTGTGGCATGTTAATGTCGATATGAGTGCAAAGCTTTTAATTATGAAAACAATGTTCAGCAGAACAAAGAATCGCACAAGTCTTAAAGCTGCCCAGCCGCATTTCCTCTGATATCAACATTACACACCCACAGTCAAATGAATGTGAATTGCCTCCAAACTATTTAGCAGGCCTGTGCACGTCCCTCTCAATTGATCCATGAACCTCAAAAGAGGAAAGTCATACCACCCTGCCCTAAACATGCATTTGAACGTAAGATCGCCCTGGTGCAGAAACATGCCCGGGTCACAACATAAAAGTAGCTCACATTCATGAACTCGGTAGTAAAAAAAAGTGACCAACGTTTGTAAATCGAGCTACCCTATACTTTTCAATCCTGCTGCCTAGGTGGTCTCTGAGTGGTGGGGAACTGCAGCTATTTGTGTTTGCTGCAGGCAATATGAGAGGTGATATTACAGAAATCTGGCAGCGAATTTAATGATGCTCCTTCCCTATCTAAAAGATAACACTTTGGCACATCCCTGCTCTTCTACCCACAGAGTGCAATTGTTCCATCCACGCTGCATCAAATGAGACAACAATATCCATAGCATAGATAGTGCTGCCTCCTTCTGCAACCTACTCTTTATTTAGGGATGTTTACAACATCCACCCACACACAGCCACAAAACCGACCGCCACACCATAAAACTGGCGAACACAGAGCAAAAAAATAAAATACCTAGAACACCAAAACATATCATCTAGGAATCTTTCCAACTAGAGTTTAATGTTAGTGTTGAAGTATAAAGGGCTTCACTGACACCTACACACTACAAACCATAGACATGCCAATGACATAACAGAACATATTAGTGTACGTTATTGATATATATTTAATTTGAATGTTATTATTGTTTTAAAGTACTGCACCTAAAGCGATAGGCCAGCAGAGAACAGTACAGAGAAATAGGAATAAGTGTTCCTCTTGTGCGGCACATATGCATAGGTGGACTTTCAAAAAGAAGAGGAAGGTGTATGAGGGATGAGGAGGAAAAAGAGAGTTACATTCATAAGTGAGAGGAAGATAGTGAAAAGTTGTCTCTTTAGATTCTTCCCAAAGGACGGCAAGGAGTGAGCAAGTCTTAGTTGTGGGGAGAAATTAGCCCACAACATGGCAGTATGTGAAGAGATGTGGGTGTGTTTCTGTGAGATTTTAGAAATTCAAGTTTGGCCAATGTGTTACACGGCCAAGGTTACACGGTTGCCTCTGGAAGTTTTGAATTTCTATGTTAGGTAGTTACTTGAGTGGCCAATCTTCAAACCATGCCATTGAAAGAAAGCATATTAAATAACATATCTCACTAGTTCTGCACCTCAAAGGTGGCACACCATAAAGATTTTCGTGCTTTTGACACCACAACCTGCATATCTAGGTATTTACAGAAGAATTTCCCTTGTTAAATTCCAGCAGGATTGTCCTGCTGTTTTTATTGTGGGAAAATCATGCTGCTATATTTTATCACATTCAGTAATTTCCAGGAGTAATAACATTTTACAAACTCATAGTTCCAAGGCCAATACAAACAAGGCTTTCCACAGTGTAGCATTTTAAAGATGTACTCCTAATTCAAGGCCTTAGAGTAAGACATACTTAGATAGAAGAAGCAGAAATTTGGGCTTTCGCACAGGCAAATGTGAATATCAGGGCATACGTTATTTGTACGTTTTAGGAGTGCTCATAGGTGGTCTCCAGAGTGTATGTGCACTTGGCAAAGACATCAATTTAATGTAGTTACACAGAAATGTGAAAAGACAATTTCTAAGTTCGGTTTTGCTTTTTTAAGTAATTTATGTTTTTCTTATGCCACCATGGAACTAAGCTTAGAAATTACTGAAAGTGACATTTTACAACAGACATATCGAGGTTAAAAATTAAAATTTTAAACTTCTTTCACACAGTAGAATGTGTTGTGTGTATTTTTTTAAGAAATAACTGCTCGCTGTTAAAGTTTTTGTTTTCTACTGGTGTTCCATAACCAGAATCTAAGAAGAAAAGCACAGCGGACCTACAGGTAACTAGGGAAAGAAAGGATTAATAGTGGGCAGTTAAGTGATGCTCCCCTTCTAGAACATTGTCAGAGGTAAGATGAAAGCCATCGTGAGCAAGAGCTGACTCTGTGTAATGCTGAATACAATGCTCTCTGCGATAGAGAACGTAACATTGACTGCCGGTGGGATGGTTGTTGGAAACACCACGAGGACAAATTACAAGCCTGATTCGGTTCATAGTTTGCAAATGCGAGCAGGCACAGTGGAGTGGCCCAAGGTGACACCCGGAACGCACCCCACCATCCTTCACACTCTGGCTAAAAATAGTGAGGACTCCACCCAAAAGCACTTACATCCAAACTGTGTCCTGGTGAAACTATGGTAATACTCTCACACATATGGTAGTAGATACGGATGGACAACCATTCAATTGTTGCAACCTCAGTACAGGCAGAGAATCTTCCCTTCCTTTTCTTTCAGTGTTTCTTTCCCAACGCTCCCTATCATATCCTACCCTTCATTCTCTTTCCCTCCCTTAACCCTCCATTTTTTATGACTATCCCTATCTCAAACTTCTTTGTCACTACCATGTTTGATGAGATAATACCGCTAAGATTACCCCTCACCTTATTAGTTCACTTTGTTTGGTTGTTTTCTGTTATCTGTGTAAATGTAAAAGATTGTCATCTCATTTTTTTCTTTATATAGCACGCTGATACCTGCTAGATAATCTTGTGCTTTATGAAAATGTATAATTCATTAAAAAAAATAAAGCCGCAGTGCACCACTTGCAAAATTTCCTTGACAGTGAACAGTCTCAGGGAATATGTGTAAAGACGTGTTCCTAGAGTTAAGAAACAAAACTGTGCCCTCCACACACGAGTCATTTATGGTACACGAACAATATAGATAAATGCCCTGATTTTCAAAAATGACCACAGACCACACTGCTAAATCCCTATATGTGCTGGTTGGTAAATTCGTGTTCCAAACATTACCAATATCAATGGGAAAATTATGATTATCCACAGTTATTTTATACAGTTAGGAAACAGGGTGAATTGCCCTGCAGTACTTCCTACAAGTTAGTTTTACATTGCATCACAAAAATCCGGATTACCAACTAGAATTTTAATTTCGATCCCTGCACACATTGGAGGTTGCTGCTGGTGACAGAAATTCTAAGCTGTCCAATATTTATTGCATCTCTCTGTTTTCCCTGACAGATTTAACCATAACCGGACAAATTTATCGAAGGAAAAGATCGCAAAAAAAGGAAAATTGACAGTTTGGCACTTTAACTGTCAATTTGAATGTTAGAACTCATTTCCAAATAAAGAACTGGCGATATATACCAGAACTGACAAATACCTTGCTACTGGGTAATAGTGTTTACCTGGTGCAGTAAATACATCACCACTATCTGGACCACTTGTAATTGTCCATGATTCTATGAGCAGCAACACACATAAGAGACAGCATCTGAATAGTGTAGTTTTTCTGGGCGGACGGAACAGGAAGAGGACGAACAAGAAATGTGTGGCCTTTACTTGAAGAGAAAAGGTCCTACAACTACCACCTGTATATTCAAATGAATACTGTGTTACTTAACGTCATATTCTTTGTGGTTATTATTCTTTAAAATGTTAATCACAGAACTATGTATAATGTGTATTATTACTTTACAAATTACATGTAAAACCATAAACCATTCTGTCTGTTGCTCCAATAATGTTAACATGCAAGTCATTGGAATACACTGCAAAAAAGAAGGAATTTTGCATAAAGAGCAGAGTCTGGACCGCCGCCTGGCTCCCACTTACAGACAGAGACACAATATCAAGCGGGAAGCTGTCCAACGGGCGCCTTGCAAATGTGTTAATGCCTCGTGTCAGTACTTTTTCAGTGGCTTTTAATCACAATTGTGGTCACAAACATAGATACATCTTTTATGATTCGTAATTAGGAGGGAATGCCCCTTTAATACCTCTGCTAAATGACATACAGAATGAATCCTTTTGTGATTAGGAAAGGCAGGTCCTATTCACAAAAGTGGTTAGTACATAGAGAGAATAAAATTGTTGTTGCAAACCCAGTAATTGTGCGAACTGCAGGTTCTGCTCCAAAAAATCATTTAATACATATGGCCCTGCATCTCTAAAGAAAAGACAGCCTTATCTATGCTTTCAAACTACTTGAAGTGGTAAAACCAAAGCCATTGCAATATGAAGATTAAAACGTTTCTACAACAGGACTGAATTTCTCTACCTTTCAAACAATAAATCCTGATACATTTTCAAGATAACCAACAAATACGACAATAATCTCCAGTGAAATACATTGTGTGTATATTTTTTCATATATATTGAATGGGGATATCTTAAAAACGTGATAGGATTTTACTATGTAGTCAGCAGGTGGGGCGCGGCCAAGGAAGATGGCTGAACAGACTTTCCTCTGTGAGTTCCCATTTATCCCCTACGAACACTGTTAAATCCTGCACTCTTCCTGACCATCCTCATCCTCTCTCCCACCGTACTCCTACAGATGCCTGTTGTGTGGGTGAGACTCTGGAGAGTGATTGGTGGTGGTCACAGAGCTGGATGGAGACCCAGTGATTCCTGAAGCATAGGCTGGTTCGGGGGGTTAGGGGAGGAGAGCGACCATGTCTACAAGCTGTGGCATGAGGCGAGTCACTCGTGGTGGATGCTTAGACCTCTAAAGAGAGGTGCCCCCTGCATCCACCGAACTCCCCGGGGCACACCGACCACAACAGGAGCTGCGGGGGCAGTGCCTCCGACCCTGCCATGATATGCGACAAAGGTGAGCAACGCGTGCTGCAGCCTTGAGCGGAGGCCTGACACGATCCTGCCTCTTGGCAATGGGAGTCCCGCCTGGGGACTGGGACTGCTGCTCAACCACAAGGATAGGGGGTCTTGGAATCCTCGGTACAGGTCTAATTTCTCCACATAAGATCTGCGATGCTGCGCCCCTTCCAATTATGGTGGTGGAAGGCTCCTCCGGCTGCAGCACTGACTTCCTGGTGGGCACAAGCCCTCCTACGGGACTGGGTTTTTCTCTCGCTGATGGCTGCTATTCTTCGGGACGATTAATGATAGGACCTGGACTGTATGATTGCTTGCCCTTGGCAGTGCCGCAGCCCGTACTGGGGGGGGGGTGGGGCTTATTTCCGATTTTCCTGTGGCAGTATGGCCTTCTCAAGGTACTCTTTATTAAGCAGAGGGAGGGAAAGTTATACTCCACTGGAACCTAAAAGACAACATCTATTCGAGTGATCTGTACCTAGCCCTGCAACTGCTTCCGCGCAGAGCCCCTGGTGTTTGAGGGGGAACAAGGGGTCCACTGATGATCACCATAGCAGCCATTTCCCAGAAGTGAAAGGTGATCCCTGGGGCTTGATTAGATGAAACTGGATGTAGCCCTGTCATGGCCCGAGCAGCGGTCACACTGGACAACATCACTGGTGCTGGGCTGTGTGTACTCTTCCCCCACCACCTCCCCCCCCACCCTCACCCCTGTGGCTGCACTGGGTGGGGTGGCACCCCTTCTCCCACTGCTTCACTAACCTTAACTTCACAGTCACATCCACCAAGTCGCTGGAGGGAGATGGTTCTCCCCTCCTTTGCCTACAGTGTCCAGAATCTTGAGCACTGGGGACCCTGAGACTTCTATACACCCTACACCGATCACCCTCTTTTATGCTATTGATGGTGTAAAGGCAATGCTTTGTTCCCCTCTGTTCGGAGCACCTTAGTATGCTCCATTAAATGGACTCACCTGTGGCCACAATATGCCAAATACTTCTATAATATTGTTGAGGGCTCTTAAAAATGCTATTAAAACTGACCAGGTAACGCTGTGGTGTACTGTCACTCATTATCCATGCCACCATGGTGAAAGGCTCTAAAATAACCCAAACAAATAAAATAATCAACTGTGCCCACTCGCTGCAAACCGCTGTACCGGCAGAGAATGAGTGAGACTCCAGGCCCGGAACATCTGGCGTGGAGGAGAAGAGTTCTGCCCCATCCATGGCAGATCTCATGGCAGCAATTCAAAATTCAAAGCAGAAGTGGTCGGTAAGGTTGAAGCGGTTGTGGTGAATGTCAACTTGCACAGAGCGGTTCTATGCAAAGTAGCGGACCATGTGGCCATGGTGGAACAAAATGTAGACACAATCCAACAAGAGGTCTGCTGCCTACGTACTGCGGTCTCCGATTTGCAGAAACTGACAGCATGCTTTGATGAACACATCGAAGACTCCGAAGGACGATCCCAGAGAAATAGCCTCTGCTTTGTGGGGTTCCCAGAGAGGGTGGAAGGGCAGTCCACTGAACTGTTCTTGAAGAATGGATTACAACAGTCCTTATGCCTGATAGAGTTTGTAAGGTCTTCAAAGGGTGCTGGCTCCCCTGCCGAAGCCGGGAGCTCCCCCGCATGCTATCATTGCCATTCTGCAGAGCTCCCCTGCGTGCTATCATTGCCAATCCTGCAGAGCCTCTGGGTAAGAGAGCCTCCATTATACCAGAGGAATTCCATCTCTATATTCCCTGACTACACCCAATGAGTGCAAGAATAGAGAAAAACATTTATCACTGTCAAGAAAAGAATGCAAGATCTTAATTTGAAATACAGCCTCCTTTGCCCCGCAAAACTTCGAGTCCAATATGGGGGATCAGCCCTGTTCTTTTTCAGTCTTACTGAGGCCAATGACTGGCTAGACACCCTCCCTCAAATCGCTGATCAAAAATTAGAACACCCCTAAACTGCAGAAACAATCTACCCGTCCCCATTAGCAGGGGGGGCATCCGCAAAGCCTTAACAACACTCGACGATGAGGGAAGATCGGTGTGCCCAGATCTACAAACCTGGTTCAGAACTCGGGAGAGTCCTTTCAATTCACCGTAGAGCCTCCGGCACAGCTAGTGACAGCACTGGCATGCAGTAATCTCAAAAGTTGGCCTCTGGCCAAGCGGTGTACTCATTCACAAATGACCACTAGCACTGTCTTTTGGCTAGGAGGGGAGAGTTTGAATGTTTACATCTATTGCATGTTATATGTTCATCCTACTGCTGTGTTTTGATAATGGAATGCTCTAGGAGAGCGGTGTGAGATGTAGTGAGAGAGCTTAAGTGTGTTTGACCTCGCACACTCACGAGTCCACACCTGTAGCATTGTATATTATATCTTTATTTTATCTTATTTGTGATTTGAGCCAGTTTGTTTTTCTGTTTAGGGAAATGGGGTGACTGTTGCTATCCCTCACCTGTCAACATGCTGGTGGTGGGGGAGGGGTAGATTGTGGCACTGCTGCCCAAAGGAAGAGGGGAGTTGGGCATTTATTTCCTGTTAATGGGTTTGTTGTTATGAAATGTTATATTTTGCTTTTGTGCACCGTAGCCACAAACGTTCTTAGAATAGCCCTCTTGAATGGCCACTTGCGATATGGCAGCCTCATTTGGTGGGGGAGGGGTGAGTACTGATATTTATAGATGGCGGAACACAGTGCTAAACTCATGATGTGGAATGTTCGCAGTATTGCCCAACTAGAAAAACGCTGGAGGGTTCATGCCTACTTAAGACATTATAACATATCCATTGGATTTCTACAGGAAACCCAAATATGGGGTAATTGCATTTCCTCGATTCAGAAGTGATGGAGAAGACAGCTATATGCCACGTCCTTCTCCGGCTATGCCCGGGGAGTATTGATCTGGGTGGCCCCCGAGGTGCCCTTTTTTCATCTGAACCATATACTGGACCCTGAAGGTCGATTTATAATCCTGTATGGCACCCTAGATGGGCATAAAATGTGTTTTATTCATATATATGAACTTAATAACGATTGTGTTGATTGTTACAACACTGTAGCACGGGCTGCCTCCCCCTATTTGGCAGCTGATATCATTATGGCGGGAGGTTGTAATTGTGTTTTAAAAGGCAAACTAGACCACGTTCATCCTAGAAAACACACCAAGCCTCATGTGACTGACACCTTACGAGATATAATGTGCAAAGTCCCCCTTAGTGATTCATGGCACATTAGAAATTCACATACCAAACAATTTTCCTTTTATTCTTCCGCAGCGGACACCCACAGCCGATTAGATTATATCTGGTCTCTGATGCTTTGGCGCCTCTAGTCTCGGGAATCTCCTACTTACCTAGATATCTATAAGACCATTCCCCTGTCCTGCTGGTGCTTGGGAAAATAACTAGAAGGCCGGCAATACCGCTTTGGCGTCTCCGTGTCGAGGCACTTACAGACCCTCCCTTTGCAGCCACAATTGCAGACACACTGACACGTTATTTTCATGAGAACTGCAGCACTTAAGGCAAAAGAGCCATTGATTGGGAGGTGATGAAATCCGTCCTCCAAGGTGTCTACCTTAAGACAACATATGGTGTCTGGAGGCAGCTTGAAAGAGACTTAGGGGAATGTGAGAAGACCCTAGGTGATATAGAGAGAGTGCTCCCCTCCCATCTAGACCAACTGAAGGACTGGTGTGAGACCCACAAGGCCCTTTTAGATGACTAGTGTAGATTAGAAAAACACGTTTGCAGTGTGTAGGAGGCTGGCCTGGCTTACATTGGGTACCTGATGGTACTTACACCTTGTGCCAGGTCCAGTTATTCCTTATTAGTAGATTAGTAGTGTTCTAGCAGGTTAGGCTGATAGAGGTAGCTATAGAAGAGCAGCTTAGGCTGAACTAGGAGACATGCAAAGCTCCTACTATACCACTTATATCGTATAGCCCTATATCATAAGAATCACAATACTCAGAGTTACTAAAAATAAAGGTACTTTATTTTATTGACAGTGTCAGAAATATCTCAGAGGATATACTCCCTTAGGAGGTAAGTAAAATACACAAAATATACACACAAACCAAAATCAGGTAAGTAAACAGTTAGAAAAGTAGTGCAAACACTGTAGAATACAATAGGATGCAATAGGCCTAGGGGAAACACAAACCATATACTAAGATACTGGAATGTGAACCACTTAGGGACCCCAGGCTTAGTGTAATGTGTAGAGGGTCGCTGGGAGTGTCAGAAAACACTAAGGGTGTCCAAGATACCTCACCCCAAGACCCTGAAAAGTAGCAGTAAAGTTACCCTACTTCCCCAGATACACACTAAAGACGTGATAGGAGATTCTGCAAAGACCACAACTGACTGCAAAGCACTGAAGATGGATTCCTGGTCCTGAGGACCTGTAAAGGAAGGGGACCAAGTCCAAGAATCACAAAAGTGTCCAGGGGGGGCAGGAGCCCAATAAACCCGGGATGAAGGAGCAAAATGTCTGCCTCCGGGTGGAAGAAGCTGAAGATTCTGTAACAATGGAAAACGCCAGGAACTTCTTTGCACAGAAGATGTCCCACGGCGTGCTGGAGGATGCAGAGTTGTTTCCACGCAGAAAGACTACAAACAAGCCTTATTAGCTGCAAAGGCCGCAGATAAAGAAAATGGGTGCTGTCCGGGCCCAGGAAGGACCAGGAGGACGCCACTTGGAGGAGGAGACAGAGGGGGCGCTCAGCAACACAGAGAGCCCACGCAGAAGCAGGCAGCACCCGCCGAAGCACTTGAACACAGGTTCAAGAAATGTGAGCATGGCGGTCGTCTCAACACTACAAAAGAGGGTCCCTCGAAGCCGGTGGTCAACTCAGCGAGTTGAGCAAAGCAGGACGGAGTGGTTGGGACCTGTGCTGTGCTGTGCACGAAGGATTCCTTGCAAAAGTGCACAGAAGCCCTAGCAGCTGCAGTTCACACAGTACACAGGATTACTGTCTGGCGTGAGGTGACAAGGACTTACCTCCACAAAATTTGGACAGGTGGACCACTGGACTGTCGGAGTCACTTGGATCCAGCTCCTGTGTTCCAGGGACCACGCTCGTCAAGATGAGAGGGGACCCAGAGGACCGGTGAAGCACAAGTTTGGTGCCTGCGTTAGCAGGGGGAAGATTCCGTCGACCCACAGGAGATTTCTTCTTGGCTTCCAGTGCAGGGTGAAGGCAGACAGCCCCCAGAGCATGCACCACCAGGAAACAGTCGAGAAAGCCAGCAGGATTAGGCGCTACAATGTCACTGTAGTCTTCTTGCTACTTTGTTGCACTTTTGCAGGCATCCTGAAACAGTCAGCGGTCGATCCTTGGCAGAAGTCAAAGAGGGAGAGGCAGAGGAACTCTGGTGAGCTCTTGTATTCGTTATCTGAAGAGAAGCCCACAGGAGAGACCCTAAATAGACCTCAGAGGAGGATTGGCCACCTAGTCAGGTAAGCACCTATCAGGATGGGTCTCTAACATCACTTGCTGGCACTGGCCACTCAGAGGCCTCCGTTGTGCCCTCACACCTCTGCATTCAAGATGGCAGAGGTCTGGGACACACTGGAGGAGCTCTGGGCACCATCCCTGGGGTGGCGATGGACAGGGGAGTGGTCACTCCTATTTCCTTTGTCCCGTTTCACGCCAGAGCAGGGGCTGGGGGATCCCTGAACCGGTGTAGACTGGCTTATGCAAGGAGGGTACCATCTGTGCCCTTCAAAGCATTTCTAGAGGCTGGGGGAGGCTACTCCTCCCCAGCCCTTAACAGCTATTTGCAAAGGGAGAGGGTGTAACACCCTCTCTCAGAGGAAATTCTTTGTTCTGCTTTCCTGGAACTGGGCTGCCCCGACCCCAGGAGGACAGAAGCCTGTCTGTGGGTTGGTAGCAGCAGCAGCTGCAGTGAAAACTCCAGCGAGCTGGTTTGGCAGTACCCGGGGTCCATGTTGGAGCCCCGGGGAAGCATGGGATTGGCACCCCAATGCCAGATTTGGCATGGGGGGGGCAATTCCATGATCTTAGACATGTTACATGGCCATATTCGAAGTTACCATTGTGAAGCTACACATAGTTATTGACCTATATGTAGTGCAGGCGTGTAATGGTGTCCCCGCACTCACAAAGTCCAGGGAAATTGCCCTAAACTATGTGGGGGCACTTTGGCTAGTACCAGGGTGCCCTCACACTTAGTAACTTTGCACCTAACCTTCACCAAGTGAGGGTTAGACATATAGGTGACTTATAAGTTACTTAAGTGCAGGGTAAAATGGCTGTGAAATAAATTGGATGTTATTTCACTCAGGCTGCAGTGGCAGTCCTGTGTAAGATTTGTCTAAGCTCCCTATAGTTGGCAAAAGAAATGCTGCAGCCCATAGGGATCTCCTGGAACCACAATACCCTGGTTACCTAGGTACCATATACTAGGGAATTATAAGGGAATTCCAGTGTGCCAGTTAGAATTGGTGAAAATGGTCACTAACCTATAGTGACTATTATAAAAGCAGAGAGAGCATAAGCACTGAGGTTCTGATTAGCAGAGCCTCAGTGACACAGTTAGGCACTACACAGGGATACACGTACAGGCCACAACCTATGAGCACTGGGGTCCTGGCTAGCAGGATCCCAGTGAGACAATAAAAACACCCTGACATATACTCCCAAACAGGCTAAAAGTGGGGGTAACAAGGCTAGAAAGAGGCTACCTTCCTACACAGTGCACTACCAAAGACTACATGCTGAGGGTGATAGGGCCGGAGCAATGATAGCCCAGCTGGCAAAATAGGAGGATTCCCGAACCCCAATACTGATTTTAAAAGATCACACAGGACACTCAGTTTGCACACAATGGGCCATTAATGCAGTCTTTCATTCTCATCTCTGTGACATCTTTGCTGGACAGAAACCAGTACAATTGTGTGCCATAGTAGACTATTTGAAATTCCGCTCCCCAGCCTTACTTCCTACATATCCCGACTGCTTCAGGGATATGACTGAATGGGCCCTGGCAGAAGAAGTACGAATGAACCATGTCCACAGAGATGGCAAACTAGAGGATGACCTCCAAGCCTGGGCAGCCTTGCTCACTGATCTGAAGGAACCTTCCACGGATGCACCCACTGGACAACTCACTATCACTGTTCATGACCAAAGTGATAGATAACTTTGTTCTGCCATACTGATCCTGATTTATATCAACTGAGACACTTTGCACAGGAGCGGGGTAGGGTGGGAGGGTGTTAAAAATGTTGATATCATCTTATTGAAGAGATACTTGACCTACCTGTATTATGTTCCTGGATACTGCATTGTTACTGTTTGCTCTATCTCAAAATCCAATAAAGACCAGTTTTTAAAAATAAATGTAGTCCGCTGGTGAGCCAAGCCTCACTTTAAAACTTCAAAGAGTTTTATCAATAGGGCAATGGCAACAGTAGTTAAAGTGATCCCCCAATTCAAACCACATCACAAAAAGTGTTGCATTTGCCAGCGTAATTAGGGATCCTCCCTGATGGCATTTCTCTGTATGGCTAGACAGACTTCTAGATGAGAAATACCAGTAGCCTACCTGGATTAATCAATGTGATTATTTTCTGCTGTTGATTTACCAGTCTTTGCAGCTCTTCCATCTTTTGCATCATTATCTGCTCTTGCTGTCCCGGGCCCTGGAAATACAAAACACAAGAGATGGCATTGGTTGGCTTTCTCAGAAGACAAGAGTCAAGTCCAGTTTATCGTCTGCATGAGGAGTTCAACCCAGTAGGCGTTTTCCTATTTTGGAGCTAATAGTGTTGTGCTTCCTATTAGAATTCTCTAATTAGAAGCAAACCCCATTCCAATTGAAAAAATAGGGCTACTACCCCACAGAGAAAACTAGGCTGCTAGCAAATGTTCTTGGAAAACATCACCAAAATGACAAACAGGCATTAGAAAAGCCACAGGTCTGGCTATTTTACAAGTGAAAATGCTCCTTTTTTAGTTGCCAATTTTGCGGGTGTGGTTGTGTGAATTGGTGAGGAAGTGGGTGAAGATCAAAATGTGTCAACGGCTGAATGGATAGTGAATTGATGGATGAATGAATCAAATCAAATCAAATCATTAACATTTATAAAGCGCGCTACTCACCCGTGCGGGTCTCAAGGCGCTAGGGGAAAAGGGGGGGGTTATCGCTGCTCGAACGAGTGACTAGAATGAGTGACTAGAAGCATAATAAATAAATGGGTGGCTAGGTGCATAGATAAATACATGAGTTTATAAGTAGATTATTGTATGGATTGTTCAGTGGATGAATAGGGCATGGATACAGAAAGATTTTAAAAATCGTACAAGCTGAGGGTTCAGACGACAGTGATGATGTAATAAGCATGACAATAATTACAACTTTAATGGCAGTGTAATCATCAAACCAGGACTGGTGTATTGTATCAAATGTAATTAAATGTTAGATTGCACTGCACTTTGTTGCACTGTACAGTACTGTATTGCATTGCATAGTATTGCTGCAATATCTAATGTTATACCATATAATACTGCTTTCATTGTCTAGTATTTCGGCCTTCCATAGTGTTGCGTTGCATAGTATTCCACTACACTGCACTAAATAGTTGTATGATTCTACACTGTATAGTATGCTACATTGTATAACATTGTTGCAGTGCTGAGCACTGTATCAGTATGTATCAGCTCCGGCAAACAGCAGTTACAGGGAAGGGCAAATGAATACACTTGCAAGAAGAAGCAAACTCAACAGATGTCAGTCTAGGCAACTGCGAGGCTGACAGCAAAGGGGTCTCTGACAGAGTAGGTATCAGGCTATGTGACAAAGGAGAGCTGAACAGCAATGATGCCCTTCTCACTGAGACTGAGAGCACCATAGTGACCGCTTCCAACTGCTCCACACACACGTGAACGAAGCTGAAGAAAAGTCTTAACTCAGCGATGTGTAGTGCCATTTCAAGGTAAGAATCTGCCCAGGACAAGCAACTAAATTACAATACTAGCAAGCATTGGCAATGCCAATAGGTCTGGCTTCAATGTGCTGCACCCTGCACTCTCTAAAGTATGCCACTCACCCTGCACTTATGAAGACACTCCATACATTCTGCAGTCACAGTGGCACACCACTCACCTCTTAGCCTGCACTCAAAAACTGTTCACCCTGAAATTATTCCTCTTTTAATCACAGTGCTTAACTTGAACCGGTGGTTACCGGCGGGGCACACCAGCACCCATTTTTGGAGATGCAACACATTTTTCCTCATCAGAAATTTACCACAATCAAGAGAAAGAAAAACACGCAATTGGGAAAGAAGTGGGAAGAGGACTACAGAGTAAGCATTAGCAAAGCCAATAGGTTTCACCTCTGTGAACTCTTGTTTTTGTCAGTTCTTTTCAGATATGTTACATGCAGCATGTCTTAAAGTTAAAAACAAGTATTGGCTGTTTAGTAACTTGTATTTGAGTAATCCGTACAGACTGTCACAAATGTGCAGACATTATCAATATCCTTAAATATTAGTAATCTGGACTATCTGAAAAGCATAGGTAGCCGGGTTGGCTCGCCTAGCTTCACTGTTTAGACAGAGGAAAAAAGTTAGTTTTGGTATAAGCTGTTGACTTTCCAAAGAAAGGCAATAAATATGAAACCATCTAGAAATTCTACCAGTAGGAAAATGGTAAACAAACACTCACAATACATGAACTGTGGAGGTGAAACCAAATACATATGAATGTGTCCTTGTGTAATATATATTGTGCTCATGTAAAGCGCTCCAATACCTTCGGGTCACTTTGCACTATACAAAACTGCAAAAAAATGTGAAGGAAAGTTGGGAAAATTGTACATTAACGGGTGGGCTCTTACATCTTATAAATAGAGTGACAATCAGTTTATTCACAGAGTCTTCATGGAATGGCAGGGGTGAGGGGGTGAAAATGGTGATTACTAAAACAGAGAGAAAGTGAGAGCAGAGGTTCCATATCACAGCCTTGATGCTTATTCCTTTATCCTGTGTAACATTTGCAAGTGGACGAGTATCATGGCATCCCTGAATGTGGCCCACTTACACAACATACATGAAAAGGGTATCCCATGTGCATTGGCTGTCTCGTATTCTCACAGGAAAATGAGGGAGTCTATTCATGAAGGCCATGGCCTTTGATCTGTATGTGAAGCCTCGTTGGTTGCTTTCGTAATTAACAGCCTGGTAGTGAGCACTAGAACTCGAGGAAGAGAGTGGAAGGAGAGGCCTACAGGAAGAATGGGGGTGAGAGAGCGTATTTTGATATTACATATTATAGACGTGAAATACTTATGTCTAACAATGCTGTATTAATAAAACATTTATTAAAAGCGTATTCATAAAATGGAAAATCGTTTACATGTACAAACTAATGTCAAACGTAAGGAATAATTGTTTATAGTTTGCCTAACTGAGCACATTAAAACGTATAGAACTGCATTCATTAAACTCGTATATCTTAAGTTAGCGTGAGTCAAGCAGAAGCTGTGTAGTTCTCATATTAAAGGCGTATTTTTCCTGTCTCTTCAGTGTGCTGACTTGCAAACGACCATGACCCAGCTATTGTTCTTGCTGTATTAGTTTGAAACATGGGGAGATGTTCCCATCCGCATGCTAGAATCTTTTAGTATAAAATGATTGTGCCTCGAAACATTTGTAGATACTTCCAAGGACAATGAGACGAGGGAACGAGAACTTTTAACCTGAGACGTGTGCCAAGCTGATGAAGTAACCCCGGATATGCCACCTACGGAAGACTGATTATGAAGACCAATCAGAAGCCAATATTTTATCGAGAAATGACAAATGCATTACTTAATGTATAATTTGATAGGTTAACAATGATGGGGTGTATTGACTAACCAATAGAATTTTGGGGGAATGAATTACTAGAAAGGGATAAAAACCCATGACACAGGAAATAATCGTCCATTAGGTAGGGAATGATATCAATTACATCCCGAAACTCTGTCACACTATTCTGTGACTTAAGACTTAGACAAACCATCCTTGCCCATATTACTGCCCTTACACTTTTCTCCTTATGAGGAGAGTGTCTCTTGCCTCTAACTTAGATAGACTGACGGCTATCTGACGGATGTCCTGAAGACGAAGACTGATCCTGAATGCTGACCTAATCAGAGGAGGGTAGCTATATAATTGCTAATGGAAATTCATTTTGCCTTTCTTTCTAGGTACCAACTGCTGTATGTTTTGATAGAGACCTTAGTTAGATGTTTTCCAAATTGGTGTTCAAATTGTTTTTGCATGACGCCCAACATGCTAATGCTAATTAGAGGTTAGACGAGGTATTCACTCCGACTGACAAATTGACGTGACTGACGTGGTGCTATGCTGAACTAGTATCTTAGAAATTCGAAGTGCTATAATCCGCTTATATCTATCTGATTATTCATGTTACTAATTTTTGCATTATCGAAGGCTTATTGTGGTTGCCATCTTATCATCGTGCTTATGTGTTTATTGACTTCGAGATTAATGCCTTTGCTACTAGATTGTAATCAATAGGGAATAAAACTTATTAACTCCATTAAGGTGTGGTTATTCATGACTGAAAGGTCATGGTTGCGCTGAGCGTCTAATTTGATGTTAAACGTTGACAATGTTATTGACCTATTGATTGATGTTTTGATCAGTTATCTCGTCCTACGGTGTCTCACCACTGGGTCCAAAGATTAATTGGCCTAAAACGAGTCCTGATGTGTATAAATTAACATAGACGGAAGCGTTAACAGGGGGATAGAAAATGACACAGAAAATGAGAGGAGCAAGACTGGGAAGAGAGAAGAGGCCGGGGCCTGGAGTTCGGGGATAAGGTAGAGAGATGTTTGGAAAGAGTGGGGGTTGGGGTGGTACAAGGGAAGGGGAAAGGAATTGAGAAGAGAGAAAGAGAGATTGAAGAGGAGAAGGGCTGTGTTAACCTGAGACAGAGGCGACAGAAACAGAAAATGAGAGGTGGTCTTGCGACGTCCTGTGGGACATCCATAGCTGTGCGTTCTTTACCTGCGCTCAGCAGCACCCATCCCGGGTCTGTATCAAAATGCTGCGGGGCCTGGGCATCATGCATGAGCCTGTCCGAGAGGGCCGGTAGGATGACCTGCTCAGGATTAGAAAACCGCTAGGTTGTGAGCATCAAGCAAAGAGGACGGTGCTGCTTCTGGGCAGCTTTTTTCAAACATCCAGTATGTGAGGGGGGGGGGGAAACAGAACAGGAAACATCAGCCAGCGATGCAACCCTTTCTGCAATTATTGGGCCGAATCTGGAGAGAGCTTCGCTGACAGAGCTAAATAAACAAGCAAGAATGAGAAAATGAATAACAGGGAAGGGGGGACAGCAAAACAATGTAGGGTGAGAAGGGTGGAGCAAGCAATAACAGTGAAAAGGGAGACAGATCTCCTAGTGTCTAAAAAATGAATGCGACCTATGGAGTGCTGGCACTAATTGAAAAAAAAGTACCTTCAAAACGACGAGTAGCTAGTCGAAGGACACTGGTCAGAAGTTACTGGCAGTGACCAGAAGCTTTACTTTGTCGAGAGTCTACACAACGGCAAAGCAGAGCAGGTAGAAGCAGGAAGCCAAAGCAGTCAATGTGCTGTCCAATCAGAAGCCGGTATATATTAGAACAACATTGGACTGGCCCTGTGGTAAGTTCAGGTAAGTAAAGGGCAGGGGCGCAGACTAATACTTTATTTTGTTAACAGAAGACTTTGCAAGCAGGCAAAACATAAAAAATTTGAAACAAGGAGAAAGCAGGGACCATGAAGAGTGAGATAAAGGCAGGAACAGTGTCTGGTATTAGATTAAAGAGGCCTGAGGTGAATTTAAGACTATGTAGCCTTGGTATTCGGTGTGGCAAATTTTAATAGCACAACTGGAGCAGAACTTTGGGCTCTGACACGTATGGCTGGCTTCACAGCTGTGCGACCTGTGCAGCTGCACCTGCCGCAGACCTTGGGGGGGGGGATAGTTTACAAATAACTTAAGGGTTAAAAAGCACCTCCTGCAGAGTTCATTGTGTGTCAGGCAGTTTCCAGGCAGCAGTAACTGAAGTGAGTTTTGCCTATTGGCAGTTTTGACTCATCAAAAAGTAGCATTGATGGTTAATATGCTTGCTGCAAAGAATGTGCACCCTGCAGATCAGAGAAAGGTATTTTATGTGGAAAGCTCAGTCAGTTAATGCATGTTATCACAAAGATCCTTTTGTTACTTGCAGTTCATAAGTTACTGTCCTACTATTGCACAGTGAGCTATGACCTGTCATCACAGAGCTGCATGCAAACCGCATGGAATAGGGTAGAATGTTGTTTTTTTCCCCAGCCTTTCATTATCCTAATGTTGCTAAAAGGGTTCATTTGGGTAGACATACATTCTTATTAGTAAAGCCAACCCCAAACACTGTGTTACATTTTAAATACCGAGTTTGTGCTTCTGCAGAACAAACACTGCCTACTAGTATGACTGACATGTGATTCCTTGTAATTCTAACTGTCTTATGTAACATTTCCTATAGATGTATTTACATATGTATGATTCGTTCTCTCTGTATAATGAATTTGTGATGCAAAGTGCTCTGAAACACTACACTGCTATGAGTGGTGCTATAAGCCAAAATAAATGCATGTGAGAGAGAAGTTATAGAGAGTTGAGAGGTACTGTAAGAGGGTGATAGTGAGGGAATCCGTGGAGAAGGATGTCATTGGAGGTGGGCACCAAAAAGTTTGTCACACCGGGTGGCACCAAAGCTAATGCTAGACCTGCAGGCATACATTCTTTTACAAGTTAAGCACAGTTTATCCATCACTCACCCTCACACAGCATGTCCTTTGCACTCTTACACCTCACCTCACACTCTGCCTTCACCCACTGCTCACTTTGCACTCACCCACCTCTGACACTTCACACACCACCCACACACTTCTCATTATGCATCCACAAAACTACTTATGCTGACCACTCACATCACTTAGCCTCTACACACTGTATTGCTCACCATGTCCACTAACACACCTATTACCATGCAATCAGGCACTGCTCACCCTGCACTCTAATAGAACACACATTTCAAACACCATTCACTCTGCAAAAAGACACTTTTGCCCTTGCTCAGACACCTCTCACCTTGCCCTCAGGCAACCCTCATTATCCGCACTCACCCTGCACTTAAAAATGGCTCACTCTGTAGTAACATCCCCCATCTTGCACTCACACACCACTCTCTCTAAACTCAGACACCGGTCCTCTGTGCTCATAACACTGCCCAACCTGCGCTCACACACCAGTCATACATCTCTGACCCAGCACTGATTCACCGATCAACCACCCATCATTCACCCTGCACTTACCTACCACTCACACGGAACTCACCTACCATTCACACCGTGCTCACAAACCACTAACCATGTGTAGGAAGTTGGCTCTGTATATACTATCTCAAAGTGAGAGATAGTGTGCACAGAGTCCAAGGGTTCCCCTTAGAGGTAAGAAAGTGGCAAAATTAGATAATTCTAATGCTCTATTTTGTGGTAGTGTGGTCGAGCAGTAGGCTTATCAGAGGGTAGTGTTAAGCATTTGTTGTACACACACTCAGGGAATAAATGAGGAACACACACTCAAAGACTTAACTCCAGGCCAATAGTTTTTATATAGAAAAATATATTTTCTTAATTTATTTTTAGAGCCACAAGTTCAAGATTTGAAGTAAATACATAAAATCCAAGGCACTCCACATAGGTAAGTTAAGAACTTTGAATTAGAGCAATAACATATACAGTTATTGTTAAAATGGCAATAAGCTACTTTAAAAGTGGACACTGCAAAAATCAACAGTTCCCGGGGGAGGTAAGTAATGATTAGTTTGTCAGGTAAGTAAAACACTTACAAGTCTCAGTTCCTGGGCATAGGCAGCCCACCGTTAGGAGTTCAAGCCAACCCCAAAGTTACCACACTAGCAGCTCAGGGCTGGTCAGGTGCAGAGGTCAAAGAGGTGCCCAAAACACATGGGTGCCTATGGAGAACAGGGGTGCTCCGGTTACAGTCTGCCAGCAGGTAAGTACCTGCGTCCTTGGGGGCAGACCAGGGGGGTTTTGTAGAGCACTGGGGGGGGGGGATACAAGTAAGCACACAAAGGGGCGGCCGGGTGCAGTGTGCACAGCAGGCGACGGGTTTTGTATAGGATTCAATGGAGGGACCTGGGGGTCGCTCTAGCGGTGCAGGCAGGGCACAGGGGGGCTTCTCGGGCCAGCCACCAACTGGACTAGGCAGAGGGTCACCTGGGGGTCACTCCTGCACTGAGGTTCGGTTCTTTCTGGTCCTGGGTGCTGCGGGTGCAGTGCTTTGTCCAGGCGTCGGGTCCCTTGTTACAGGCAGTTGCGGTCATGGGGAGCCTCAGGATTCTCTCTGCATGCGTCACTGTGGGGGTCTACGGGGGTCACCGCGGGCTACTCACAAGGTCGCAGTCACCTGGGAGTCCTCCCTGTGGTGTTGGTTCCCTGGAGCTTGAGCCGGGGGCGTCGGGTGCAGAGGGTGAAGTCTCACGCTTCCGGCGGGAAGAGTGAAGTCTTTGAAAGTTGCAGAAAAGTTGCAATATTGTTGCTGTTTGTTGAGCAGAGCCACTGCTCACGGGAGTTTCTTGGTCCTTAGGTTCAGGGCAGTTCTCTGAGGCTTCAGAGGTTGCTTGTCCCTGTTGGATGCGTCGCTGTTGCATATTTTCGAGTCAGGAGACAGGCCGGTAGGGCTGGGGCCAAAACAGTTGTTGTCTTCCGTCGTCTCTGCAGGGCTTTCAGGTCAGCAGTCCTTCTTCTTGTTTCAGGTTGCAGGAATCTGATTTCCTGGGTTCTTGGGTGCCCCTAAATACTAAATTTAGGGGTGTGTTTAGGTCTGGGGGGCAGTAGCCAATGGCTTTGTGCCTCCTCCCTGAGGAGAGGGGGCACATCCTTAATCCTATTGGGGGAATCCTTCAAACTTAAGATGGAGGATTTCTAAAGGCAGGGGTCACCTCAGCTCAGGACACCTTAGGGGCTGTCCTGACTGGTGGGTGACTCCTACTTGTTTTTCTAATGATCTCCTCCAGCCTTGCCGCCAAAAGTGGGGGCAGTGGCCAGAGGGGCGGGCATCTCCACTAGCTGCGATGCCCTGTGGCGCTGTAACAAAAAGGGGTGAGCTCACCGCCAGGTGTTACAGTTGCAGCAGGGGGAGGTGAGAAGCACCTCTACCCAGTATAGGCTTTGTTCCTGGCCACAGAGTGACAAAGGCACTCTCCTCTTGTGGACAGCAACTCGTCTGGTTGTGGCAGGCTGGCAGAAACTAGTCAGCCCAACACTAGAAGTCAGATTGGTCTTCAGGGGGCATCTCTAAGATGCCCTCTGGGTGCATTTTACAATAAATTCCACACTAGCATCAGTGCATCAGCACTTATTGTGCTGAGAAGTTTGGTACCAAACTTCAAAGATTTCAGTGTAGCCATTATGGAACTGTGGAGTTCGTGTTTAGCAAACTCCCACACTATATACTCATATGGCTACCCTGAACTTACAATGTCTAAGGTTTTGCTTAGACACTGTAGGGGCATAGTGCTCAGGCACATATGCCCTCACCTGTGGTATAGTGCACCCTGACTTAGGGCTGTAAGGCCTGCTAGAGGGGTGAGTTACCTATGCCACAGGCAGTGTGAGGTTGGCATGGCACTCTGAGGGGAGTGTCATGTTGACTTAGTCACTTTCTCCCCACCAGCACACACAAGCTGTGAGGCAGTGCGCATGTGCTGAGTGAGGGGTCCCACGGGTGGCATAAGATATGCTGCATCCCTTAGAGACCTTCCCTGGAATCAGGGCCCTTGGTGCCAGGGGTAGCATTTACAAGGGACTTATCTGAGTACCAGGGCTGTGCCAATTGTGGAAGCAAGGTACAGTTTAGGGAAAGAACACTGGTACTGGGGCCCGGTTAGCAGGGTCCCAGCTCACTTTCAATCGTAACTTGGCATCAGCAAAAGGCAAAAAGTCAGGGGGTAACCATGCCCAGGAGGCATTTCCTTACACCATGTACTTACAAACAATTCATCCTGCTCTTACACCCCAATATTACACCTCTCGTACACCAGCCCCTGCATATATTCACCACTCTCCCTACACACACACACACCATTCACCCTGCATACACACACATAACTCATCCTGCACACAGAAAGCTCACTCTCTACTCACACAATGCTCACCATGCACACTAAGACACCGCTCACCCAGGGCACTCACAGAGCACTAGCTCTGCAAATTTACACACAAGTCACTCTGCACACTCACCCTGCAGTGACATCTTTTAACCTGCACTCAGATACCATTCACTCAGCACTCAAACACTGCTCACCCTGCACACAGATACTACTCGTTCTACATGCAGTCACCACTCATCCTGCACTCACACATGGCTAACCCTGCACTCAGACACCAATGACATACCTCTCACCAAGTACTCCGACACCTCACCTCCCCCTGAATTGAAGCCACTCACGAACCTCCTGCCTTGTACATGCTAACATCTTTCACCCTGCACACGCACTGCTCACTGTGCACTTACACACCACTAATGCATGTCCACTGCTCACCCTGCACACTCAAACACTTCTCACCCTGCAGTAAGACTCTTTCACACTGCACTCAGACACCTCTCAACCAGTATTCATGCACCACTCACCCTCCACAAACGGCACTCACACCATTCTTCCTACACTCACACACTGCTCCCGCACCTCTCACCTTGATCTCATACTGCTCACTCTGGATTTACATACCTTTCACCCTGTACCAATACACGTCTCATCTTGGCACGCACATACCTCTCACCTTGCATTGGCACGCCACTCACTCTGCACTCCTCCATGAATCAACTAGCATCCATGCACCTCTTATCCAACAGTTATTCACTACTCACACAGTAGTTGCTCACGCTCCCTGCACAGGGCAGAGGAACATGCAGTACACACACCACTTCATAAAAGATGCTTAAGATGACTCCTGAACACAGAGCCTCACTGTCTGACCTTAAAAAAGAAAGAGAGAGTGGAGCACTTCCACTGCAGCAAGAGGTGCTAAGCTGTTATCTGAAAACTATCTACAAACACCATAGATTATTTACAAAATATTCCTGGCAGGCTGGCACATGAAGTAACTCCTGGTTTCTTTTTTTTTTTTTAGCAGCACACTTGGAAATTTGAGTGGAACAGAGGTTATTAATTGCAGCATAAAGGTGTATCCTGGAAGAAATGCAGGTGCTATTTCATTTTCTTCTGCAGGATTTTTGATGGAATTGTCATTGGCAGTGAAAGGCAGTATGTAGTAGACCTGAGACGTTTTATTTCAGATGGGGAGTATGTCGTAATATAGCCAATATTTCCACTGTGTCATAGATATTTGCCTGCTCAGTTGTTCAACCAGGCTTGCCGTTTTCTGAACTGATCAGTTACTGTTGATGATACAAATGCTTGTGTGTTGTCTCAGATCCTAAACCATAGAGCGAATTCATTAATTCCGCTTTTGAATAGATTACTAATATCCTCACCATCAATGAGCATATTGACTCGATCATCCCCCACAGGACCTCCACAACAATCTCCCTCTCAAGTTTTCAGGATCAAAATCAGTCATTATAGCAACTTCAGCCCGCAACTGAACCAAAACGCCCTCGCCAAATGCCTCCTGATCTTATCTAATGAACCAGTGCTAACCATAGGTCCATCATCACCCCAGTAGAAACTACCACTAATGTGAAGTCCATCCTTTCTGAAGCCCCATTAAATCTCTGTCCCAACACGCTTATTCCGGAGGACTGCAACACATCAGCACCATGCTGACACCCATTCTAATTGCCACTACCTCTTTCACGACCTTTCCAGGTGCTTGGAAGCATGCACCTGTCCTCCTATTGCTAAAGAAACCCTCTACAGGCCCTTCAACACTCACCAACTACAGACCAATGAACCTGCTACTATTCCCAGCCAAGGTCTTTGTTCCTCGTCGACCACCAACTACTTGACACCACTCAGTATGGTTTCAGACCCAACCACAGCACAGAAACTGCCCTCATTGCTGCTCAGATGGCATCCGTATGACTCTGGACAGAGTAAACACGGCAGCTTTCATCCTCCTGGATGTCTCCACAGCATTTCACAAAGTCTCCCACCCCATCCTCAACCAATGGCTAAATACATTAGGAATACAAACACACACACTCCGATGGATTTGCTCCTCCCTAACTAGAAGTCAGTCTGCCTGGCACTGTGCAGCTCGGACACTTACAACCTCATCTGTGGAGTTTCGCCCTGAGCCTGACCCTTTTCATCTCATACATGAGCCCTCTTGCTAGCATCATTCACCCGTATGATATCAATGTCCTCTCCTATGTGAAAGAGGTGCAACTCATTCACTCCCGGTAGGAGGCTGGCTTTGTTTGTAGAGGGAGCAAAAGCTACTTACACCTTATACCAGGTCCAGTTATCCCTTCTTAGTGAAATGTAGTCAGTGCCTAGAAGACAGGCTGTCTAGGGGTAGCTGTAGCTGAGCAGCCAAGGCTTATCTTGGAGACATGCAAAGCTCATGCAATACCACTGTAGTCACACAGTACTTACACACATGAAAGAAAATACTCAGTGTTACAAAAATAAATGCCAAAAATACCTTATAGACTATACTCCCTTTGGAGGTAAGTTATATACACAGTATATACACTAGAATGCAGTAATAGCTGTAAAAACAGTTAGAAAACAGTGCAAATAGTGAAAATCACAATAGTTAGAAATGGATCTAGGGGGAACACAAACCATATACTAAAATAGTGGAATGCCGAAGTCGGTTTCCCACCTAGGCAAGTGTAGTGTGTAGAGGGGTGCTGGGAGTGTAAGAAAACACCAAAGGTAAGTAGTAGAACCCACCCCAGAGCCCAGTAAAGGAGGAGTAAATCACAGTAAGTTTCCTAGAACACACAAGAACACATGATAGAAGATTATGCAAGAACAAGAAGAGACTGCAAGGCACTAATGATGGATTCCTGGACCTGTGGAAGAAGGGGACCAAGTCAAAGAAGCATTGAAGAGTCCAGGGAAAACAGGAGCCCCTGCTAACCTGGATGAAGGTGCAAAAGAAGAACTACTGGTGAAGAAGAACAGTCAGTACTGCACCCAAGAAGACGGATGCGGGTTCCTGGTTGGTGCAGATGATGTCCCATGCCGGATGGATGATTGCAGTCTAGTTTGCATCGCTGGATTCCGCAAACAAGCCTTGGCACACGCAAAGCACGCAGTTAGCGGGAAATGGCTCGGCCTGGGACCAGCAGGGACCTGGTGGCCTCTACCTAGCAGAGGGAGATAGAGGGGGCTCTCAGCAACTCAGAAAGCTGTCAGAAGACCAGGCAGCAAGCACAGGAGTCCCACCGCACGGGGGCACAGAAGGTGCAAATGAAGGCCCATGCAGCACTGAAAAAAAGGGATCCTACCCCGCTGGAGAATCACTCAGGAAGCTGTGCATCATAGGAAGGAGTGCTGAGGGCCGGAGCTGTGCTGCGCACAAAGAACTTTATTAAAGATCGCACACAAGCCTTGGCAACTGCAAAACACGTGATGCATGGGGGTACTGTCTTGCCTGGGGAGACAAGCTCTTACCTCCACCAAAGTTGGACAGCTGGACCTTAGGACCATCAGGACCACTTCAGTCCACCACCGATGTTGCTGGATCCATGCACTTTGTCAGGAGAGGTGACCTACGCCACCTGTCGTCGCTGCAGAGGGGTGCCTGCTGAAGCAGGGAAGTGACTACTTCACTTCAAGGGAGATTCCGTTGTTCTTCTGGTGCAGGCTGAAGACTGGCTGCCCTCTGAAGATGCATGACCTGGAAACAGTTGCAGTCGCTAGCAGGAGCCTAAGATACAATGTTGCAGAAGTTGTCTTAGCTTCTTTGTGGCAGTTTGCAGAGTTCCTGGAGGGTCCAGATACAGTTTTGTCAGAAGAAGGTGAAATAAAGGATGCAAAGGACTCCTGTTGGAGACTTGCATTCCGAATCTGAGGAAAAGAGAGACCCTAAATAGCCTGAAAGGGGGATTGCTCAGCTACACAAGTAAGCGCCTATCAGGGGAGGGCTCTGACATCACCTGCTGGTACTTGCCACTCAGATTCTCCCAGAGCGCCCTACCACCTTGAAATCCAAGTTGGCAAAATCCAGGGACACTCTGGAGGAGCTCTGGGCACCACTCCTGGGGTGGTGATGGACAGGGGAGTGGTCACTCACCTTTCCTTTGTCCAGTTTTGTGCCAGAGCAGGGACTGGGGGTCCCTGAACCGGTGTAGACTGGATTCTGCAAGAAGGGCACCATCTGTGCGCTTCAAAGCATTTCCAGAGGCTCTGGGAGGCTACCCCTCCCATGCCTGTAACACCTATTTTCAAGGCGAGAGAGTGTAACACCCCTCTCCCAAAGGAAATGCTTTGTTCTGCCTTCCTGGGCTGAAGCTTCTTGAGCAGCAGGAGGGCAGAAACCTGTCTGTGAGGTGGCAGCAGCTGGGGCAGCCTGGAAAACCTCAGAATGCTGGTATAACAGTACTGGGGGTCCACTGTGGAGCCCCCAGAGTACATGGAATTATACAATCAATAATAGAATCAGTATTGGGGTATAATTCTAAGATGTTAGACACCTTACATGGCCGTATTCGGAGTTACCATTGTGCAGCTGGACATAGGTATTGACCTATGTCCAGTGCACGCGTAAAAAGCCATCCCCACACTCACAAAGTCCAGGAAAAGGGTCCTGGACGATGTGGGGGCACCTTTGCTAGTGCAGGGGTGCCCTCACACACAGGTACTTTACACCCAGCCTTCAGGGTTGGAAGGCCTGACATATAGGTGACTTATAAGTGACCTGGTGAAGTGAAAATGGCAGTGAACGAGTGAATGCACCATTTCACGCAGGCTGCAGTGGCAGTCCTGCAGAAGCCTTTGCATGGGCTCCTTATGGGTGGCAAAAGTAATGCTGCAGCCTATAGGGATCCCCTGGAACACCAATGCCCTGGGTACCTAAGTAACATATATGAGGGACTTATAAGGGGTGACCAGTATGCCAATTTGGGATGAAATACTGGGTTACCAGTCTGCAGTGACAAAATTGAGAGGAGAGAGAGCATAAGCACTGGGGTCCTGGTTAGCAGGATCCCAGTGACACAGTCAAACACACTGACAACAGACAGAAATTGGGGATAACATGCCAAACAGAGGGTACTTTTCTACACGCCCTGACTGACAAGACGCCAGGTTCCCGGATCAAGTTCAATGCCTGCATAACTGAAATCGTCCACTGGATGAAGGCCAGTTGTCTAAAGTTGAACACCGATAAGACCAAGATTGTGATCTTCAGGAAGAGTACATCACCATGGGACTCTAACTGGTGGCCAGCACAGCTAGGACCAACACACATGGCAAAAACCTTGACATCATCTTCAACAGCAAACATGACATGTTCATGCAGGTCAATGCTATCACCGCCTCATGCGTCCATACCCTGAAGACAATGAGGACATTTTCAAATGGCTCCCAGTCAGCACCCGGAAACCCATCACGTACTCCCTAGTCAAATGTAAGCGGGACAATGGAAACACCCTCTATGCCAGGATTAACAAAAAACTCACCAGAAGGCTTCAGACCATTCAAAACTCAGCAGCCAGGATCGCTGTCAACCTCCCACACCACACTCACATAACATCACACCTGAAGTTCACTGGCTCCCTGTTCACAGATGGGCATAATTCAAACTCCTCACCCACTCTTTCAAGGAACTTCATAACAATGGCCCAGCATATTTCAACAATCGCATTGGATTCACAAACCTTCCAGACAGTGTTGCTTAACCCGGACTTCAACTTGCACAATTCCCACGCATACAGAAAACCAGATCGGGTGTTCAAGATTTCGCCCTCATTTCTCCTATGGCTGTGTGTGGCAGTGGTTGGATTAATGTATTGTAGTGAAAATTAATATATGTTAAAAAAACATAGAAATGCATTTAAAAAAAACAAAGTTTACATGGACGTTATAGTTAGGCTAACATTTTAAACGTACGAAACCCTAGAAATTCACCAGTTATACTTCAAGTAACTACAACTCGTGCCCTAAGGTAATTATAACTCACACCCTCGCCGTACACTGCTAATGAACCCACAAATTACGACACTCATGGCATCTTTGATAAGATCAGTGATAATATCAATGTATTATTTGCAGTAAAATGTTTGATGAAAAAACTGTGCATGGCAGGAGCGCAGGTTATAGTTACCTTAGAGCATGAGTTATAGTTACGTGAGGTAACTCTAACTATAACTGGTGAATTTCTATGGTTTCTGACATTTAAAATGTGAGCCCAGCTATAACGTCCCTGTAACCATTGTTTTTTTAAGTGAATATATATATATATATATATATATATATATATATATATATATATATATATATATATATATATATATATATATATATGTCCTGTCAAAAAACAACATCTGCCTTACTCTGTGAACTCCATAAATCAACAACAGGAAATGTTAAAGTATCATTAAAACAGGCATTTTTTTTCAATTGGAAAAGCTGTATAAGAAAGAAACCCACAAAAGCTGAGGAACTATAGCACTAGAGAAATATATAGAAGTTACTGGAGTACTAAGAGGCCTATGAATATTAACAGTTCCAATGCATCCTCACACAAGACCAGAACTTATCCAGGAATGGCATGATAACAATATGCACTACTCATTGAATTTGATGAGGATATTAATTAAACATGCTAAACTGAATTTAGAAGAGATACAAAAAAAATGTAGGAGATTGAAGATAAATTAAAAGAACAATCCAATAAGAATAAACAAATCTCCATGAGAAAGGAAATGGAAGGAAGACAAGACAAGTATGAAGAAGAAATACAAGAAAGAAAGAAAAGAAAATTCCAGACAGATGAGTGGGATTATGAACAAGGGAGAATTTTAACCTTTGCAAAAAGATCCGACAATCAGAAAATAAATTTTACTTTCAAGAAAAATAAACAACAAACAAGCTCTATGGACGCATTCAGTGAAACAGATGTAGATTTAATGGAAGGAGAAGGATCCTCAACCAGTAGTCACAGCAGTAAAATTACTTTACAGAAGAAATGAAGCTGCTTTATCTAGATCAGAGGTCTTCAAACTGGGGGGGCGGGACCCCTTAGGGGAGCCTCAAATGTTCCCAGACACTGGCCAAAAGACGCATTATACAGATAACATGCCTTTGTTTTAAGCAGAAGCATGTTATTGCATGTTTTAAAAGGTAACAGTACTTAACTGCAATGTTTAAATATGTCTAGACATATTTAAACATTGCCATTTTTATACAACAATTGCGAAAAAATTCTGAAGGGGGGGCAATGATTTGTATTTTTTAACTGGGGGGCGCTGCATTAAAAAGTTTGGAGACCATTGATCTAGATCAACAACTGTCAAGAGGCAGAGGAAGGGGCTGAGGCCGAGGCCAAAGCCAAAGTCAGGTTGGGGCCAATCATCACAAACCAGAGACAAATGAATAAAATGCAATCCCCTCTCTGAAGTCTGAAGAAGAAATAGGTATGTAGCATCAAATTTAGTAGTCAACTTCTCGGATCATGTTCTGACATCCATAGAACAAAGAGTTCTCAATAAAGATTTAACATTCTGCCCAGAAACTCACTTTAATTATATGGACTCACAAATTAATATATACAAATTTATCAGGAAATTAAAGTTGGCTAAATACTATGCAACCAAGCCACAACTACAACTCTGATACTGCAATGAGCAACAAAGGAGAAATGGCCGATCGGCATATGTATTGATCAGATCTCAGACATAAAAACATTATTTGACGTAGAACACAATTTACAGGATGAAGATATGACGGAGGATGAAGTCCTAGAGAATTTAGGCATTAAAACAGACCTGTATACAGCAAATTTAAGGACAAGTCCAGATTTTGACCTTCCCTGTCACCAGGCCACAAAATTGACATCTTTGCGGAATTGGTCTTAGCCAAGATAGACAAGATGAGAAAATGAAGGCATTCTGGAAAAAAGAGAATTTAACCCAAGAGGAATGACTTTCATTAAAGAATTTAGCAGAGAATGGCCAGATAATTATTAAACCAACTGACAACGGCGGCAACATTGTAATACTTAACACACAGGAGTACATGAAGGAGGCATATAATCAGTTTACGAATAAGATTACAAGAAATTGAAGGAAAATCCAATCAATTATTCAGACAGTGAACACAAAGCTTTGAGAGTGGCATCGAGAGGTTCTCGTTCTCGTTAATGATGATGAATATACATTTTTGAGAAATGAAAATCCCACAGTACACACTATATATTCTTTTTCACACAAAATACATAAAGCTATGACTAATCCTTCAGGAAGACCAATCGTCTCAGCATGTGATTCACTTTTAATAAGATCTCGGACTACGTAGACTACTATTTAGCCCCAATAGTGAAAACATTAGGTTGTTATATAAAGTACTCAGGGGATCTCTTAAGAATTCTCACTAACACACATGGGCATGAGGAATATTTATTGGCAACTATTGACTTTGTGCCTCTATATACATCCATTACACATGACCTGGGACTGAGAGCTTGGGAATATTTTCTCAAACAAAGTAACATGGGAGAATTACAACACACCAAGATGCTCTTATCCATGATAGAATTGTGCCTAACAAATAGTATTTTTCTTTTCAATCATGGGAACTATTATCAGTCATGTGATACAGCTATGAGCATTTCTCTATCACCGAACTATGTGAACCTAGTAATGGGTTAGTGAGGGAAGGAGATGGCATGAAAGCAAGAAAATTATATTTATCTAAATAAAATCATGTTATGGGTTAGGTACATAGATGGCTTGATCATAATTTGGCATGGAACAAAAGAATTCATGACATATTACACTATTTTAAATACAAATAATGTAATATTGAGATTCACATGTGAGACGAGTCATGAATGGATACATTTCCTGGATCTTACAGTATATGTTCAAAAGGGAAAAAATAGAAACCCTATATTGAAAGGAAACATCAACAAATAGTATCTTGCATGGTGAGGGCCTCAATCCACAAGCATTACTATTGAGAATACCATATGGCAAATTGATACATATGCGAAGAAATTGCTCAGATGATGTAGAAGCAACTAACAAGTATAAAAAAACGATACAAAGACTCAAAGCCAGGGGCTTTAAAAGCAGTATTTTGAAGAACAGTATGGAAAAAGGTTGATGAAAAAATCCCAAAATGAGATTCTGATTACCAAAATTGAGAATCCTGAAAAAACAAAAGAAGAGAATTCCCTCAGAATAATTACAGTCTTCAGCAAAGAAAGTGGCAAAAAACGAAGAATTTTACAAAAGCATTGAAACTTCATAACAAAATATCCAGACATTGGTCCTTTACTGGGGGAAAGACCAGTATTTACATTTTGGGGGGGACCATCCGTAAAGGATAAAATAGTCAGAAGTCATTTTTTTCCCAACCATTTAGGTATCATGAAATTACATAAGGTTAATTGGTTGATGGCACTAAATGATTGGATTGGAAAACAAATGTTGTTATTGTTTGGAACTGGAAGACCTGGGAAAGATTTAGTATTGAACCCAGAATTTATGCCGCTGTTGTTTGTTTCCTGTTTTGATATGTTTTTTTTGGAATTGATGTATATTTATATTATTAGAGGGTGTGATCGATTGTAGTGAACTATTGACGGGAAAACAATGAGACAAAAAAAAGAAAAAAAGGAGTAATATGATTTTGTTATGCAATATTGTCAGAGTTTCTGGCTATGGTAGATTGTGAATTTTGTTACTAGACCTTTACTGTTTTAGGGTTACCTACCTACTACTGTGCAACATTTCTACCATTGCGATACCAACACTTCATTAAAAGAAAAATTTGGAGTGAATGAAATATATTGATGGAATACAGTATGACATATGATATAGTACTAGGCTGCAATGTTCAAGAACTGTCAAGGTATTGGTTACATCTTGAATACAATGATAATGAGCATTTAACTACATATAAAAAGAACAACAGTGTTGAATTGCGCTCAATGAATAGGGATGAATAAGATATTATTTGGTCACCTCCAGTATTGTATACAGTCTGCCATTCAGGTTTATGTTTGTTTTGTACATTTGTAATTATGTTTTATTTAACTTGCTAGACAATGACTACAGGATCCATAATGCCTCATAATGGGCAGCGTAGATGATTGCTATAAATAAAAAAACAAAAGTAGGACTGGCCAACTGTGAACAAGGCCATTGGGTTGAAACACGTCAGACAGCTGCTCTTGATTTTGCACAATAAAAGGAATGTATGGAGTTCACAGAGTGTGGTACATGGTGTTTTTTGACAGGAGAATTTTGTTGAGCCATGTGGTCAACTTCCAAAGTGCCGGCACCAGCGAAGGTGTGCTCCGTGTCTGTGACTACATATTTGACATATATATATATATATATATATATATATATATATATATATAATGCAACAATAAACCTTTATACCACAAGACTTAATTTCACATCATACTTATTAGTTACTAGCCAACACATTACTAGGCTTTGTGCAAAGTACCACCTGACATGTTGCATTCTAGGGCCGAGAGCTATGAAAATGTGCGTGTGCTGTACAATGCAGCACACATGCAAAGTAAGAAAAATGAGGAGAAATACTTTTCTCATTACTTCTACCACAAGGAGGAATTAGAATTTAGCTCAAATCCCTGTCCAACAATGTGTGTAGATAGGGATTTGCATCTAAACCCATGGGTGATTGCTTGTCCATACCCATGTATCATCCATGGAATGCTCCCTTAACACAAAGTAATGCGAAGCAGCACATAGAGCAACTTTATGTTCCTTTTGGAAAATATCCAACCAAATCTTGATTTGTGTTGGATAGTACATACCAGCATATCACTTTGCGTCAGGTTTCTGTCACAAGAGTAATGCAAAGCATGCCCAAATCATTAGTAAATCTGGACCTAGATGTATTATACAATTGGGATGGTTGCAGTAAAATCATGTAAGGTACACCCTCCTACATAAAATGTACACACTATAGAAGCTCAATATATTACCAATACAGTTTCTAAAGTCACACAGTGAATTATATATGGTAATTAATTTGAGAACAAAGGTGGATCCAGGAGAAAAGGATAATACTGGCAAGTATTCAAAAATGTATCATCACTATTGAGTGTAGGTGTTAGCCTTGATGCATAATAGAACCCGTCTAAATTAATCCATTAAATTCATCACTGTAATTTTTATGTGTTTTCTTTGTATTCCACAAGTTTGTTTTGATTGACTAACTAGGGTGCATATGGGAAGAGTAGATTGGCACTCAGATGTACCCCACAATCACCACAACAACTAACCGCAATGTAGCAGTATTAATTTGTCCAGTTGACTCCACATCATAAACATACCCATAACTGCACTATAGTCCAGAAACAACTTCTTATCCTAGTTTCTATTTTACAATGGACACTACCACCATACATTGCGCTCTAAACAGCACAAGCATCTGTATAAACTTACATTTATGCCCACCTGGCTGTCATTACATGGCAGACACCATAACTGATACAAATGAAGCACAGTGTACACCTCACAGACACCAGAACCTTCCAACGAAGTTTCAACACATCACGCCCAGCAACAAATCAAAGACACCGTCGGGAATTCACAATGCCACTCATCCATACTCCCTTTGTCACCGGGCTTGAAAAATCCACTCCACCAATGTGAGCTATGTTTAATATTTACTTGTCCCTTCTGGCCAATTGACACTGAACAGGTGTTCTGTTCAGTTGAAAAGTGGAGGGGCAATAAAAGATGCCTTTAAATCTTGTTCTTATGTCACATTTGCTCTGTGTTCACAGACAGAGGTCAAAAGTCAATTTGTCTTACAATTAATTTTCCTTCTGACTGCAGAGTTCCAGGACTTTGTAAGGTGAACTGTGTGACCTGCAGCTTAGAATGTAAAATAAAAGGATATAGGGTGTCAGGTTTTTCCTAACACACAACATTTAAATGACTAAGTCAACTGTGCAAACATTTCAAAATATATTTCAGTAGTTGTGAAAGCCCTTTTTTAATCTTTCTGTGTGAGGAAAAAATATTTTACTAGGATGAAAACAAATCACAATACTTTATATGTTGATATGCAAAGAAAATGTTTTCTGAAACCCAATTTTCACAGATTGTTAATACTCTATATAGTTTTATCAGTAAAGCTGCAAGTTAGTGGAGAGGTTTTTGGACATTTCTTGGAAAGTTACTGTGTGTAGGTGACAATATGTTACCAGATCATGGTTTAGTAATATATTTATTAAAATTGAGTTTTTAGACAAACTGAGAAACACTCCTGCCCTGATAGCAATGTTCTTAGTAAACTAAGGTCCTAGGTTATGTGGACAAGATTCTTGTGAATAATGCAGCAACATGTTTATGATTGTTAGAGCCCTGTGTCATCACCAATATCTCATCATTACTTCACCTACCCAAGTCCCTTGCTGATCTCTCCGCCCCACCTGTCTCACCTATCACCTTACCTCCCCACCTTCCTATCTGCTAAGTGTTTCATACATCTATACCTTAACCCTTAACCTTATCTCCAACCCTAGTTAGGGACAACACCCAACAAGAAATGCTACTACCTGCCATACCATAAAGGCTCAATCCACAGAACACCAGCAATTTAGTAACACTGGGTCCCACTGCTCCAGACTATCAACAAAGCACTATACTGCAAGAAACAGCATATAGTACATTCCATCACAAACTAAGGGGGTCATTACAACATTGGCAGTAAAAGCCGCTTACCGCCATGCAGAAGACCGCCAACACACCGCCGCGGCCGCGGAAATCCGCCACAGCTATTACGACCCACATCTCGAAATCAGACATAGTCCAGACACCCACACAAGTCCGCCACACCAAAGGTCAGTGATAAACTGGCGAAAACAAAACCTCCACCGTCACGCCAACAGAAATACGCCCATGCTATCACGACCCATGAATCCACGCGGCAGTCTTTCAACCGCGGTATTCCATTGGCGGTACACACCGCCATGCTCAAAATACACACACACATCCAAACACAGCCACATTGGACAATTCGAAATACACACACCTGATACACATACGCACACCACTCCCACACACCCAATACAATATAAAACACACACCCACATCACCCACAAGCCCCTACAATTTTTTTTTTCCGAAAGAAGGCCATAGAGAGACACCACCATCCACAAACTAGCATCCACAGGCACTCAACACCATCACCCACACAACTTCCATGCACAAAACACCAGACACCACTACATATCACCACACTTATCACCACACACACCACCCCACACATCACCTACACCACCCCATGGCACAGCAAAGACACCCCAGGTTCTCAGAGGAGGAGCTCAGGGTCATGGTGGAGGAAATCGTCCGGGTAGAGCCACAGCTATTTGGATCCAAGGTGCAGCATACCTCCATAGCTAGGAAGATGGAGCTATGGTGAAGAATAGTCGACAGGGTCAACGCAGTGGGACAGCACCCAAGAAATTCGGGATGACATCAGGAAAAGGTGGAACGACCTACGGGGGAAGGTGCGTTCCGTGGTCTCAAGACACCACATCGCTGTACAGCGGACGGGTGGCAGACCCCCACCGCCTCACCCACAACTAACAACATGGGAGGAGCAGGTCTTGGCGATTCTGCATCCTGAGGGCCTCGCAGGAGTCGGTGGAGGAATGGACTCTGGTAAGTCAAACCTTTAACTATCATATCCCCCACCCTACCTGCATGCTATCACAGACCCCCACCCTCGCCCCCTCCCCTATCACTCCAACTCCTCACAAATGTGCTAATAACACAAACCACACATCCCAACACCAAGCCCTGCATGACACAACAAAGCATGGACACCCATCACTAAAGCATGCCCACTGCACATACCCATAACATCCCCCTCAACCAGGGAAACATCCTGAACAACTAGGTCTAAACCACTACTTGCCTGAACCACTACTGCTAAACAACTAAAAAGTCTCTACAACTAAGTACTGAACAACTACTGTCTAAACAACAATTGTGCCTGAATAACAATTGCCTGAACAACTAATTTTAAGGTAAGGTTTTCCTTTTGGTTTTTATGGTTTATTAGTTGTTTAGAATATATATATATATTAGTTGTTCAGGCAATTGTTATTCAGACACAATAGTTGTTCAGACAGTAGTTGTTCAGTACTTAGTTGCAGAGACTTTTTAGTTGTTTAGCAGTAGTGGTTTAGGCTATAGCTGTTTAGGACCTAGTTGTTCTGTCACATATTCCCTCAACCATCATCACACAAGCCCCCACACAGGAATGCCAGCACTGGGGTACACGGTCACGCACCTATTGCACACATGACACACACAGATGCAATAATCATGCTTTTACACCCCCGCAGGACCACTACCCAATGTCACCAGACAGGAGGATCCAGACATCTCCACCCCACCCACAGAAGAGGCCCACAGTGATGACAGCAGCTCTGTCCAACAGGATCTAGATGACCAGCCCGGACCATCGTGGGCCTCGGGACAGTCGGTTCCCCTCACACAGGCACAGCCCACCACAGACCTTCCACCCTCTGGTAACACCAGCACAGCACCCACCCAGCGGGCCCATACCTTCCGTCCCCGGGACACGTCAATCAGCTGTGTGTCCACCACTACAGGGAACCCAGGATAACCCACCACACTAACAACAACAGGGACCTGGGGGCAGTGGCATGGGCACACGGTCCAGGGGATGGAGGCACAGGAACACAGGGGAACTGGGAGGGCTGCCGTGTGACAGGGGGCGGACAGGCCAAGGGAACCCACTCTCCACGAGGCCCTCTACTCCATCATGGGAGCATACCACCACTCCCAGGAGACGATGGCAACGGTCCTGGCCAAGTTTCAGGAGACCCAGCGCCTGCAGGAGGAACAGTATTTGGGCTTCAGGGAGGAACTCAGAACCATCAGCTCCGCCCTGGGCACCATCGTAGGGGTGCTGAAGGAAATACTTAACACCATGAGGGACACTGTGGCACTCCAAGGGGCCCCTGACACTAGCATGGACGATGAACTGCCCACCGCCTCCGCCGGCGCTAGTGGACAGGAGGCACCGCCACAGGACCACCACACCAGCACCCAACCCCCTGCAGACGGAGAACCACCCCGCAAGCGGTCCCTGAGATCCAGGAACAAGACAGAGCACGATGCTAAGACCCCCACCAAGAAATTAGACCACCCTGATTGTCAAACCACTGTCCCACTTTGTAACCCTGTCCATATTGGAACTGCCCCAGCTCCACTTCCTATGCCCATATGGGCACTGCACCTGTGAGACTAATAGACTGGACTCTGCCATGGACATTCCTCCACCATCACCCCTCACCATTTTACAACCCCCCTCCAATATTGAGCACTTCAATAAACACCCTTGAAGCACAAAACAATCTGGAGTCAGTCTGTGATTTCAAAAATGTGTATTAGCAATGACAGTGACAAAATGCTTTCTCAAATGTAATGTCAACATACCTATGTCACACATCTCAAGTCCTTGAGTAATCTAAGCAGATGACACACGTTGGAAACCACACCTGTGAAACCGTAAGGGAAATGTAAAACTCAGTGACCATATACTGGTTGAAATCGACAGACAGGATAGAGGTAGAAGTGTTAAAGTACTTGTAGAAGGCAGGAATCTTTTCTCACCTGTGTGTCACTGGAAATATTGCTTGATAACTGAGTCCCTGTTGTCAATGTCTTCTTCCTCTGCTTCCTCCTCATCACAGTCCACAGGCTCCACAGCTGCCACAACACCGTCATCTGGACCATCCTCCTGCAGAAAAGGCACCTGTCATCGCAAAGCCAAGTTGTGAACCATACAACAGTCCACGATGATCTGGCACACCTTCTTTGGTGAGTAGAATAGGGAACCACTTGTCATATGGAGGCACCTGAACATGTCCTTCAGGAGGCTGAAGGTGCGTTCGATCACCATCCTAGTCTGCCCGTGGGCCTAATTGTAGCGTTCCTCTGCCCTAATCCTGGGATTCCTCACTTGGGTCACTAGCCATGACAGGTTGTGGTATCCAGAGTCCCCTAATAGCCACACCCGGTGCCTCTGGAGTTGACCCATCACATAAGGGATGCTACTATTCCGCAGGGTGTAGGCGTCATGCACACAGCCAGGGAACATAGCATTTACCTGGGAGATGTACTGGTCTGCCAAACATACCATCTGTACATTCATGGAATGATAACTCTTCCGGTTCCTGTACACCTGTTCACGCCTGTGAGGGGGGACCAGAGCTACATGGGTACCATCAATGGCCCCTATGATGTTGGGGATATGTCCAAGGGCATAGAAGTCACCTTTAACTGTAGGCAAGTCCTCCACCTGAGGGAAAACGATGTAGCTTTGCATGTGTTTCAGAAGGGGAGACAACACTCTGGACAACACATTGAAAAACATAGGCTGGGACATCCCTGATGCCATGGCCACAGTTGTTTGAAATGACCCACTTGCCAGGAAATGGAGCACTGATAGCACCTGCACTTCAGGGGGCATTCCTGTGGGATGGCGGATTGCTGACATCAGGTCAGGCTCCAACTGGGCACACAGTTCCTGGATTGTGGCACGGTCAAACCTGTAGGTGATGATCAAACTTCTTTCCTCCATTGTCGACAGGTCCACCAGCGGTCGGTACACCGGAGGATTCTGCCATCTCCTCACATGTCCCAGTGGACGGTGCCTAGGAAGGACAACAGCGACCACAGAGTCAAACAACTCAGAGGTATGTACTCACAGTCTACAGAGAACACCATTCATACACAAAATGTGGCCTGTATTTGTGTTGTGAGACAAGGCCTAGGTATGTGTGACGCAGTTGGTAATTAGGCCATGTGGGCCCCTGAAATGGCGGCTGCCTGACCTCTGAACTGGGACAAGGGGATGTGAGGTAACTGCGCTGGAGTTGTACACCATCGAGGTAGGCGGTCGAAGACCACGGCGCAATGCTGCATTGGTTAACATTGGACCCTATGGGTCCCAGGAGCCAATGACGATGTACGCCGGCGGTGATGGTACGCACCGCCGATGACGTGACCGCCGCGGACGTGAACGCCATTTTCTATCTGTTGAATCACTCGATACCTGATCTTCGACAGGAGAGGACCTACACTACAAATGCTCGGTCTGGAAGAGACAATGGCTGATGCGTCTGGGGAAAGGGCCCCTGCCTTCACTGCAGAGGAGTTGGAGAAGCTCGTGGACGGGGTCCTCCCCCAGTACACGCTACTCTACGGTCCTCCAGACCAACAGGTAAGTACACAGGGAGCACGTTGTATGGGCTATGCCTGTGTGGAGAGGGCTAGTTGTAAGAATGAAGGGGGCACAGTTCTGCGTGCATGAAGGACTGTGAATGCATGTGCCACATGGCAAGGGTAGGGATGTGGGCCACTCACTTAGACGGTGCAGTTGCTAATGACTTCTCTTCTTCCCCTGTACATGTCATGTAGGTCAGCATCCACCAGAAGAAGGATATTTGGCGTGCCATCGCCAAGGACGTCCGGACCCTGGGGGTCCACCACAGACGGAGCACCCACTGCTGGAAAAAATGGGAGGACATTCGCTGGAGCAAGAAGACGGCAAAGGCTCAGCTGGGGATGGACTCCCAACGTGGGAGGGGTGCCTGTCGAACCATGACGCCCCTGATGTTCTGGATCCTGGCGGTGGCCTACCCTGAGTTGGATGGGAGCTTGAGGTCATCACAGCAGACACAAGGGGGTGAGTACAACATCATTCAGTGGATTTTGCGTGCAGTGAAGGTGTCTGGGTGGGGGATGAGGGCTGTGGGGTTCCCTAGGCCAGGGCGAGTTCCGTAGGCTAGGCCCCTCCGTAATGCAGGCCATGTGGCACCCCACCCCACCTCTGTAGAGTGCCAAGTACAGGTATTCATGCCCGTGTGTCATCTATGTGTGCAGATGTCGTCCATAGCCATGTAGGCCATATCCCAGAAATTGCATCTGTAGAGCCCAACAGCGCGACGTAGTGCAGGGGGCTGCTGTGTCTGTATTGTCCACCAACTGTAGCGGTCAGCCATGCACTCAACCTGTCTTTCTTCTGTCGTCCACCCCCTTTTTGTGGTCTCCCTGTTCTTGTGTGCATCAGCATCATTAGGCGGAGGTACAGAGGCAGCGGAGCACGAGGGAGCTGCATCCCACATGGCCATGGAGGGCCACACCACGGACTCAGAATACACCAGTGGGACAGAGGGCGAGGGGAGCAACACGGCGGTCACAGGATCTGCAACCTGCGACACGGACTCGTCCTCCGATGGGAGCTCCCTTGTGGTGGCGGCAAAATCTGTGCCCCCCCACTTCTACAGGTACAGCCGCCACCCCCCCTACCAGCACCGCCCTCCCAGCAGCCCCTCAGCTTTCGCCCCGTGCCCGCTCACCCAGGAGGGTGGGCATCACCTTCGCCCCAGGCACCTCAGACCCTGCCCCTGTCACCTCTGCTGCCCTCGGTGAGGAGGCCATTGACCTCCTCAGGTCCCTCACTGTTGGGCAGTCTACCATTTTGAATGCCATCCAGGGTGTAGAAAGGGAATTGCAACACACAAATGCATTCCTGGAGGGCATTCATTCTGGTCAGGCTGCCCTTCATCGATCCCTGCAAACTCTGGCCTCAGCACTGATGGCAGCCATTGTCCCTGTGTCTAGCCTCCCCCCTCCAACTTCCTCCACCCAGACCCAATCCCCTGTACCCCAGCCTATCCCAAGCACACCATCAGACCAGCCTGCACACACCTCACCACACGAGGGAAGCTCAGGCAAACATAAGCACCACACATCCCACAGGCACTCACGCAAGCATCACACACATACAGACACACCAACATCCACTGCCTCCACTGTGTCCCCCTCGTCCTTGTCTCCCTCCTCCCTCCCAGTCTCGTCTACACTCACACCTGCATGCACTATAACTACAGCCACTACATCCCGCACCAGCACACCCACCACCACACCCCGCTCATGTGCACTCACCACCCCGACTACCATTTCCACGTCCCCTGTGTCCTCTCCCAGTGTGTCTGTGACGCCCCCTCCGAAGATACACAAACGCAGGCACACACCCACCCAACAGCCATCCACCTCACGACAGCCTCCAGCCCATGCACCTGCACCCAAATCCACAAAAGTTACACCTCCTACAACCACCACCTCTTCCTCCACTCCCAAACCCCCTCCAGCAACCCGTCCCAGTGTCTCCCAAAAACTTTTCCTGTCCACCCTTAACCTATTCCCCCCCACCTCCCCGCTTCCAACTCATAGGTACTGTACTAGCACCTCAGCCAAAAAATCTCCAGGACCAGTGGTGCCTGTTGTTACAGGTATGTGGACTGCACCAGCCACCAGGTCAGCCAGTGTGGCACGGAGCCACAGCACAGCCAGTCCCCCCCATGTGAAGCACCAGAAGTTGGGCAGTGCCCGGCGGGAGAGGGGGAAGACTCCAGCCAGCAAAGCCGCTCACAAGGGTCCCAGGGGGAGTGTCGACTCAGCTGTGACTCCTCCCAAGGTGGGGAAGGGGCAGAAGAAATCTCCAAAGTCTGGGAGGAGCAGCACGGCGGAGAAGACCGCCATCATCCCCGCTGCCCAGGAGGCCACCGCCAGCCCCATCGTTTCTGGCCAGGAGGCCACCGCCGGAGTCACTGCCCAGGAGGCCAGCCCCATCGTCACTGGCCAGGAGGCCACCGCCAGAGTCACTGCCCAGGAGGCCAGCCCCATCGTCACCGCCCAGGAGGCCAGCCCCATCGTCACTGCCCAGGAGGCCAGCCCCATCGTCACTGGCCAGGAGGCCACCCCCGAAGTCACTGCCCAGGAGGCCAGCCCCATTGTCACTGGCCAGGAGGCCACCACCAGAGTCACTGCCCAGGAGTCCAGCCCCATCGTCACTGGCCAGGTGGCCACCACCAGAGTCACTGCCCAGGAGGCCAGCCCCATCGTCACTGGCCAGGATGCCACGCCAGAGTCACTGCCCAGGAGGCCAGCCCCATCGTCACTGGCCAGGAGGCCACCGCAAGCCACAGCCCAGCTGACCCATGAAGGAACACCAGCCACAGCCCTGCTGGGCAATGAAAGACCGCCTTGGCAAGGACCGCTGAACAGGCCAAGGACCGCTGAACAGGGCAAAGACCGCCATGGAAAGCACTGCTGAACAAGCCAGGGACCGCTGAACAGGGCAAAGACCGCCATGGAATGCACCGCTGAACAGGTCTGACACTGGCAACTCAAGCACCGTGGAACAGGCCAGGGACCGCTGAACAGGGCAAAGACCGCCATGGAATGCACCGCTGAACAGGTCTGACACTGGCAACTCAAGCACCGCTGAACAGGCCAGGGACCGCTGAACAGGGCAAAGACCGCCATGGAATGCACCGCTAGCCCATATGCGGCAGGGGCAGTGACGCAACTGGGACCGTCACGGGGTGTGTGCTGCACTCTGGGCACCAGTCCCCCTCCAGAACCAGTGGAGAAAGGCATCCACTACCTCAGTCCTTGGCAGGATGAAGCACTCTGGGCACAAAGCCCCCTCCAGAACCAGTGGAGTATCACATCCACTACCTTAGTCCTTGGCAGGATGAAGCACTCTGGGCACCAGTCCCCCTCCAGAACCAGTGGAGAACAGAATCCACTCCGTCTGTTCTTGGCAGGATGAAGCACTCTGGGCACCAGTCCCCTTCCAGAACCAGTGGAGAACAGCATCCACTCCGTCTGTCCTTGGCAGGATGAAGCACTCCGGGCACCAGTCCCCCTCCAGAACCAGTGGAGAACAGCATCCACTCAGTCTGTCCTTGGCAGGATGAAGCACTCTGGGCACAAAGCCCCCTCCAGAACCAGTGGAGAAAGGCATCCACTACCTCAGTCCTTGGCAGGATGAAGCACTTTGGGCACAAAGCCCCCTCCAGAACCAGTGGAGACTGTTATCCACTTGAGAGACTGTGGCTTTGCACTCCCCAGGATGGTACAGTGGGCAACCCACCCACTGTAGAGACTTGAGAGACTGTGGCTTTGCACTCCCCAGGACGGTACAGTGGGCAAACCACCCACTGTAGAGACTTGAGAGACTGTGGCTTTGCACTCCCCAGGATACATCAATGCGCATGGAGCCCCCTCGTGGATCTGGCGTGGTGCACTCATCCGGCTGAGGTGCCCTCCCTTCCCTTCCCCCTGAGGTGCCTGTTGTATTCCGATCTGATGCCCCTGCAGTGTTCTCTCCGTTTTGATCGGGTATCCTGTGTGGGCCTCGCCCATGCGTTTTGGGCCCAGTGGTCCACGGACTATGAATGGTGCAATACCTGCACTACTAATCGTGGTGTATATTTTGTTTATTGTGTATATATATATGTATATATTTGCTTACTGTATTTTGATATATTACAATGGTTCAACTCATTTCCTTTTGTCTTTGCATTCTTCCGGGGGGGTTGGGGGGTGTTATTGTAATGTATAGATATGCATTGGTGTGTGTGTTGTAGTGGGTGAGGGTCGGGGTGGGGGTTGGGATGTTGGTTGTGTGTGTCCCTGTGTTTTTGCCTCCCCCCATTCCCTATGTCGTAGGTGCAGTACTCACCGTGGTCTTCGCCGCCGGCATTGATGATCCTCGTATAGGAGCAGGAAGACTATCACTGGGAGAATATGTAGTTCCAGCTCCATGGTGCCCTCCTTCCTCGTGGAGTGTGTAGAGATGAGCGTTTTCCCTTCAAAATTCCTGCTTCCGCCGTGTTTTTATCCTCGGTGAATCCGCCCCGGAAAAGGTGGCGGATTGGTAGGTTGTGATACTGTGGGCGGTACATTGTCCTCCGCCTGTCTGTTGGTGGTGACCGCCGCGCTGTTTGTCTGTACCGCCGTGGCGGTCGGAGTGTTAAAGTGGCTGTCTTTGTTGGCGGTTTCCGCCACGGTCGTAATTCCAATTTTTTTACCGCCGGCCTGTTGGCGGTCTTACTGCCGCTTTAACACCGTCCGCCAGAGTTGTAATGACCACCTAAGTATCACATATCACTCTACCCCTACATTATGCAACACAAACTGTAACACACTCAACACACCATACAAATCACATCTTCCATCACAGCATACCCAACTGTAGCATTCTGTATATAATCAGAATATGACAGATCACATTATCATGCAATTACTGCCCCAGTGTGGGGATCATCGGAAAAAGAAAATACTGGGACAGTGTACCATGGAAACTGGCGACAGAAAAACAGGGCTCATCCACAGTAGGGTTGCACCTTCTCGGCATTAAGGACCTCAATTAAAGCTGTAAATTCAGTTGTCACTTCCATCCTAGAACCTTAGAACAGCCATCAACATCCCCGAGGACTAATCATAACATCAGAACTCTACCTCTCAGGTTAGAACATCTAGTTAAATCACCACAATATATTCTACTGCTCTAGCCACAAACAGACATCAGTAAAGCACAACACTCTGTCACTGCAAAAGGTCCATGAGGGCCTAACTTGAAATCAGGCAAACAACTGCTAACATGGGAGGAGGTGCTCAAAACACGCATCCACACTGCAAACCCACGTGAAGAGACAACCCACTACACATTTCGTAATCATTCAGGTTAATTTGTAAGGTCACAGGATTCACCGACCTCTAAGGAACACTTCATTAAGGATAATCAACACCCTCCAGCGTCCTAGAAATAGTAAACTTTCATCAATTTAGTTTTGAAAGGTGCCAGTACAAAGCACCAAGAGTCAAGTGATTGGAAGCCACTGAGCTACATAAAAACATACTAATATAATGTAACATAACATAACCATTGCATGATGTTTGAGTAAACAGCAACACAGTATTTGTTTTTTGGTCCGAATATGGGGCCACATGTACAAATCTTTTTTCTCTTTGCAATCAGCCCGATTTGCAGAACTGGCCTTTTACAATGCGAAAAAAAGCATTTAGCGATGCACAAACCCAATTTTACGATTTGCTAATCTATTTACTGAATCACAAATAGAGTTTGCGAGTCGCAATTAGGAAGAGGCGTTCCCTTCCTAACTGCGAGTCGCCGTACGATGTATGATTGTTTTGTGACTGTGAATGCGGTCACAAAACTAGCACAGTTAGCACCAACGGGGACCCCTTCCCTTTGTGAATGGATCAGAAAAAAAAATTCCGATCAGGCAGTGATCTCACGGACCACTGTCTGCTCTGAAAAAATGAAAAGAAATCTTTTCATTTTTGTTTTTGAACTGCATACCGTTTTCCTTTAACGACAACGGGCTGCTTTTTAAAAAAAAAATGCTTTATTTAAAAGCAGTCACAGACATAGTGGTCTGCTGTGTGCAGCAGGCCACCATCCCTATGAGTGAAGCCATTCCCAATGGGGTTGCAAATTGCGACCTACGTCATGAATATTAATGAGGTAGGTCATTTGCGACCCCATTGGGAATCGCAAACAGTGTGAGGTACACTGTTGTACATATGGTTTTACGACTTGCAAACGAGTCGCAAATTGTGAGTCACAAAACTCTGAGTCGTGCATCTGGCCCTTGGTTTTTTGGCATTTGCACATCAAAGTACAAATGATAAATCGTGAGAACATTGCTTACTAGTGCAGCAGCATTGTCACGCAAACTCATCAAGCAATTAATTATGACTTGAATCAATAAAACAAACTAGGGAATTAATACATCAATAACTATTTGTTGTCAGCAGGAAACCTCATCATAAAGTAACCTACATGTTCACAGCAAGAAATGAAACTCACTTCACTAATAAAAAATACTTATGAAAACCAGCAATGCAGCAGATTGTTTTGCTGCCTTCCTATTGGCGCGGCTGTGGTCACATGACCTTCATAGTACAGGATAAAATAAGTGCAACTTTTAGCATCTCTTCTTTTGTTCTCTTAGAGTCTGGAAAGTGCCAGTGTCTAGCATCACTCTTTTTCACCCCTCGGGTAGGTCATTCCACCCATATTCCCATACCCTCCTCATAATCTCTTCACACACATACTTCAAAATCAAGCAGAAGTCTCAGTAACCTCATAAACATGACTAACTCATTAAGACTTACATCCATTGAACTGAAGTTCATCAAGTCACTCCACAGCTTTCCACATCACAGAAACCATCCTCAAGACAACTATATACAAATTAAGTTACGGATATATGATTTGTGTCTACCTCCACAAATATTCTACATACCATTGACCTCATAGCCTTGGCATACAACACAACCACACACAATACTAAAACATTATGCATCACTGTCACCTAAAAGTATTCATAATTTTGCGTGTTCTAGGAACCCACATCCTCAACTCCATGGAGGTCTTTAAATGCTGCTCCCCCTCATGGGCCCCCAAACAATCTTCTTCTACCTGAGATACAGCCTTCTGGGAGGAGAAAAGGCTTCAAGGATGACATCAGGGACCTCCTAATCATATCATCCTCACAGGCCCTCAAATTCCACCACTCATTGCAGACCCTGCAGCCATCCTGATTACCCACCACAAACCGACCAGGCACTCTCGCTGACCAAAAATCACCATATAACACTATTTCTCCTTTATCAACCTGCGAATGCACATAGAAAGTATTCATTGTAATAACTAAGCACCGTACATAAATAGCGGAGATTCCATTATTCAAAACCCTTATAATGATTTGGCTAGGAAGGCTGTGATAGGCTTCTGTCATACAAGATAACAAATACAAAACAAAGGTCATATAACAGCAAGCAATACACTAAACGTCAATGTTACTAAAGATGTACAGATCAATCTTAAATTTAAGACGTTTTATGACTATTCTTTCAAGAACAATGAAGCTACTCCTCCTTTCTTAACAAAATCAGAATTGCAAAAATGGAAAAGAAGGTAAGTCCGAGAGCAACTACTACCCCTGGGGGCCTCCAACCATCATTTCCGGTGGTAACCTAATATTATGAAATGCACTTCCTATTTATATTAAGTGGCCTATTCTTGAGAGTTCAGTGGATTGTAGTAAAAGCGTAGTCAGGTAATGTGCAGACAGCAACTGAAGTGGGTAACAGTGTTTTCCAATCATTCACCTTTTCTAACCTCTCTATTAATTAGTCTATCAGAGCTTGACAAAACTAAGAAAAATGTGTTTATGTCTATTTATTGGATCCAGTTATAGGTAAACGAAGTTAGAAATGGAATTTTGTTTGGCAAAATGATGAGTAATATATAGACTATGGAGACAGTTTGGGATATATGTAAAGCAACAAAAAGTTGCAAATTCTCTAGTATATAGCGAGCCCACTGGAAGTATATAGAAATAAAAGGCAACATTATGCAGCAAGGGTGACTAAATTATGCTTCAAATGCAAGACAAATTATACAGAAAGGGAATGTAAGCTATGCAGCAATTAAAGGCAAATGATGTGGCATATGTTGTGGCATTATCATGTAGCGATATTTGCATTTTACTCCACAGTGGTAGCTTAAACCACCTTCTCCTACAAGGCTAACACAAACAATATCATTGAAGGATTGACAAGTGGGTGTTTTGGTCACCCCGGTTATCTACACACAATTAACACCTTTCAAATGGAGTGTGTTAGGAATGGTCTTTTAGTCTGTGGTTGCCCGTATAACAACTTTACTTGCCTTATCCTTTAAACAATGCGTTTTAGCTAACCAGAAATTGCAGACAAGTAAGGATATACTGTCTTTCTACTTACAAAGTCACAAGAACATTTTTGGGATTTGAGCAAAAGCACTGTTTCCACGATAGTGATATACCAGGCCAGATCATAGAACTCCAGCCTCATTGAGAAGAGCAGCGTTGCTTTGGCACTCGAAAGCAAAGATGGATTCAGGAGAAAAAGATTTTACTGGCAAGTATTAAAAAAAATGTATCCTCATTATTGAGTGTAGGTGTTAGCCTTATTGCATTATAGAACAAGTCTCAATGAATCCATTTAATTCATCACTGTAATTTCCACATGTTGTGTTTGTCTTCCACAAGTTTGTTTTGATTGACTAACTAAGGCAACTACGGGAAGAGTAGTTTTAATAGGAATCTCCTTGAACCATATTCATGATCCCTATGGTGGAAACCACATTGCCGGATGAATAATCTGCATCAGGCAGCTGTGCAAACTGTTTTAATCGTGAGGATGTTGAGTCAGCTTCCCTAGCACGTGGCTCCTGTGCCTTCCATCTGGGTAGAAATATCTCTCGCCTCCCTGAAACTCTGCAAATGCTTCCCATTTCCAGGCGTCTGAATAAACTCTTATTTAATTCAGTTCTTTACAGTGAAGTTGAGACCTGTATGGTGACGGACGTACACCCCTGCCCTGAGTGACCCAGCAGCATGGTATCTGGATCCTTGATAATGTTTTTTGATCATAAACAAACAAGGATCATGAATGAGCACCAGTACGGAGGCCTGCCTCATGGTAATGCAGTCTTGTTAGACCATGAGTGGTGTACCAAGTGCTACCTTCTTAGGCATAGAGGGCTACCCTAACTAGGATTTGAGTGACACAAGTACAGTGATGTGATGGCCGTCTACTGGTTTTGTGTTTAGTAAGAATTGGTGCAGTGAATAGGCCTTTTTACTTGTGTCACTGGAGTGATGATTACTGGCCCACTCGTGTAAAGATCCGCTGCTATATGTACTAACTCAACCTTGTCCTACATTGTGACTGTTAGTAACAGCGGGCAGCTTGGGATACTTGCATGTGCATCTTATTTTCTTACCAAAAGTTAATATTGGACTGCACAGTCAGAATATTGCGGGGAGTGCTCTTTATATTCTGAGTCTTACGCCTACACTTACTCTTGTACCTATCTCTCTCCCAGAAGCCATGGGCTGCTTGACCTGCGCTACCACTGAGAGTGAAGTGCTGAAAGGGTAGTACTCGGCCAGTTTCTTAAGACCCATAGTAGGTCACGCCCGTTATTGCAAGAGTAAATGGCCACAACCCCCATGGCCGGGCTGACTAACCTCTGCTTGCCCCAGGGCCCTCTGAAAGGGGTTGTAATAGGTGATCAGCTATCAATTTTGTTTACTCTGCTAGAAGTGAATGTTCTCATTGTAACAGTTAAGTAGCCGAGTGAGTTGAAACTTCGCTACTCACACCTGTTGTGATTTGCATGTCACATACTTAAATCCCAACAACTATGTTGTTGCATTGAATCCTATCAAACTGGGTAGCAGTAACAATTGTTTTGTCTATTAAAAAAACAAAAATGTGGAAGGAAGTTCTATATATAAAAATACTATGAGCACTAAGGTTCACACTTTAAATGTAGTCGAGGTTTACCTAAGGGCAGTGCTAATAAGATTTCCAGTTTCAACCTTCTGGAAATCCCTGTTTGCAAAACTGCGAAATATGAGTCCACACCAAGGGCCATATGTACGAACACATTTTCCCATAAACACACAATGGGCAAAACTGCTTGCTACATCTGGCCCCAAGTTTTTAAAAACACCCTTTTTACCTGCTGTGGAAATTGTAAGAACATATAGACACTCATTAGCATTCTTCTACTTTGATAGGTGCTGGAAATTCAAACATACTAAAGTGGAAGGGATTTCTGGGTGTACTCATCAATGGTTCACACTTTCATCAAAATGCAGGCAATACTTGGAAAAGGTATCCCGAAAGACAATCACCGCCTCAGGTTCTGTCACGTTCTCATTCCGTCCGGGATGTCTAGCACATACCTAACCATCAACCAAACAAAAACTTGAATTCCTGCTTTTCAAATGTAGGGCTCATATCGGGCACGATGCATCCCTGAAAAAGGGACCGAGACACAGAACTATGATTTTGCACGTAACTACTGAATCATAGCACACAAGAGGGAACAGGCAAAGAAGAAAGGGCTTCCATTACCCTCACAAGGTTGTAACGTATAAAGAAAGAGGCAGAAAACAAATGCGAACCCATTTCTGATCATGGAAACAACCAGCGAGCAACGCAAAGGGTTTCACAGGATAACGGGTTTGGGGTAGGGAGGGGGGATAGAACAATTACCTGGTTTTGTTTGGTTTGCTATAGTTATTTTAAAATTGTGCTTTTTGATTGTTTATATCAACTTCCGTATTAGTACTGGGATAAATGATAACGTACACATACAATACACATGCCAATGGTCTGGGACGTGTAACAACTACTAAAGAGATGAACAGATGCATGGCAGTGATCAGTCAATCCTTAATTGCCAATTAATATGTACTGGTTAAATATGACCCTGTTAAATTGGCAAGATGAAAACTTTAAAAATGCAAATAAAAAGTAATATAAAAAACACGTAGCGCTGACCTTCACCGCACAAAAGATCCCATGCAACAAAAGCCACCTTTTATTCAAATCATACATTGCCAAAAAAAGCACTGGGAGCCTGGCTCCACTTATCAAGCCTAGGAAAGGCAAATCGGTTCAGAATGTAGTTTTGCACAAGTGCCCAGGAACTGGTCCTTGAAGTGGTCTTAGATCTGGTTCTGCCTCATCTGGTCTGATACAATGGTACCTCACCAGCTCCTTATCACATCTCTGCCACATATAAAGATCATCCACTATGTTGCTCCTTCTCCTGTCAGAGGGCTCTAAAGATTTGATTGCGTCACACCCCTACCCTCGCTTCTCTGTGTTTCACTCCTTGCAGGCCAGCATAATCTTTATGGCATACCTAAACTCCTAATAATCAATGATGGAAACGTCAACAGACCTACCTGACTGATATGTCAGCCATCTACGGCTGGCAGGGCAACATAAAAACGATTGTCTGACTTAGCTGTCTTGACATGGGGCAAGTGTCCATGTACAGTAGAATGTGGAACACCATCCACCTACAGATAAGGTTTGTCACCTCTGTCCTGCAATTCAGAAAACAAAATTAAGAACCTCCTTTCTAATGTGTTTCTTGTCCAATACTCTTAGGTATGAATGTGTTGTTTCTTGACCAGGAACATTCACTAGATTCTAAGAAACTCTACTCACCACAAATTCACCTCTCTCTTCTCCTTATTCACCCCTGCTATCTATTCCATTGTCTCTCTATTCCAGCCTGAATTGGTTGACATACACTGCCTTTTTTACTACTAATCTCCGTTTCCAAGTATACTACTCCCACTGCTTGTAGAAGATTAGTTTTTAATCTGCATCAAACATTCACAATAAAGAGAGTAACAAATAATTCATCTGGAATTGGTATTACCATATGTCAAAGTGGCAGATGAAAGGATCATAGGGTAATTGATTTATGTTTACAACCATTTCTATGGCTCTAGACCCCAGAAGGCGGAATCCAAGCTCAGTCTTCTTTGCAGTGAGGTTGAGTCTTATATTTTTGGTCAAAGGAATGGATGGGTCTGTACTATCTTGTTTGGAGACTGTTGTTAGGTGAAACTGTTGCCTTTATATTATACAAAATAAGGGAAAACATGGCATTTGCTGTTGTTACGTTTTGATGAGGCACTTCTTGAATTAGCTTATTTGGGGATCTCAAGCAAGGTGTTAGATCATATGAAGAACCCCATTTGTTTGAGTACAATGTACTTATTTAAACTTTAAAAAATGTTCAATGACATGCACCTGTATGGTTATTTTGACATTAATTATCAGTACAAAATTGAAACAGTTACTAAACTGCTTTTGATACGTGATTACTTCCACCAGGTTGAGTGCATTTTCTGGGATGCAACGACAGCACCACAACAGTTAAACCTTAGAACCATGAGTATTTTGGAAAAGAATAAAAGTATGATTTAGCAGTACAAACCTGCTGCATGTTTCCATAGAAAATGCTTCCTTGATTTGGGATGTGGTAGTGATGATCCAAGATTTCACCTGTGTTGTTGACTTGAGGACTTCCCATTTGATGTGCATGGGTTACACCAGGGGCCACCAAATGAGGAAAAAGGGCCTGGCTAGACATATAGTTCAGATGCCTTGCTGGATTGTCCTGAATAACCATGCCCTTTTCCATGCATTCCACAGAATTTACATTATTGTTCATGCCAACATTCTGAGGTGAATAAGAAAAAGGAGTGCCTTGTTCCAGAAAGGAGCCATAGCTGTTGTTAGACCATCCTGCATGTGACGGAAGCTCCATTGTTTGACTGTTTGATACGCCCAGTCTTGCTGAAGAAATGTTATTAGCCCATTCAGTCACATGGGTATCGTTATTTGTTGCATCTGCTGCCATGTTTTCATTTCTAAATTCCATTTCAGGAATGCACATTGTATCCTGAAGCCACACATCCGGTGTTTGAAGGATGGCTGAGGTGGATGTCAGATGGCCCTCTCATGTTCTGTAAAATAAAAATGTAGTACATAGTTACAGTTTGAAAACCCAGTCTGGAAACCCAATACAGAAATGTTTGATGTGAAAAGAGGAATCAATTCCTGCCTTGTTTATTAGTACAACTCTCTACTATTATGAAATGTCTATATTTGTAATAAAACGCATTTCGTCTGATAGCACAGCAACATTGCTTGCACACACTGTGTACTCTACGGAGCCTATTCATGTCTGAGAAGTGTGTTCACGTACAAAAAAATACTAGATTTACCAGCAACTGAGTTATGACACAAATGGGTACAACAATGCCCTGTTTCAGGCGTGACCGTCTCCCTTTTTACCGTTTAAGCTCCTTTCTAGCTCTCAATCTACATCATGAAATATGTGCACAGAGGGCGATCAGACAGATAATGTATTAATGTATTTCTTTAGATATTTTAGGCCCATATTTATACTTTTTTAGCGCCGCATTTGCGTCATTTTTTGACGCAGAAACGGTGCAAACTTGCAAAATACAATTGGCCCATATTTATACTTTTTGACGCAAAACTGCGCTAATGCAGTTTTGCGCCAAAAAAATTAGCGCCGGCTAACGCCATTCTGAAGCGCCATGCGGGCGCCGTATTTATTGAATGGCGTTAGCCGGCGTTAGCCGACCGGCGCTGCCTGGTGTGCGTGAAAAAAAACCACGTACACCAGGCAGCGCCGGCGTAGGGAAAAATGGCGTTTGGGCGTCCAAAAATGGGGCAAGTCAGGCTGAGGCAAAAAAATCGTCTTAACCCGATTTGCGCCATTTTTTTACGACGCCCATCCCCCATTGAAATGACTCTTGTCTTAGCAAAGACAGGAGTCATGCCCCCTTGCCCAATGGCCATGCCCAGGGGAATTCTGTCCCCTGGGCATGGTCATTGGGCATAGTGGCATGTAAGGGGGCACAAATCAGGCCCCCCTATGCCACAAAAAAAAAAATATATATATACTTACCTGGACTTACCTTAATGTCCCTGGGGTGGGTCCCTCCATCCTTGGGTGTCCTCCTGGGGTGGGCAAGGGTGGCAGGGGGTGTCCCTGGGGGCAGGGGAGGGCACCTCTGGGCTCATTCTGAGCCCACAGGTCCCTTAACGCCTGCCCTGACCCAGGCGCTAAAATCCGGCGCAAATGCGGGTTTTTTAGACCCGCCCACTCCCGGGCGTCATTTTTGCCCGGGAGTATAAATCCGACGCCATAGCATCGCAGTCATTTTTTAAGACGGGAACGCCTACCTTGCATATCATTAACGCAAGGAAGGTGTTCACGCAAAAAAATGACGCTAATTCCATGAACTTTGGCGCTAGACGCGTCGAACGCCAAAGTATAAATATGGAGTTAGTTTTGCGTCGAATTTGCGTCGAACAAAACGACGCAAATTCGGCGTAAACGGAGTATAAATATGTCCCAATTGTATTTTGTAAGTTTGCACCGTTTTTGCGTCAAAAAGAGGCGCAAATGCGGCGCTAAAAAAGTATAAATATGGGCACACATTTCTTTCAGGTATTTTCACGTGAGGCTTTCACAATTGGTAAGTTATAGAGAGGCAACAAGTAAAATAAAGACAATCTCGCCATGAATTGTTTCTTTTCCAGTTTGAAACAGGCCATAAGGTGAATGCAGGGAGTTGAAGTGTGGACAGGATTTTGACTTCCACAGAATGGGAAGTGCTGTGTAGTGCATGAGGTCTAAACTTGTGTTCCAGATGTGTTGAAGTAAATCTTTGCCCCCATCATATCAGCTTAAAGGCCCAGCAACCTCCGCTACGCCCACTGGGCCAGGGTTCAGGAGCTGTCATCATCATCACTCTGGCCTCCTTCATCTAGTGCCACACTCTTGGGGATCTGTACAAGTATACCTTTGGTTTTGTGGTGAAGCCCCTCACATCCCCCATTAGCTATTTTCACTGTCTTGCCTAGAAAAAACTATCACTGTCATGAGTAGAATACTTGCAAAAGTTTCAGCCAGTGCCAATAGCTCAGGCTGCAATCAAGTCTCATTTATTTGCCCACGATGCCATTTCGGACAGAGCCCAGCCATATGCAAATCAGTAATCTGTCCTGCCTCAATACAAATAGTTCAACCTGCATTTACTAGCCCCCCTTAAATGCAAACACAAGCAAGCAAGGGCCGATTTTGGACTAGTTGGGCCTCTTCAGTGAGATGTAGCCATAGCCCTGTGGTATAGCACGCCTTAGGCCCAAAACATTGCAGGAACACTGCAAAAAGAGATTGTCCTGTGAGATCTAGTGGCCATCTTGATTCTTGTGGAATCATGCAAGATTTGGAGATCTTGCAAGAACCAGTGGTCATTTTGGCCAGGTCACTATAAAAGGGCCTATGCCCCTTGTGCTTTCTTCTAGTCAAAAGTAGTGCAGTCTGCAGGAGAGTCAGAGTTGCACCAGTTCCTCTGAAGCCCCAGAGTAGAACTATCCTCTAAAATTATTTACTGTGGATCCCTTGGGAATCTAGGTTATATTGTTGTGAGTTCTTGTGGGAGCAGTTATTGATGACTTGTGACTCAAGGCACTAAGCTGAAGTGAATTGCTTTGCAGTCTTGTTTTTGTAGATCCATGTAGCTCAAGGGAAGCTATTTAAAGAAGTCTAGTATCCCTGTAGCTGTAGAACTCCAATTGACACTTTATAAACTGAAATCCTTGTTATCAATAACTCAAAGGTCTTAACCCCTTCGCTGCCAGGCCTTTTCCCCCTCCTGTGCCGAGCCTTTTTTTGGCTATTTGGGGCAGTTCGCGCTTAGGCCCTCATAACTTTTTGTCCACATAAGCTAGCCACACCAAATTTGCGTCCTTTTTTTCCAACATCCTTGGGCTTCTAATGGTACCCAGAGTTTGTGGTTTCCCCTGGAGGAGACCAAGAAATTAGCCAAAATACAGTGAAAATTTCGTTTTTTTCAAAAACATTGGAAAAAGTGGCTGCAGAAGAAGGCTTGTGGTTTTTTCCCTGAAAATGGCATCAACAAAGGGTTTGCGGTGCTAAAATCACCAGCTTCCCAGCTTTCAGGAACAGGCAGACTTGAATCAGAAAACCCAATTCTTCAACACAAATGTGGCATTTTACTGGGGCATACCCCATTTTTAGAATTTTTTGTGCGTTCAGCCTCCTTCCAGTCAGTGACAGAAATGGGCGTGAAACCAATGCTGGAAACCTAAACATTTCTGAAAAGTAGACAAAATTCTGAATTCAGCAAGGGGTCATTTGTGTAGATCCTACAAGGGTTTCCTACAGAAAATAACAACTGAAAAAGAAAAATATTGAAATTGAGGTGAAAAAAACATAACTTTTTCTCTACGTTTTACTCTATAACTTTTTCCTGCAATGTCAGATTCTCGAAAGCAATATACCGTTACGTCTGCTGGACTCCTCTGGTTGCGGGGATATATAGGGCTTGTAGGTTCATCAAGAACCCTAGGTACCCAGAGCCAATAAATGAGCTGCACCCTGCAGTGCGTTTTCACTCTATACCGGGTATACAGCAATTCATTTGCTGAAATATAAAGAGTGAAAAATATCTATCAAGAAAACCTTTGTATTTCCAAAAAGGGCACAAGATAAGGTGTTGAGAAGCAGTGGTTATTTGCACATCTCTGAATTCCGGGGTGACCATACTAGCATGTGAATTACAGGGCATTTCTCAAATAGATGTCTTTTTTACACACTCTCTTATATTTGGAAGGAAAAAATTTAGAGAAAGACAAGGGGCAATAACACTTGTTTTGCTAATCTATCTTCCCCCAAGTCTCCCGATAAAATTGATACCTCACTTGTGTGAGTAGGCTTAGCGCCCGCGACAGGAAACGCCTCAAAACGCAACGTGGACACATCACATTTTTTTAAAGAAAACAGAGGTGTTTTTTGCAAAGTGCCTACCTGTAGATTTTGGCCTCTAGCTCAGCCGGCACCTAGGAAAACCTACCAACCCTGTGCATTTTTGAAAACTAGAGACCTAGGGGAATCCAAGATGGGGTGACTTGTGGGGCTCTGGCCAGGTGCTGTTACCCAGAATCCTTTGCAAACCTCAAACTATGGCTAAAAAAACAAATTTTCCTCACTTTTTCGTGACAGAAAGTTCTGGAATCAGAGAGGAGCCACAAATTTCCTTCCACCCAGCGTTCCCCCAAGTCTCCCGATAAAAATGATACCTCACTTGTGTGGGTAGGACTAGCGCCCGCGACAGGAAATGCCCCAAAACGCAACATGGACACATCACATTTTTTGAAAGAAAACAGAGGTGTTTTTTGCAAAGTGCCTACCTGTAGATTTTGGCCTCTAGCTCAGCCGGCACCTAGGGAAACCTACCAAACCTGTGCATTTTTGAAAACTAGAGACCTAGGGGAATCCAAGATGGGGTGACTTGTGGGGCTCTGACCAGGTTCTGTTACCCAGAATCCTTTGCAAACCTCAAAATTTGGCTAAAAAAACACATTTACCTCACATTTTGGTGACAGAAAGTTCTGGAATCAGAGAGGAGCCACAAATTCCCTTCCACCCAGCGTTCCCCCAAGTCTCCCGATAAAAATGATACCACACTTGTGTGGGTAGGCCTAGCGCCCGCCACAGGAAATGGCCCAAAACACAACGTGGACACTTCACATTTTTTCATAGAAAACAGTGCCTACCTGTGGATTTTGGCCTCTAGCTCAGCCAGCACCTGGGGAAACCTAGCAAACCAGCGCATTTTTGAAAACTAGAGACCTAGGGGAATCCAAGATGGGGTGACTTGTGGGGCTCTGACCAGGTTCTGTTACCCAGAATCCTTTGCAAAACTCAAAATGTGGCTAAAAAAACACATTTTCCTCACATTTTGGTGACAGAAAGTTCTGGAATCAGAGAGGAGCCACAAATTCCCTTCCACCCAGCGTTCCCCCAAGTCTCCAGATAAAAATGATACCTCACTTGTGTGGGTAGGCCTAGCGCATGCCACATGAAATGGCCCAAAACACAACGTGGACACTTCACATTTTTTCATAGAAAACAGTGCCTACCTGTGGATTTTGGCCTCTAGCTCAGCCAGCACCTGGGGAAACCTAGCAAACCAGCGCATTTTTGAAAACTAGAGACCCAGGGGAATTCAACATGGGGTGACTTGTGGGGCTCTGACCAGGTTCTGTTACCCAGAATCCTTTGCAAAACTCAAAATGTGGCTAAAAAAACAAATTTTCCTCACATTTTGGTGACAGAAAGTTCTGGAATCAGAGAGGAGCCACAAATTCCCTTCCACCCAGCGTTCCCCCAAGTCTCCCGATAAAAATGATACCTCACTTGTGTGGGTAGGCCTAGCGCCCTCCACAGGAAATGGCCCAAAACACAACGTGGACACTTCACATTTTTTCATAGAAAACAGTGCCTACCTGTGGATTTTGGCCTCTAGCTCAGCCAGCACCTGGGGAAACCTAGCAAACCAGCACATTTTTGAAAACTAGAAACCCAGAGGAATCCAAGATGGGGTGACTTGTGGGGCTCTGACCAGGTTCTGTTACCCAGAATCCTTTGCAAAACTCAAAATGTGGCTAAAAAAACACGTTTTCCTCACATTTCGGTGACAGAAAGTTCTGGAATCTGAGTGGAGCCACAAATTTCCTTCCACCCAGCGTTCCCCCAAGTCTCCCGATAAAAATGATACCTCACTTGTGTGGGTAGGCCTAGCGCCCACGACAGGAAATGGCCCAAAACACAACGTGGACACATCACATTTTTGGCCTCTAGCTCAGCCGGCCCCAGGGGGGCCAGAAATGCCCTAAAATAAATTTGACCCCCCCCCCCCCGGAGCGGCCCTTGCCTACGGGGTCGCTCCCCCTGCGTGACATTGGCGCCAAAAAAAAAAAGCCCCGGTGCCTAGTGGTTTCTGCCCCTTGGGGGCAGATTGACCTAAAATCGGCCAATCTGCCCCCAAGGGGGGCAGAAATGGTCTAAATACAATTTGCCCCCCAGGGGAGCGACCCTTGCCTAATGGGTCGCTCCCCATCTCTGAAAAAACAAACAAACAAAAAAAAAATCACAAAAAAAAAAAATTGCCCTGGCGCCTAGAGGTTTCTGTCCCCGGGGGGCAGAAATGGCCTAAAATAAATTTGCCCCCCCAACCCTTCCCGGGAGCGACCCTTGCCTACGGGGTCGCTCCCCCTGCGTGACATTGGCGCCCAAAAAATAATTCCCGGTGCCTAGTGGTTTCTGCCCCTTGGGGACAGATTGACCTAAAATCGGCCAATCTGACCCCAAGGGGGGCAGAAATGGTCTAAATACAATTTGCCCCCCCCACAGGGGAGCGACCCTTGCCTAATGGGTCGCTCCCCATCTCTGAAAAAACAAACAAAAAAAACACAAAAAAAATGTGCCCTGGCGCCTAGAGGTTTCTGCCCCCCCTGAGGGCAGATCGGCCTAATAACAATAAGCCGATCTGTCCCCAGGGGGGGCAGAAATGGCCTAAAATAAATTACCCCCAAACTCCCTGGGAGCAACCCTTGCCTACGGGGTCGCTCCCCCTGCGTGACATTGGCGCCAAAAAGAAAATCCCCGGTGCCTAGTGGTTTCTGCCCCCTTGGGGGCAGATTGACCTAAAATCGGCCAATCTGCCCCCAAGGGGGGCAGAAATGGTCTAAATACAATTTGCCCCCCAGGGGAGGGACCCTTGCCTAATGGGTCGCTCCCCATCTCTGAAAAAACAAACAAACAAAAAAAAAACACAAAAAAAAAATTGCCCTGGCGCCTAGAGGATTCTGCCCCCCCAGGGGGGGCAGAAATGGCCTGAAATAAATTTGCCCCCCCACCCCCCAACCCACCCCGGGAGCGACCCTTGCCTACGGGGTCGCTCCCCACACTTAAAACACAAAACACACACAAAACAGAACAAAAAAAAGTATCCCTGGTGTCTAGAGGTTTCTGCCCTCCCCTGGGAAAAGGCCTTAAAAAAAATGCCCCCCTGGGAGCGACCCTTGCCCAAGGGGTCGCTCCCTTATGTCACTTTCAAAACAAAAAAAGAAAAAAACATCCCTGGTGTCTAGTGGGGTTTCAAAAACCGGATTGCAAGCAATCCGGCTTTTGAAACCATGGGAGAGACTGCAAAGGGAAGGAAATATATTTCCTTCCCTTTGAAGCCTCTCCGGGCCTCCCCCGCGTGATTGAAAGAGAAATGCTGAGCATTTCTCTTTCAATCAGCGCGATGGGGGAGACCCTGTGACAAATCAGTGCCCGCTCGCGCGCTGACATCACAGGGGGGGGCCGAGGGTGGAAGGGGAAGGGCTTCCCCTTCCATCCCTGACTTGTGGGGGTGGGGGGAAGCACACAGAGGGAGCGAGAGTTCTCCCTGTGGGCTGTGTGCCGAGGACGTAGTGGTTACGTCCTCGGCACAGCAGCACTGTGCCGAAGGACGTAACCACTACGTCCTCAGCACAGAAGGGGTTAAAAGTGGCATATTAAACAATAGGTAAATTAGAATGCTTTAATTTCTACACAACATTTAGTTCTTAGAATCGAGGGGAAAACTTTAGACCATCTGAATCCTAAACCTACACTCAGTGAACCACTTTACTAGATCAGATCCACCTGCAGGCCTAACATTAGGCTGTTGTCAGATATGAAAGGGTCTGAAAGAAGAACCCCTATGTCAAGAATTAAGACTAACTCCTAAAGACACAGGGAGGCTCCTAAAAGGTGACCAAGATTACTCAAAGAGCCTTAGTAAACATAGAGGTTGTTGTTACTCTGAAAAAGATGTAATTGTTCCATTACCTTTCAGATCAGCCATAAGCATAGTACCGACTACCTTTCCGTAGCCTGGCAGAAATTGGGTGTTCCGTCTACGCTTTTTTACTCACAACATCCCAACCTAAGTTAGGATCATGCAAATTATTTATGAGTATAGTCATTGATAGTCAAAACAAGCAGCTGACTGAGAGGATTGTCTTCATCTTCATCTGCTCCTAGCAAAATCAACTCCCCAACACACCTTCCCTCATCCATATCCCAAATTATTTTACAGTGCAATCTGAGTTTGTCTCACAGAAAACATTAGAGTGTGAGGGTAGTGAGTGGATACATTCTGACCCAACCTACATATATAGGACTTGATCAGAGAGATTGCCTAACCCACTTATTCCCGTACACCCAGGGGAAATAATCCAGTTTACAGGCTACTTTGTCATCTTAACACAACAGGAGAGGACGAGAGAGAGAACTGAGACCCCATGCTACCTCCCCTAAGCGCACATCAAAAAGCACAAAAGATTATGGGGTTTCGCATACGGCCAAAATATATTTAGATTGTCCCAAACCGTCGGTGAGCCCCGACCTCTGGACTGATTTTTGCGATAACTGTGGTTCTCAAAAAGGGCTAAGGAGAAGTTCTCCTTACGGACTAGGTGGTCTCACACACTACATAGTGTCATGCTTCATCATATGACTAACTACCCCCATCCAGGTAGGACAATACAACCTGGACGGACTGTACCTCGTAGTTAAAGGAACTTTGAGGGAACTTGGGTCATTTCAAAGATATTGGAAAATAATCTGACTGCTATGGCCCCTTCCTATTTGAACATTGCAGCTTCACAAGCTAAGAACAGAACACTATGCTGCAGTCTGGCTTTGTTAAGCAGCAGGCTTGCCTCCTTGCCTTCCTGTTTAGAGCTCCTGAAAGGAACACTTTTGGGGCTCCCTATTTGACATCCAACACAATGGTCCTTCTCCACACCTCAGGATAGGGGCACTGCCATATCTGGTCCTATGTGAATAGCCTAATTACGCCAATTGCTTCTACTAAGGGAAACTCCCATACAAGGCAGTGAGAAGAGAGGTTGATGCCTGTGTTCTATGTCTGAAAACTTCTTGCTAATTTGCAAACGTCTGCAGATCACTATTGTTCGCTTTACCCTTCTTGCTCATTTCTGCTTCTCTCAGAAAGAGAGACACTACAGAGGTGTCTTGGCGCTATGGGAGCGAGAGAAGAAAAGGAGGTGCAAAATAATAGCAGTGCCTTACAGACTATGCAGCACTGATCTTAATAGGTAGTTCACAACTGTCTTAACATTGAGACAAAAAGATAGGTTTTTATTGTCTTGTAAAACAACTATAATCCACCATTGCCTTCCAAACCAATGTTTTGTTCAAGTGTTTTCTTCGCTACAACCATGAGAGGACCATCTCATTCAACATCCAGGATGCCCCGCAATTAAACCTTTTGTAGGATATACTATGGTTGACCCACTATGACTGTGAGGTGCGATGGGGAACTAGAGGCACTAGATTTACGTAAATCTACTGTAGGGAATGTTGTTTCACTGCTATTACATCACTGTCCAAAAGCCCAACTGAGCATATACTGCAACATTTAGATGAATCAGTTTGGTGGCGGCCACTGAGGAGCCCCATATGCAGCTCCCAGCTCAGAATGCCCATTTTGCATATGTCTTCAACAAGCAAAAGGCATAGATGTTCCTTCCACAATGACTGTTCAACAGTTGATACCTAATGCTAAAATTCCCAGTGTGTTGTCTGTAGATGAGATAGAACATTAAAAATTGTATCTAGATCAAACAGCCAAGAGCTTCTTTCAGACAACCAGATATAGGCTGCATCCTTGTTATTTTCATTCCTAAAGCCAATTGCGATCTCCAGCATGTATCGATTGACTAGTCCTGAATAAATTATCACCAACCATTACCTGCTTCCAGTCATCTCAATATTACTTGACCAGATGAAAATGGCTTCTAATCATCTCAATCTTACTTGAACAGGTGAAAATGGCAAAGATCTATTACGAACTATTCATGTGAGAAGCCTAAAACCAAATGAGGATTCATGAAGAAGATGAATGGAACATGACTTTCAAAACTCTATACTGGTACAGAGTCTATGAAAGCCTCGTTATTCCCTTCTGCTTGTGCAATGTCCCAGATGCTTGTCACATCTTTGTAAAAGAGGTGTTTCAGCTATATCTTTATATTTTCGCAATCATATATATAAATAAATACCATTCTTACATTCACAGATACAGAGGTAGACAACACGAGGCATGTAACTTTAGTATTGGCAAAGATAAGGCAGTATGGACAAACGTGATTACCACACTACTTCTGTAGAGTTGGGTTTTATTCTGACACACAGTTTAACATACGTTCTTCTCTTTGAAATCAGCCTTCGTGAGTGCATCCGTCGTATGACAGCCTCAGCTGTGGGACGCATTTGAAAATATTATGACTGCCTCTTCAAAACTGCCTATGAAATATATGACCTTTTTGGGGAAAACGTGTTGTTAATTGCACCGCTAGACTCATTTTGTAGTGATTCTCCTGAAGTAGGGCCATTACTCCCTCTATTGGTAGAAGTTGGCTCGCTTGCTCTATTTGTTTGCTACACCAAGTAAGGAGGGGAGGGTGTTATTGTTCACCCTTATAAGCCGGTTCTGTCCTGGACTGAGTAGCAGCCCTTTTTTATTTTGAAAGGAAGACTACCTGCACATCTCAAGAAAAACGCAGGCCCATATTTATACTTTTTGACGCAAACCAGCGCCAGCGCAGGTTTGCGTCAAAAAGTTCATCTCCGGCTAACGCCATTCCAACGCACCAGCCGCGCGCCTTATTTATGGAATGAGGTTAGCCGGCGATGCGGGCTGGTCAGAGTACAAAAAAATGACTCAAACTGGGCACCGCAGGCGTAGGGAAGAAAGGGGGTTGTGCGTCAAACAACAGTGCAAGTCAGGTTAGAGTAAAAAATCTTGGCTCTAACCTGACGTGTCATTTTTTGACGCACGACCCCCATTGAAATGACTCGTGTCTTAGCAAAGACAGGAGTCATGCCCCCCTGCCCAATGGCCATGCCCAGGGGACTTTTGTCCCCTGGGCATGGCCATTGGGCACAGTGGCGTGTAGGGGGGCCCAAGTTAGGCCCCTCTATGCCACTTAAAAAATACATATATATACTTACCTCTACTTACCTGTACTTACCTGGGATGGTTACCCCCATCCATGGGTGTCCTCCTGGGGTGGGCGAGGGTGGCAGGGGCTGTCTCATGGGGCAGGGAAGGGCACCTGTGGACTGCTTACATGGTCTGAGACCATGGAAATGAGCCCACAGGTCCCTTAACGCCTGCCCTGACGCAGGCATTAAACAACGGCGCACATCAGGCTGGGCGTGTAGGAGGCTGGCCTGGCTTATAGTGGCTACCTTGTGGTACTTACACCTTGTGCCAGGTCCAGTTATCCCTTATTAGTAGCTTAGTAGTGTTCTAGCAGCTTAGGCTGATAGAAGTAGCTAAAGCAGAGCAGTTTAGGCTGAACTAGGAGACATACAAAGCTCCTACTATACCACTTATATCACTTAGTACTATATCATAAGAAAACAAAATACTCAGAGTTACTAAAAATAAAGGTACTTTATTTTAGTGACAATATGCCAAAAGTATCTCAGAGGATATACTCCCTTAGGAGGTAAGTAATATAAACAAAATATACACACACAACCAAAATCAGGTAAGTAAACAGTCAGAAAAGTAGTGCAAACACTGTAGAACACAATAGAATGCAATAGGGAAAAATAGGCATAGGGGCAACACAAACCACATACTTCAAAAGTGGAATGCGAACCACGAATGTACCCCAGGCCTAGTGTAGTGTGTAGAGGGTCGCTGGGAGTGTAAGAAAACACTAAGGGTGTCCAAGATACACCGCCCAAAGACCCTGAAAAGTAGGAGTAAAGTTACCCTTCTACCCCAGTTAGGTCGAGATAGGGGATTCTGCAAGGACAACAACTGACTGCAAAGCACTGAAGACAAATTCCTGGACCTGAGGACCTGCAAAGGAAGGGGACCAATTTCAAAAGTCATGCAAGGGTCCAGGGGGGCAGGAGCCCACTAAACCCCGGATGAAGGTGCAAAAGGGATGCCTCCGGGGTGGAAGAGGCCGAAGATTCTGCAACAACGGAAGGTGCCAGGAACTTCTCCTTTAGTCAGAAGATGTCCCATGGCGTGCTGGAGGATGCAGAGTTGTTTCCACGCAGAAAGACTGCAAACAAGCCTTGCTAGCTGCAAGAGACAAGGTTGAAGGTTTTGGGTGCTGCCAGAGCCAAGGAAGGACCAGGAGGTCGCCCTTTGGAGGAGGAGACATAGGGGGCGCTCAGCAACACGGAGAGCCCATGCAAAAGCAAGCAGCACCCACAGAAGCACTAGAACAGGCATTCAGTAGATCTGAGGATGATGGTCGACTCAGCACAACAAAAGAGGGTCCCACAATGTCGGAGTACAACTCAGCGAGTTGGGCAATGCAGGACGGAGTGCTGGTGACCTGGGCTAGGCTGTGCACAAAGGAAGTCTTGCAAAAGTGCACAGAAGCCTGAACAGCTGCAGTTCACGCAGTACACAGGATTACTGTCTGGCGTGGAGAGGCAAGGACTTACATCCACCAAATTTGGACAGAAGGGCCACTGGACTGTCGGGGACACTTGGACCCAGCTCCTGTGTTCCAGGGACCACGCTCGTCAGGATGATAGGGGACCCAGAGAACTGGTGATGCAGAATTTTGGTGCCTGCGTTTGCAGGGGGAAGATTCCGTTGACCCACGGGAGATTTCTTCTTGACTTCCAGTGCAGGGTGAAGGCAGACAGCCCTCAGAGCATGCACCACAGGGAAACAGTTGAGAAAGCCGGCAGGATGAGGCGCTACAATGTTGCTGGTAGTCTTCTTGCTACTTTGTTGTGGTTTTGCAGGCATCCTGGAGCAGTCAGCGGTCGATCCTTGGCAGAATTCAAAGAGGGAAGTGCAGAGGAACTCAGGTGAGCTCTTGCATTTGTTATCTGGTGAGAGACCCACAGGAGAGACCCTAAATAGCCCTCAGAGGAGGATTGGCTACAGAGGAAGGTAAGCACTTATCAGGAGGGGTCTCTAACATCACCTGCTGGCACTGGCCACTCAGAGCTGTCCATTGTGCCCTCACACCTCTGCATCCAAGATGGCAGATGTCTGGGACACACTGGAGGAGCTCTGGGCACCTCCCCTGGGAGGTGCTGGTCAGGGGAGGGGTCACTCCCCTTTCCTTTGTCCAGTTTCGCGCCAGAGCAGGGCTGGGGGGATCCCTGAACTGGTGCATACTGGCTTATGCAAGGAGGGCACCATCTGTGCCCTTCAAAGCATTTCCAGAGGCCAGGAGAGGCTACTCCTCCCAGGCCCTTCACACCTATTTCCAAAGGGAGAGGGTGTAACACCCTCTTTCAGAGGAAATCATTTGTTCTGCCTTCCTGGGATTAGGGCTGCCCAGGCCCCAGGGGGACAGAAACCTGTCTGAGGGTTGCCAGCAGCTGTAGCTGCAGAGAAAACCCCGGAAAGTTAGTTTGGCAGTCAGTACCCAGGCTATATGCTGGAGACCCGGAGATGCATGGAGTTGTCCCTCCAATACCAGAATGGTATTGGGGTGACAATTCCATGATCCTAGACATGTTACATGGCCATGTTCGGAGTTACCATTATGACGCTACATATAGGTATTGACCTATATGTCGTGCACGCGTGTAAAGGTGTCCCCGCACTCACAAAGTCCGGGGAATTTGCCCTGAACAATGTGGAGGCACCTTGGCTAGTGCCAGGGTGCCCACACACTAAGTAACTTTGCACCTAACCTTCTCTAAGTGAGGGTTAGACATATAGGTGACTTATAAGTTACTTAAATGCAGTGTAAAATGGCTGTGAAATAACTGTGTAAGAATTGTCTGAGCTCCCTATGGGTGGCAAAAGAAATGCTCCAGCCCATAGGGATCTCCTGGAACCCCAATACCCTGGGTACCTAGGTACCATATACTAGGGAATTATAAGGGTGTTCCAGTGTGGTAATAAGAATTGGTAAAATTAGTCACTAGCCTGCAGTGACAATTTTAAAACCAGAGAGAGCATGAACACTGAGGTTCTGGTTAGCAGAGCCTCAGTGATACAGTTAGGCACCACACAGGGAACACATACAGGGCATACTTTATGAGCACTGGGCTCCTGGCTAGCATGATCCCAGTGACACAGGCAAAAACAAACATACATACTGTAAAAATGGGGGTAACATGCCAGGCAAGATGGTACTTTCCTACAGGGCGTCATTTTTTAAGGCCCGCCCCCTCCTGTGCGTCAAACCGACGCAGAGGATAAATAAGGCGCAGATGCCTTAAAGTCATTTTTTGCACGGGAACACCTACCTTGCTTATCATTAGCGCAAGGTAGGTTTTCACGTCGAATTTGCGTAAAAAAAAAAGACTCAAATCCGGCTCAAACAGAGTATAAATATGCCCAGTATTACTTTGGAGAGTGCCAGCACTTCTCAGAAACAAGCAGGTATTCTGGTACAGAGTACCTGCGCTTTAATTTTTCCATTTCAATCACTGATTATAAGAGTTTAATAGCAGTCACTGGTTCGCATAAACTGCCTGTAGAATATAAATCGATCCCTTCAGCAAGCTTCCTAATCCTAGATTGCCAGATTTTGAAGATATGCCCTTCCAGGTAAATACTGATCTCTGTAACTCACATTTCAACCTCCTGAGCTATCTCACATGTATTGCAAATCTGAATGCTGTTTTGTAGACAGTTCTACAGTGGCTGCAGAAACCCCCGAGGTATTTTACCAGAGTACATAGACTTGGCTTGAAAGAAAAAATAGGTTCAGCTCTTTGCACAGACAAACAGAGAAATTGTAGTTAACAAACTTAAGGTGGCCAATTCAGTCTTTCATTTTATTTCTGTCAATAAAATGAGTACCACTAAGTAATAAAAAAAACTTACAATTTAAACTTTATGAAACTGCTGATTTTTTTTAGCAAGTGGTACGCAATAAATCACGAACAATCATCTATGTTTGATGCAAATAAATATTGGAAACCACAAATGTCCCGGTTCACTACGTTCGTACACATACATGTTATGTTAGCGGAGAAATTTGGAAACTGTTTTACAATACGTGTCATGTTATTAAACGAGAGGAGGATACTACTACTATTAATAATAGGAAGATGATGATGAAGATGAAGATGTAGATGAAGAAAAAGACGAAGAAGAAGTAGAAGAAGAGGAAGAGGGGGAAAAAAAGAGAACCAGAAGAATTCACTGGTCATTCTGCACACTCAGTGGTCCCTATTGTCTGTTTGAAGCGGAGATCTATTCTGTAGTCAGCATGGCTAAATCACTGGCCACACTATTACTCTCACTGTTCACCCTGTCTCACTCATTGGATACGCTGCCTAATTCATTTTTGTCGCTCACAGAGTCACTAACTAGTCACTGATCCACTCCCCCCAACACTGCTCACTGCCTCATACCAACATTGGTCAAGCTACCTTCAAGACACCAATTACACGCCATGCCAGGGAAAGTGGAAGCAACACCCTGCCTCATGTAAACCCTGGAAGGAATCACGTGGTTCACCCGTTTTCTTTCTGCTTGCCTGAATAATTGACGCCATTATTGCCATACCGCACTGGTCACCCTGCCGTGCTCACACAACACACTACCAAAAGTCACCAGGTCAAATACAATATTCGCTTTGCTCTGTTAACTGTTCATACTTCCTCACTAGTAAATCTGCTCCACTCACAAGTTAACATGTCTCAGCGCCAACCCTTGAACCCTTTGCCCCCTCCTTTCTCATGGCTTTAAACTGCATCGCTCGTGCTTAGCCTGACTCCTTCCCTAGTTTTTGCCTCACTGGAACCAAATTTCATATGTTACTGGGGGCTTTCCTTCATTTTGCTTCTCGTTGCTGCTATCTTTGTCTTATCCCACTTGTTAATACTAGGTATTGCATTTTTGATCAATGCCTCAAGCACATTTGGTTTCACAGTTGCAACGACTAACGCAGACCAATAAGTGAAACGCAATTATATCGACTATATGGCTTTCATCAAACTGGAATCCTGCTAACTTCTTGTCCCTGATCAGAAAGACTGCAATTTTGGCTTCCAGTAGTAGGCGTGGTGTTATGTACAGAATACAGAATGGTTTCAAAGTAAAAAAAAGAACAAATTCAAGCATTGCTAATAACATACTTTCGTCAAGTGAAAAAGTTCAACATAATGGTGGGCAGAAGCAATCTCGACAAGAGGTATTCACTGACGAAAGTGTTTCAAGTGCGACTTTTCCACCCTTATTCCCTCCCTCTCGCATTTTTGCCTATTCGGTAAGGTTGGCCAGCCCTCTTGCCTGCCTTCGAGTAATATACCTATTCGAAGTTCTGATTGTAGAGTGGACGTGGAAAGGGTATTTTTAAAAGCTAAAATAACGCATAGAAAAATGTGGTAAATCTCCACCATACTTATTATCACAAAACTATGTGCAAGAACTTTGATCCACGGTACCCGCACCCTGCACTAATTTGTCTACACGGAAATCAATGCGCTGCAGAGCAGGAGGAGCTGTGCCCGGCTAGCGGGGTCCGCGCTACTGAAAACTTGCTGTTTTTCTATGCAATAATATTATCACGCGGCGGGGACGTGGGGGCGCAGACGTGTTCCGGTGTATAGGGCCGTACCTGCGGTGAGGCGACGTTGCTGGGGTACTTACCGGTGCGAGATGTAGCCGGAGCCGCCTCGGTGCTGGTGCACAGCGCTGACCGGCCGTTGGCTGCTGTAGCTACAGCAACTGTAAACACTGACGGCGTCAGGTGAGGGTGTCCCGGCAGGACAGGCTCTGACTGCCGTACACTCTTTTTGTTGTTGACTATTTTGTGCGGGTGCTTTGCGTGTATGAACGTCGCAGAGAGGCGGACTCATCTATCTTCTTTAGGAGAGGGGTCTCATCAGGTATCCCCCACCCTAAGGCAGTGGGTGCTTCAGGTGTGGGGTTTTTTTTTCTACCACCACCTGCATGCTGAAGAAGGCATCCGATCTGACTGACCACAGATCATTCCCAAAACTGAGTTGTATAAATATCTATATAGAATATATTTCTATTAGTAAGCAGATAGATAGATGCAACATAAACTGCTGCAATGAACAAAGCCAACAGTTGAATCACCGAGGATATGCACAATGGTAGAAAGACAACAGTGGTGGGCAGTTTACACAGATTAAACTGCTACAAACCCCACTAAAATACAAAGCCCTGGTTAACCTACACAAAGTCTCATTCACTCTAGAGTCTGAAAAAAGTGATTTCCTATTTCCAAATTCTCTGCTCTTCCCCCTAGGTGGATATATGCTGTTTATGGACAGAAAGGCCTCACTCACATGATTGTGGCATGCTTCATCTTTGGCCAGTTTCTTTCGGTCGGGTTAAAATTATATTAACTTGACAGTCTCAGCCTTAACCCAAAAAAACTTTTGTTGGAAAAGGGAGCTTAGAATAAAGTATATGTGGTGGGGCGTGGCTTGGCGCCGAACAAAGATGGCCCCCTTTTTCCGAGCCCCATGACAGCAACGGGAGAGGAGGGAGCCGGCCCTGTTTTAGAAGGTATTTTTAATTGTTGTTGCCTAGAAGAAACATTAGGGCAATATGCCTGGAGTGCATTATTCCCTTTATAATGCCATGAAAACAAATTTTTATGCCCTAATTGACTGAGTTAAATGGTGGTCATCTGAGGAATCGATTGCAACTGCAATTTTGTTTTTTGTCTTGACCTCACAATTTCTTTTTCTACTTTCTATATCGTTGCTTGAGATATTCTTTTTGCACTTTCTGGTCTAAAAATGTTTACTTACGCTCTCTGCTCATCGTACCTTGCTTTTTGCCGGAATACGTTCAGTTTATTTCATTTTTTGATCTACTTTTTTCTGAGGAGGATCCTTACGTCATACAATAAATGATTTAATACATATTGGGCAAAACTATGGGGATCATTATGACCTCGGCGGTCCCGGACCACACCACCGGCGGTGGTGGTAGTACTGCCAACAGAATGGCGGTGCGAACCGCCGTAGATGCGCCATGGTCATACCGCCGGTACCGCCAGGCTACCGACAGCCAGCAGCCTGGCGGTCATAATCCGCCATGGCAGCGCTACAAGCAGCGCTGGCCTGGGGATTATGAGTCCCCATCCGCCAGCCTGTCCATGGCGTAAACACCGCCATGGACAGGCTGGCGGTAAGGGGAACTCGGGGGGGCCCTGCACTGCCCATGCACTTGGCATGGGCATTGCAGTGGCCCTAAGGAACAGCCCCATTGCGCATTTCACTGCCCGAATTACGGGCAGTTAAATGCGTGATGGGTACTGCTGCTCCCGCTGCACCTCAACATTGCTGCCGGCTCGATTACGAGCCGGCTTCAATGTTGTTGTGACTTTTGCGCAGGGCCAGCAGGCGGAAACACTGCTTCCATCAGCTGGCCCAACGGAAATATCATAATCGGGTGCCAAACATACCGCCAGCAATGGCAGTATTTTGGTGCCTGTGGCATCGCCAATGTCATAATGAGAGCCTATATGTCTTGCTTATGGGCAGATCTAGGAACCTTCAATTGACTAATAGTAAAATGCAAAGTAATAAAGGTTCAGATAATATTTCTTTATCAAATTTATTCACCCTTTTGTCAAATATGGAGAGTACAGGGGCTACTAATCTTGACATTACAACTTCAACGCCTGTTTCTCCCCCTACTGTTATTAATAAACTATCATCCAAACTTTTAGTTACGGTATCGACATCCACAAATAAGAGAGCTAAAAAGGATCCTCCATGTCCTATTAAAGTTGTCAATACCATTTCTATGGATTTACTTCTTGAGGAAATAAGAGCTCTTAAACCTTATATGGAAAATACAAATAAACAACTACACATTTTGGATGACAAATGGTCTTTTGTGGAGAATGGAGTCTCTCAGGTAGAACGAAGAGTGGAAGGGCTTGAGGACTCAGTTGCATCTATTAAGTCTCTACAAGTTGAGATCGTTATGTTGAAGAAACATGCAGAGGATATAGAAAATTAGAACTGAAGAAATAATCTACATATTTATGGTCTACCTGAAGGAATTGAAGGTTCGGACTCATTATCTTTCTTTCAATCATTTCTGCCCATAATTCTGGATCTGCCTACTTCTCTTGCTTTAAATATACAAAGAGCACATAGACTTGGTCATCCTTCCCATTTTGCTTTTACATCAAAGAAACCAAGTGGAATAATACTTAATATTTTGTAGTATGTAGACTTGCTAAAGGTTCTCAGAGCAGCAAGAGACAAAGGACGGATTATGTGGTCAGGTTCCAATTTATTTTTTGCTCAGGATTATGTTAAACCAATGGCGGACAAACAAAAGAAGTTTCTGGATATGCATCCAGCATTAAAATCGCTTAAGGCTCAATATGGTCTCTTCCATCCATGTTTGTTCAAGGTGACTTACAATAATAGGACCACAACATATGAAGGTGCAGTATTACTTCAGCAATTTATTGACTCACGTAGAGGTGAAAAAATGGATACTTTTAAAGTAACAGAGACTTGACTATTATATTGTGTTTCTTTTATTTTTTATTTAATGGTTATGCCCATTACTGGTTCATGTGATCTTAAGAGTGACATATTTTCTAAGGGTTTTGAATTTCCCTATTTTCTTGTCTTTTTAGATTTTACTTCATTATTGTACCCATCTTTTGTAGTAGCATCCTGTGTGGCCTGATCTCTCTTCCTTCCTGTGGCTTCAGTCATGGAGTGAAGGTTGCGTTGTTTTCCCTTTGGGTTCACCACCCTCACGTTGTTTTTGTCTTATAGGTATGTTTTTATTACTTGTTCTGTTGAGTTTTTTCTGTATTTGTAATGTTTATATATTGTATTATGTTCGTTCTTTCTTTCTCCTTTTCCTCTTCTTTTACTATTTTTCCCTCTTTTCCTTTTTCTATTTCTATTTTCTCCTGTTCATAGTTATATTCTTCTTTTTCTATCCATCAAAATATTTCTTTTGGTTTAATTTGTCCTCAACAATAGTTGGTTTACTTGCATTAATTCATGGCTATATTATATACTCTTTCTATTAAATGACAATTAGATTTATTTGATGGAATGTTAAAGGTTTATGGATCCCCAATAAAGTGTCAAAGAGTTTTAACACATATCTTAAAATTGAGAGCTGATATTGCCATGTTGCAAGAGACTCATATATCGGATATAGAGGCAGCCAAACTTAAAAGGCAATGGGTGGGTCATGTTTTTTGTCTCCGGCCCGGGTAAGAGAAATTGAGTCATTATTCTGTGTCATAAAGCTTTGAATAGTTCTGATATTTCTCAATAATTCGATGGGATGGGTGATGGGTTATAGTTTCAATGTATATTAATAACATACCTTTAACTATGTTTAATGTTTATGCTTCCACCCACCCTGATAAATCTTTCTGGAATGAAGTATTAGTTAAGTTGATGACTCTTTAAGATAAATATTTAATTTTTGGAGGAGATTGAAATATGGTTATGGACCCTTTTATTGATCGTAAATCCAATTCTAGATTTATACCATCCACCATATTTCACAATTTACCTCTATGATTAAACAAAGAGCTTAACTGATGTTTGGAGATTGTGTAACCCCACATTGCAGGAATATCCCTGTACATTCTTCCCAGTCGAGGATTGATTATTTATTTGTCTCACAATATCTCGTACAACATGTTTTGGGCTCGGAAATTGGATCTATATTAATCTCTGATCATGCTCCAGTGAGTATGGATCTTGATCTTATTGCACATAATCAGCCAAGTAATAGATGGCGATTTAATAATTCTTTACTTCTTGATACTAATTTTACTCAACTTTTTGATAAGTTTGCAACACAATTCTTTGTAGAAAATGATACCCCTCAGTTATCTGTTCAAATCATTTGGGATGCTTTCAAAGCGGAGTCTAGGGATTTGATTATTTCCTATGTTGCCAATAAAAGGAAAACAGCTGCTAAAAATTACTTCATTTAATGAATCGCATCAAGCATCTAGAAAATCTATATTACTCTTCCAACTCTGCAAGTTGTCTTAATGATTTACTTCAAGCTGAATTTACTTTCAATAAAAATTTGACTGATATTGCTAATTCTTATCTTCTTAAATATAGTTCTAAGTGCTATGGGGGCAAAATAAATCAGGAAAATGTCTAGCAAATTATCTTAAAATTAAGAAAGATAGAACAAAGATAGATTCTATTTATAATTCTTCCAATTGTTTATTACTTAAGAATGATGATATTTTGGATGAATTCATTCATTTCTATAAAAATACTCCTGAATCTTACCCCATGCAGGATCTTATTGATCAATATTTGTCTACCATTAATCCACCTGTACTCCCCCTATGAATATTCTGCTCTTGAGAATTATATTTCTATTAATGACACTCTAAATGCACTAAATCATATCAAGAAGGGTAAAGTTCCAGGCCCAGATGGCTTTATAATTGAGTTTTTTTTTTACATTTTTCTAAACCATTGGTTTCAAGATTATTTCAACTTTTTACCTATTTTGTTAACGCAAAATCCTCTGGAGGCTCTTTTCAAAAGGCTTTAATAGTTCTTATAACAAAAAATAACAAAGATCCAATCTTTTGTAAGAATCATAGACCTATTTCTTTAGTTAATTTAGATTATAAAATTTTAGCTAAAATTATTGCTATGCGTTTTGAATTGATTCTTCCTAAATTAATTGGTAAAGAGCAATCTGGTTTTATAAAAGGCCATCTATTATCTGACAACACAAGATTATTTTTTAATATTTTAAGTAAGTCTGTTACATATAACAACTTTCTATCTGCAATTGCTCTAGATGCAGAAAAGGCTTTTGATTGTGTTAATTGGCTCTTTATTTTTTCACTGCTTTCATGGTTTGGCTTTGGAACTAAATTTATAAATCTAATCTTAATATTTCATTCTTCTCTTAAAGCTGCTATTTTTCTAAATGGTCTCATTTCTCCCTTGTTCTCAATTTATAGAGGAGTTCGTCAGGGGTGTCTGTTGTCACCGCTTTTATTTGTTCTTGCTTTGGAACCCTCTTTATTGAAACTTAGAGCTAATCCAAATTTGTATTTTTTCCAATATGGGAAAAGGCAGATACAAATGTCAGCTTATGCTGATGACATCTTGCTTTTTATATCAAACCCGAAATTTTCGTTTCCTACCTTTCTATTCGAAGTAGACAATTTTGCTTCTATTTCAGGGTATAAGATAAATAAAGGTAAGTGTGAAATACTTCCTTTAAATAAATTCTGTCTTCCTGAAGATTTTAAATCTTCCAATTTTCACTGGAACAATGATAATATTAAATACTTAGGTCTTTGGTTTAAAACTTCTTTTAAAGATACAATTTCCTGTAATTTTGTACAACTATTCTCTACTCTTGATTCTCTTTTATCTAAATGGAACCCTTTATTTTTATCCTGGTGGGGTAGATTAGACTCTCCTAAAATGATGTTGCTTCCTGTAATCCTCTTTTACTTATCAAATATTTCAATTAATATCCCATGTCTTTATTTTAAGAAGTTGAACTCTATTTTAGCCAAATTCTTATGGAATAATAAGAGACACAGAATGTCTCACCAAACATTAATGAGGCCTAAAATCTGTGGAGGTGTTAACTTTCTGAATCTTCGCTCTTATCATATGGCCTTTTCTTTTAAACAAGCTTCTTATTTATTGAATGAAGATGAGTCTACTGTTTCACCATTATGGGTTAAAGTTGAAAAGTCATTTGTTGTTCCTTTTACATTTCCGGAGGTATTAACATTGTCAAATAAACAAACATCAATTTCCTTTCCTATTTTGAAAAATTCATGCAGAATTCTGCAGCCTATTTTTGCTCCATAAAATGGAGGCAGAGTACAGTTTTTAAATTAGTCAATTTGGTATAATAAGTACATCAAGTTGAATAATGGAACCATCTACTGGAAAACGTGGCATTAAATGTAAAGGGGTTAAGATGGATGCACCAACTATCTGAAAATGAATCCCCTCTTTCTTTTGTACAGGCAGAACTTCTTTTTTCGTTTCCATCCTCTTTTGCTAGAAAGTATGATGTTTTAATACATGTCATGAATAGTTCATATCAATCCTTTCCAGTTCAGCAAGCAACTTTTGTCCGACCTTCTCCAATTCAGAATCTGCTATTACAGTCTTCATCGGCTTCTCATATTTATCAAACAATTACAGCCCTTCCTGAGGACAGAGCTAAATCCGCAATAGTTAGCATTTGCTGTGCTATTGGTAGATCCCTTTGGATGTCTTCCAAAAATATTAGGAGGTCGTCCGCATAAAGAGCTATATGATGTCTCTCATTTCTGGCAAGGATACCTGGTCCCCCCTCCCCTGCCCTGTCCGCGGCGGCCAGAGGTTCCATCGCCAAGACGAACAGCAGGGGGGAGAGGGGGCAACCCTGTCTTGTTCCGCATTCCACTTTGTATCTGTTAGATATTATGCGCCCTGTGCGGACTCTGGCTGAGGGGTCAGTATATAGTAATTTCACCAATGAGATGTATTCAGGTCCTATTCCAAGTTTGGACATGACTTTATAGAGGAAATCCCAATATAAGCCATCAAAGACCTTTTCAATATCTACTGCCAGGATACCCGGGGTCCCAGCAGTGGGAGCTATGTCTCTCATGATGGCAATTAATCTACGAATATTCCCAGCTGTATTGCGCCCTGGTATGAAACCTGCCTGGTCTGGGTGTATTAAAGAGGGCATCAGTGGGAGAAGTCTGGATGCCAGGGTCTTGCTAAGGATTTTGTAATTGAGGTTCAACATAGAGAGGGGTCTATACGCTCCTACTCCTGTTGGATTTTTGCCGGGCTTAAGAAGGGGGACTATGACCGCTTCTCTAGAGGATTCAGGTAGAAGGCCCTGGTCTCTGGCGCACTTAAAAAAAAATTCTAGTCTCAGAAAGAGGATTCCAGCAAAGGCTATATAAAACTCAGCGGGGAGGCCATCTGTTCAGGGTGATTTTCCCCTTGCCACTCCTTTCATGGCTTCATTAATCTCATCTAGTGTGACGTTCTCCTCTAGTGTTTCTGTGGGTATCGGTTCCCGGGGTATTAGGTTTAGTGCCGTTAAATAGTTTTCAGTTTGTTCTCTGTTTAAATTGAGTCTTTTTTGGTATAATTTCTCATAGAATGGCATAAACTGGGCGTTAATCTGCTCTGACTCAAAAAGTTGCGTCCCTGTCTCCGAGATCAGGTTCATTATGGGGGGGGGGATCTTTCAGATTGCGAAACCACCCAGACGAGGAGTCTGCTCGCCTTATCTCTCTCGCCATGTGCCCTTGTGAGGTAGTTTTTGTGGTCAAAGCATCTAAGGCGTTCAATGCAGTGTGCCACTTCGGCCCTAAGTTCTTGTATTAGGGTTTGCAGTTGTGGGTTCTCATGTCTGTCTTTCTCAGCCTCTCTTAATTTAGTCTCGGCCCGCTCTGTATCACCCAGTAAAGTTCTACGTATTCCCACTGTCTCGGCTATGCACTTCCCCCTTATTACTACCTTAAAGGCATCCCATTCTATCAGTGGGTTAGATGCAGTGGCGTCATTATCTTCGAAATATTGTAGCACACATTGGCGGAGTTCGGCCCGGAAGGGAGCATCCTCCAATAATTCGGGTTTGAGTCTCCACGTGGGGATGTGGAGAACGGAGGAACCCCATTTCAGAGATAACAACAGGGGATTATGGTCCGATATTGTATGAGACAAATACTCCATGTTTGGTATTAATGTGTGTATATCAGTTGAGCATAGGAAGGAGTCTAATCGTACATGCAGTTCATGAAGGCTAGAGAAAAAGGAGTAGTCCCTGATATTAGGGTTAAGTTTACGCCAGGCATCTATTAGGCCACAGTTCGTTTGCCAGGTAGTGAACGGTTGTGCCGTTCTCACCAGTGGGGAGTTGGGCAGGGGAGGATGCAATCTATCTATCATTGAGGTCGCCTACACAATTGAAATCACCCCCCCACTATCACTGGGGATTGTAAGTATGACGCTAGTAAGCTGGATAATCATGTGAAGAATTCATCTTGATCTGTGTTGGGAGCGTAAACATTAATCAGAGCCAGTTCTCTCCCCTCTAGTCTGCCCTGTGATCGCTACAAATCTCCCCTCGGGGTCTATATGGTTATCTGTTATTTGGAAGGGGACCCCTGCCCGGATCCAGATCAGGGTGCCTCTCGAGTATGCTGAGTAGGTGGTATAGTATGCCTGTCCCCTCCATCTTCTCTGCAGGGCCTTGCCCTCTGCCGATGTTAAGTGGGTTTCTTGGAGCATGGCTATTTGAATTCCCCTCCTTTGCAAGTATGATAAGATCTTATATCTCTTAACTGTTGAGTTCATACCTCTGATGTTCCATGTAAGGAACTTACATGGTTTTGGTGTTGTCATGTTGTTGGGTTTTTTCCCCTAATCAGGTTATGGTTCTGAGGTCCCAGCTTCATTAAATACCCCATCATGTTATCACAGTCCCTGTTCAGTTCTGCATTTTTTGTAAGGGTTCTCTGTGTATTATTTAACCCCAAACAATCCCCCAACAAAGTAATTACCCAACTCCCCATCCCCAGGACAAAAGTCAAAACCTCTCTCGCCCAAACTTGTATAGAAAATGTTAACTTGTCCAACAACGTGGGGGGTGCTCCGGGGTGGAATCCGAAGCTCAGTAAGGGGGCCCGCCTCAACCCCCCAGTAGTAAGTATACTGGGATTCCTTGTCCCTAAGATTATGTTCAGTACAGGCATGTGTTGTCAGACGGGTTACTCCGTAAGCCATCCTGATGACGCGGCCCCGGGCGCAGCCGCTGTATTCTGTTTTTTGGTTTCAGAAAATTGTGATTCCGTGGTTATGGTTCATGCTTGCTCGTCAGATGATGTTGTCTGATGTTCCTGGGGTCACGTCCGGGACCCTCTTGTCGGATACAAGTGAGAGTTCTGATTCTTGTTCTGATTCCGATTGATCTTTATCATCCTGGGATTGCTTAGGTGAGCCCTGTTCTGAGCAGCTGAGAGATGCAGCGGCTGCCATAGCTTTTTGGCGATCATTTAAAATTTCTAGACGGGATGGACTGGTCCGTCAGATGGAGTTGCTGAGGTTATACTTTCCTTTGCGATTTAAATGGCGCTTTTCCGGGCTGTGGTTTTTCTCTCCGGATGGTTGTTTGTCGATCCTGCCCCATATCTCATCTGCTGTGTTGAAGAACTGTGTGCCAGCTGCGGTCATTATTCTTAGTTTGGCTGGAAATAGCATCCCATATTGGACCCCCATTTTGCGGAGTCTTTGTTTGGCTTCCCTGAAGGAGGCTCTCTGTCTCTGCACCTCTCAGGAGAAGTCGGGGAAAATTTAGATCACATGATTGTTGATCATGCAGTCTCCTTTTTTCCTGCTTTGAGTTAGTAGATAGTCCCTGTATCTGTAGTGGAACAGTCTGGCTATTATTGGTCTAGCAGGGGCGCCCGGTGGGGGTGAGCGCGCAGGGACCCTGTGGGCCCTCTCCAACGCAAAGAACTGGGAAAGGCCTTCATCTGCCACATTTTCCCTCAGCCATTTTTTAAGGAAGTCTACCATGTTTGCTCCCTCAGATTATTCCGGTGGCCCTATGATTCTGATATTATTTCACTGTGATCTATTTTCGGCATCTTCAGCTCTTAATTCTAGTTCTCTAATCCGTTTTTCCATCTGACGTGATATTTTGGAATTGTCTTTTATCTCAGGCCTTAGTTCTTCCATCTCTTTTTCTGTGGTGCTCACCCTCTCTGCCAGGCGGCGGTGGTCGTCTCAAAGTACCGAGAAGTCAGACGCTAGGGAGTTTATTTTCCCCTCAAGGGCAACTCTGGAGGCAGTGATGGCTTGCATCACGTCCTGAAGGGTAGGTTTGCCTGATTCTTTTCCCTCTCCTGAAGGAGATTTCCTCAGGTCACTGGTGTTGTCGGTATCGCAACGTCTGCCCATTTTGCCCATTGTGCAGGATTGCAGGTGTGCTCAGTGACGGCAGTCTTCCTTTAGGTGATCGTTGGCTACTTAAGAGAGAAAGAGCAGTTTGCCACCGATGTTAGTAATTATCAATTCGCCTTTTGAATTTCTTTTGACTTGGGAGGGCAGTGGTTACTTCAAAGAGGAGACTGTGTTTTGGTCTTGTGTCAAGTCGAGGATGCTGTTTTCCTTCATGAGCCAAAAACCTGCACCTGTGTGGGATTTTATGTCAGCCTAGGGATCGCTCTGGTGTTGCTCCTCCGCCTTTGAACAAGATTGGCTTCCCTGGTAGACGGGGTTGTCGGCTCTTTCTGGGTAACAGCCAGCACCTGGGTGCCGGGCACCACAGACTCCAGGGCCCCCCGACACGAGGCTGCACCCCCCGGTACCCTCCCAGTAGAGGCAGCTGGGCCTGAAAGTGCGGGTCTATTAAGGCAGCACCCCAGGAGGCACAAGGCAGGCGCCTCCGGCGCTACACACCCGGTCTCCACTGTAATATTGGGTCTCTGTTATCTCCCCTGTCGTAATGGTCGCGGGGCAGCGCCGCTCACCTCGATGTGGGCAGGCTCGCCGCCTGTCGTTCACCTCCTGATTTCTGCCGTCCTAACAAGATCCACCACGGAGACCCCGCCGGCCACAGCTCAGCCCACCGGCAGCGGGCAAGATGTTCTGCGGAACGGGCAAGGGAAAGCTCTTTTTTCTCCTGATCCAGCGTGCCGCACGGCGGGGCCGCGGAGCACTCAGTGGCCGCTCCCACATCGGGACATCCCCGCCACTCCGACCTCTGGAGTCTGTTCGCAGCTGGGCCCAGGGCGCTCACCTCCAGGCTCCCAGGGCGACCCCCAGCATATGAGCGCCAGATGTGCAGAGCCCGGGGCCCCGCAATGGTAGTCCCCACCTCTCCGCCCCCCCGAGGCAAAGGCAGCTGGGCCTTCAGGCATCTGCCCGCTAGTTTGGGACTCAGGGGGGCACGAGTCAGGGGGCCCAGATGTTATGTCCCGGCCCCCGACGCGGCGCCGGGTCTCCCCTCCTCCTTTCGTCGACGTGGTCGCAGGGCTGGGTCGCTCACTCTGAGGCAGTCGGGTTTGCCGCACACCGTCCTCCCGCCGCTCACCGCAGCTCACACAAGATCCGCCGTGGGCCGCCACCTACCCCAGGCCCGGTCACCGGAAGCGGGCCGGGTGCTCAGTGATACGGACCAGAGAGGGCCCTTCTCTTATTCGATTGCTCCGCGCGGTGAAGTCGCGGAGCTCCCAGCGGCCGCCATCTCGGCGAGTCGACCTCACCGCGTTGCCTCCCAGAGCCTGCTTGCGTCGGGGTTCAAAGCAGCCGTTATCTGGCCTCTAACTCCATTTGGAGGCAGCCGGAGGGGTCACCGCACCCCGCCTCAATAGTGGTTGTCTTGGGGCGATTTGGGATTCTGTAACCCCGAGGGTGGAGAGAGAGGAGCGGGAGCCTCACAGAGAAGCTGCAACCGCCATAGCGCCAGGCCACGCCCCCGCCTGATCTGACACTTGCCCTCAAACAAATTCACTAAAGGACTCATACCAATCAGCGAAGCACTAACACCTACCCTCAATGCCTCCATCAACTCAGCCTTATTCTGGACACCTGGAAACACGCCTTTGTCTTGCCTATGCTCATGAAACCATCAAGCCATACTCTCCAACTACAAACTCATCTCCCTCTTACTATACCCATCCAAGGTCTAAGAGAAATGTATAAACTGATGCCTCACAGCCACCTCAGCAGCGACCAGCTCCTCGATACTACGCTGTTCACATTCCAGCCCAATGAAAGTACAGAAACAGCACACATCACCGCCACAGAGGACATCTGCATGATCCTTGACAGAGGCGATACGGCAGGCCTCATTCTCTGGAATCTCTCTGTGGCTTTTGAAACAATCTCACACCACATCCTCATCAGGTGCCTGCATGACATTGGAATCCAAGTAGCTTAGCACCTTACTTTCAGGAAGCCCGCAAACTCATCTACAGAGTGACTCCAAGTTCATTGCTCAGTCCCACCCTTTTCAATGCATATATGATCCCTCTGGCAAAAGTCATGCATGCACACAACAAAACATCCTTTCCTACACTGACAACATGCAACTCATACTGTATCTCTCGGACAAAACTCCCAACCCAGGAAACAAGTTCACTGCCTGCATGATTGGCGCCACTACCTAGATGAAAGTTCAAGCTCAACACCAACAAGTCAGAAATAGTGCAGAAAATCTCATAGAGGGATTCCAACTGGTGGCCGTCAAGCTCAGACCCACACCCATGCTCAGCACCTATACAATGAATTTCAGAATCATCAACAGTAATCTGGACATGACCACACAAGTCAATGCCGTCACTGCATCCTCCTTCCACACCCTGAAGATGATGAGGAAGACCTTCAAACAGCTCCCAAGCAACAACAGAAAAACGATCACACCTTAGTCATCAGAAAGTTGGACTATGGGAACACATTTTACGCCAGGATCACAAAGCAACTCACCAGAAGACTACAAACCATCCCCAATTCTGCAGCCAGACTCATCCTTAATGTCCCACACAGAACTCCCATAAGACCACATCTCAGGGAGCTTCACTGGCTGCTGATACAAAAACACGCTCATTTGAAACTCCTCAGCACTTTCAAGGCACCACACAAGTTAGGCTCCACGTGCATGAACAGTCTCATATCCCTCCACCAACCACCCAGATACCTCTGCTCTGCAGGACTCCTATTCGCACACATGAATACACGGAACCAGATCAAGAGGATAGGTGTTCTCTTACATCACTGTTAAATATTAACAATGCAGCGCTTCCCTGGTAGCCCACACCGCTTAGTTCACTGGGCCAATACGGACCTATCGCCACAACCCCCTACCTTTCTGCCTGTGTATAGAAATTCCCATGAGGAAGATCGGTAGGGGCCAGGGAGGAGAGCCTGGTTGAACATTGTCATTGATGCCCTTGAGTAGTTGTTGACCTTTAAAATAAGGATACAATGTGTGAATCTTTGGAGCCATTGAGTTCTGCCTCACCCAGTGGAGTAATGCCTAGCGCTATAAATCACCCAATCGCTTTCTTGAGGCAAAGCATCTTCTAAAACTTGAGCACAGTTTAAATATCTGGGCCACGCCAAAGATGGCCACCAGGATTTGCTACAATCTCGTGAGATCTTGGCAAGTCCTACAGTAAGGTATAGCAGTGTTTATTGAGCTAAACATGACATTAAGAATAGTGCATGGTGCTGGAGGGCTGAGATCAGGGGCAATGAATAAATACAATGTTGGCACAACAGGATTATTAGATAACCGAACACCAATATAGGTAACATACTTATTGTGACACAAACTGACACGCAATGCCAGTGAACCTCAGTACAGTTGTGGAAAATCACCATGCATAGACAGGTGGTGGTTGCACAGGTTGGTGGGTGAGTTTTTATGAACACTTAATCACTGAACTGTAACAATACTCTTCCCCCCACAAAATCTCTCCTAAGACTGTGTGAATGGGTTGTCGTTTATCTGGGTATTGTGAATGAAATGAGCTCAGTAAGAACGTGGTGTGTTGAAGGTGAGCTAACAGTTCCCGGGATCGTGTCTCTGGGCCATATCCCTTGCAATCCACTAGGTAGTGGAGTCTACAGCAGATTCCTTTTGTATTCAAGGCAGGCCCAAGCTTCATATCCCTGTTCTCATTCAATTTCAATGGGTGCTGGTGGTCTCTTCCTAGTCTAAGGATTGTGTGGCTTGGCTAAGGACATCTAAGGACACCTGAAACACTCAGTGTATTTTATTTGTGTCTGGGAGTGTCAGTTTTAACAGCGACAGGATTAAATGTTATGCAGATCAGAAAGGGGCCTATAAACTGGGGAAGAAACTTTTTCTTACTCTTTAAGGCTGGGTTTTTGATTGAAAGCCAGACATAAACACCCACTGTATATAGTGGTTCTTCTGTGTGATGACAATCTGCAAAGAGCTTCTGCGTTCTTTGGCTTTGGCTCAATGAAAGGGGGCTTGGAGTAAAATTTTATGTAAGTGGGTGTGAAACTCTTGAGCGGTGGGTACCTTGGCTGTGATGGGTTCATTCTGGGGGGTATCCTCTGGGTCATATCCCTGAGTGCAATAAAATGGGAACATGCCTAGCAAAGAATGCTCAGCATGGTTGTATGCAAATTCTATAGCCCATAAGACAGTGGACAAACCCACTTCACATTCCAGTAGCAAGCAACATAAATATTTCTCAATGGTTTAGTTTGTCCTTTCAGTTACTCCATTGGTTTGGGGATGGTAACTGGAGGATAAACGGACCTCCAAGTTTAATAATTTACCCAGGCTCTCCAGAATTTTGAAACTAATTAGGTGCTGCAGTCGGAGGTGAGGGCAGATGGTACTCCATGTAGGCGAACTGCATTGTTCATTAAGACGGAAGCTAGTTCAGAAGCAGTGGGATGGTGGTCTATAACTGTTAATATTGTAGTGTAGCCAGATTTAGTCAGAGGTAACTCTCCTGGGCCATGGTTTGGGTGGGATTGGAATTGGGTACAGTATCCCACTGGGAGAACTATAAGGAGTTCTGCTTTGAGCGTATATAGATCAACTCTCAGGGTACTTATGTATATCATCAAACACGGATGGCCAACAAAAGTTTTGTTGTGCTAGCTGTTAGGTCTTTTGAACACCTGGATGAATGAAGAGTTGGGTATCGTGAACCTGCTTCATAGCGGTGAGTTGTAATTCCAGGCTAGTTAGGAACATCTGACTGTCTGAGTGAAAAAGGAACCCTTCACGAAAAGTCAATGTTGGATGCTCTAGTAGTTATTGATCTTGGGTTTTAGACTGTGTACAAAGTTTTACATCATCCATCTAAAAAGATGAAGGTACAAATGCTTGCTTGAAAACAATCAAGTGGGAGAATAGGTTTTTGGTCCTCCGTTTTGGTACAGGTTTCACATGCTCCAATACAGAACAAGGTGTCTGCTTTGAAATTGTCTTTCTGTGGCTTATAGGTTACAACAAAGTTATTATCACTAAAAAACATAGTCCACCTCAGCTGTCTTGCTGACAAGGCCAGGACAGAATGTAAGCATTGCAAGTTAAGGTGATCCGTGTATACTGTGACAGGGGATCAGGCCACTAACCAGTAGTGGGGCCATTTCTCAAAAACAGCTTTTATGGCCGGCAAGGCACAGTCAGAAATGGGTTAATTTCTTTCTGCTGGTAATAGCTTCCACAAGTTGGCAATCAGGTGCATTTGGCCCATTTGTGTGTCTCTCTGAGAGAGGACTCCTCCAATGGTGAATCCTCAGCATCTGCTTCCACAATGAATTGGTTAGCCAGGTCTGGGTGCATAAGCAGGGGTGCAGTGGTGAATTTGAGTTTTAGTTCCTACAATGCTTTTTCTGCTGTGGAATCCCACTCAAATTGTACTCCCTTGCAGATAAGTTGAGTAATTGGAGTGATTATGTTAAAGAATTTGTCAATAAATCTCCCTTAAAAATTGGCAAAGCCAAGGAAAATTTTATTTTGTTTTACTGAGGTGAAGCAAGGCGAATGTACCACTGCTTCAACCTTTTTTGGCTACATGTCCACTCCCTTGGGGCTGGGAATATATCCCAGGAATTCACCTTGAGTCATATGGAATGCGCTGTTTTCCAATATTACATAGAGGGAGTGTTGAACAAATTAAAATATCACCTATGTAAACCATGCAGCAAACAGCAATCAAATCTCTTAACGCCTCATCGATGAAGAACTGGAAGGGTGCTAGGGCATTGAAGAGTCTGAAAGGCATGACCTGGTATTCGTAGGGACACGATTTTGTTCGGAATATGGTCTCCCATTTGTCACCCTTTACGTCTCGCACCAGATCAGAAGTTCTCTCCCTTCTTTGATACAAAAAACAAGGGTGAAAGCACCAGGGACTTTGAATGTCAGATAAATCCTTTAGCTAGTTACTAGTCTAAGTAGGCATGGAGGTGTTTGTTCTCTTTCTCTGTAAGTGAATAAATATCACTACAGGGTAGCTTTGCTGCTGATGTTTGGTCTATCCTACAATCACGGTCTGTATGTAATGGTAAGGTGTTAGCATTCTGTTTGTCGAAAACATTGACTGAGGGCCTGATTTCCAAAGGTAAACTTAAACTAAAAGTCTAAGTGTATGACTTTTGGTATTCACAAGAGTAAGTTACGAGTAGTATCTTTACGCCCGCACTGGGGGCAGAGTTTTTGCACTTGGACAGAGTTCTTGCATACAGGGCAGAATCTCCACACTCAGGATGGAATCTCAGCTCCCCAGGCAGAATCTCCACATTCGGAGTGGAATAAGTGTAATTTTGTAAACCAGCAGCCAACTAATACCACCTGCACTCTAATCCATATAAAAGCAGCACATATTCAAGGCTTTGCTTTTTCCATTCCAAAAGTGCACCTGCCCGCTCTGCACCTTGCAACCTTTTGCCATGCTACCTTTGAGGAGGAAGAGGAACAATACAGAGGAGAGGACAAAACTTGATTGTCGCTGTTGTAGTGAGAAACTGCAAGAAGTTGCATGGCCGTCAACCCCACTTCACTAGTGCAACACAGAAGACAGCCCTATGGCATCAGTTGGCCACTGCATTTAGCGCATTAGGGGGAGGATGTCCAGACTGACACAGACGTTAAGAAGAAGTGGCAGGGTGATAAGAGGCGAGTAAAGGAGAAGTTCACCAGGATAGAGGTGGCCAGAACTCCCCTGGTGGACCAACTGGAACCAGCCTCTGATTCCCCCACTTAAAAGGGACGTCCTCTCCACCATGCACTCCCACCTGCTGCCTGGGCTGTCTGTGATTGACAAACTTAGGGTCAGATTTACTAAAAAGTGGGGCCGGACCGCAATGTGTCACTTTAGTAATGTAGGGATGCTCCGTATTTATTAGAATACAGTGCACCCCTGTGTTTCCCCCTGCGCAGGTGCTAGACTGAGCTGTCTAGCACCAACACAGGCATCCTTGCACCATTGTGCAAGGATGTCTGCATTGATGGGTTTGATTGTTTATGTGCAGGAAGGTGTCCCTTCCTGCACATAAATTATAACTAATGGTGATTTGGCACTTCTGTGTGTGTTGCAGAATGCAGCACACACAGAAATGCCAAAGTGTCATTTTGAAAGATTGTTTATGTGCAGGAAGGGACACCTTCCCGCACATAAACAATAATTTCTGGCATTTTGCTCATTCTATGCCTGCTGCAGAATCCTTTACTATTCCAGAGACATCAAGACCACAGACACAACTAGAGCCACACACTATTCACACCTATGCACCACTCATGCACCCCACATCACACCCCCAACACATTACCCAACACAACCTCACCTACATTACCTCACACAACACCCATGGCACCACAAAGACACCCCATTTCACAGAGGAGGAGCTAAGGGTCATGGTGGAGGAAATTATCAGGGTAGAGCCACAGTTATTTGTAGCACAGGTGCAGCAGATATAGTTAGCTAGGAAGATGGAGCTATGGCGGAGAATCGTGGACAGGGTCAACGCCGTGGGACAGCACACAAGAACTAGGGATGACATCAGGAAGAGGTGGAAAGACCTACAGGGGAAGGTACGTTCCATTGCAGCAAGACACCAGCTCGCTGTACAGATGACTGTTGGTGGACCCCCACCTCCTCCCCCACAACTAACAGCATGGGAGAAGCAAGTCTTGACAATCCTGCATCCTGAGGGCCTAGCCGGAGTAGGAGGAGGACTGGACTCTAGTAAGTCAACTCTACTACTACTACCCCCTACCTGCATGCAATCACATACCCCTACCCTCACTCCCATCACTCCACTACATCCCACACACCCCATCATCACATTTCACTCATCCCAATGCCAAGCCCTGCATGCTATACCAATGCATGGACACCACTCACAGCCCTACATGGGCACTCATCACTAAAGCATGCACACTATAGAGAAATAATCATCCTACCATACACCAATGTACACAGGTGAAAGCTGCTAGGGCAAATACAACCAAAGAGGACAAGCCACGTATGCACAATATGTCAGATACAGAAACCATAACACATCATTTACATCCCCACAGGTACCCCAGCCAATGTCAGTGGAGAGGAGGTGCCAACAATATCCAGTCCCCCAACAGAAGAGGCCCACAGTGATGACAGCAACTCTGGTCCTCAGGATCTGGATGACCTACCTGGCCCATCAGGGACCTCTGGACAGCCGGTTACCCAGGCCCAGTCACACACCACCACAGAGCCTCCCCATCAGGAAACACCATCACAGCACCCACCCAGCGTAGCCACACCTCTGTCCCCAGGACACGTCAATCAGCAGTGTGTCCACCTCTACAGGGACCCCAGTTCACACCTCATATCCAAGACAATCAGGGACCCGTGGTCACTGGCAGTGGGCACACGGTTCAGGGGACAGAGGAACAGGCCAACAGGGAAACTGGGAGGTTTGCTGTGTGCCAGGGGGAGGACAGGCCCAGGGAACCGACTCTCCAAGAGGCACTTGCAGCGATCCTGGGAGGCTATCAACATTCCCAGGACATGATGGGCCAGATCGTGGCCAATGTGCAGGAGAAAAGGCGGCTGTAGGAGGGACAGTATCAGGGGATCAGGGAGGACTTGCAGGCAATCAACAACACCCTGATCTCCATTGCAGGGGTGCTGGCAGACATGGCCATTATTATGAGGGAGGCAGTCACACAACAGTGGGCCCCTGCCACTAGTCAGACATCTGAACAGCCTCCACCTCTGCTACCGCTAGTGGACAGGAGGCCCCACCATAGGACTCACAGGCCACCATCACCCCTCCCCCTACAGAAGGTGAACCACCCTGCAAACATTCCCTGCGATCCAGACTGAAGCCAGAGACACTTCCCAAGACCCCTGCCAGGAAATGAGACTCTCCTGATTGTCACCCTTGTGTCCCACTCAGTCACCCTGTCCACCTTGAACTGCCATTGCAGTGATCTCACCAGGAGTATATGTGAGGTCACCAACATCTGCAAAATAAATTGGCAGAGGAAACAGTAAGTGGGCATAGAAGTTGGAAATATCAGCATGTCAGTGCCACAGAAATTCAAACAAATTTAATTGAAATGTGAGTAACACCGTTCTACCTGTGTGTCATTCAAAGTATTGTCTGATCACAGATGTTCTGTTGTCCTCATCCTCACTGTCCACAGGGTCCACTGCTGGCACACAGGCATCTCCAGCCTCCTCCTCCTCCAGGAATGGGATGTGGCGCCTGAGTGCCAGGTTATGCAACATGCAGCATGCCACCACTATCTGGCAGACCTTCTTGGGTGAGTAGCACAGGGATCCACCTGTCAGATGTAGGCACCGGAACCTGGCCTTCAGGAGGCCAAAGGTCCTTTCACGTATCCTTCTGGTTCAGCCATGGGCATCATTATAACATTCTTCTTCCCTTGCCTGGCATTCCTCACAGGGGTCAGCAGCCATGATAGGTTTGGGTAACCAGAGTCACCTGAAATTTTGAGGGATAACATTTAGCCACACACTATCGCATATGGCCCACACCACACCCATACACCAACATGTACTGGGTGGGAACCAGGTCTCACCTATTAGCCACACCCTGTGGCTCTGTGGTTGGCCCATCACATTTGGGATGCTGCTATTCCTCAGGACAAAGGCATCATGCACCGACCCTGGATACTTAGCATTGACGTAGGAGATGTACTGGTCTGCAAGGCACACCATCTATACATTCATAGAGTGGAAACTCTTCTGGTTTCTGAACACCTGTTAATTCTGGCAGGGGACAAATGCAATATGTGTTCCATCAATCGGCCCAATTATGCTGGGGATATGTCCCATTGTATAGAACTCGGCCTTCACAGTGGCCAAATCTTCAACCTGGGGAAAACAATGTAGCTGCATATGTGTTTAATCAGGGCAGACAGCACTGTTATCAGCACTATTGGGAACATTGGCTGTGACATTCCTGCTGCCAACCCAACTCTCACTTGGAAAGAACCAGTTGTCAGGAAATGTTGCACTGATAGCACTTGCACAAGAGGGGGGATCCCAGCGGGGTGATGGATAACAGATATCAGGACAGGCTCCAATTGGGCACACAACTCTGTGATTGTGGCCCTGTCAAGTCTATAGGTGAGGATAATGTGCCTGTCCTCCAGTGTTGCCAAGTCCACCAGGGATCTGTACACAGGGGGTATGTCTCCATCTCCTATTCATCTGCAGTGGTAGGAATCTAAGGGACAAAAGAGTGAGGAGCCGGTTACAAACAGAACAATGGAGCTACAACAGAACTTTGCATCCTGTTAACGTGTAATGGGTCAGTGTGATATGTCCAGTATGTCCTAATATCACCAGTGACGCAGCAATTTCCCAGGGCCTGCCCCCCACCCTGAAATGGCATCCGCCTGTCCTGTGTGGAGGGACATGTGAAAGTGAGGTAATTCAGCTGACGTTGTGTGCCGTTGTGGGAGGTGGTCGGAAACCGCTGTGCAACTCCTCGTTGGTTATAATTGGGCCTTATGGGTCATAGTGGCCAATGGTGATCTACGCCGGCGGTGATGGTATGCACCGCTGCGGATGTGACCACCATTTTCTACCTGATTCCTCACTTGCTACCTGACCTTCAACAGGAGAGGACCTACACTGCATGTGCTGCTGTGACCTGTGTAAGGGAAAGGGCCCCAGCCTTCACATAGGAGGAGTAGGAGAGATTAGTGGATGGGGTCCTACCCCTGTACAGACTGCTGTATGGGCTTCCAGACCAACAGGTGAGCACACTGTGGGCACGATGCATGTAGCATGAATGCATGGAGTGGTGTGTGTGAAGGCCTTGTGTAAGGGGGGTGGGTGGATGTCCTCTGGGCAGCGTACAGGTTGTGTGCTGGCCCATGTGTGTGTAAATGGTGATGAAAACGGGTATGGTGGGCCATGTGTTTGACAGGCAGGACTGTTTGTCTAAATCTATTTTCCTGTGTGATTTGCCTCTGCAGGTCAGCGCCCATCAAAAGAAGGGTATATGGCGTGCCATCGCCAAGGCGGTGCGGGCCCTGGGGGTCTATGGCAGACGGAGCACCCACTGTCGCAAACAGTGGGAGGACCTGAGATGCTGGGCATGGAAGACGGCGGAGGCCCAGCTGGGGATGGCCTCCCAATGAGGAAGGGGTGCCCGTCAAACCCTGACCCCCCTGATGGCCCACATACTGGCGGTGGCCTATCCAGAGCTGGATGGGCGCTTGAGGGCCTCGCAGCAGCCACAAGGGGGTGAGTACTGTGCCCATCATTACAACTTACGCATGGTAGGATGGTATCCGGGTGGGGGATGTGTGTCAGTGGGTGCCCCTAAGCCAGGCCTGACACTGCAGCGTAGGTCCTCTGGTGGCTAGGGTTCAGAAGGGAAATTCTTGCTACCTAGCTAGTAGGCATCCACTACTGTTCAGGGCTGCGTGGGTCCCAGGTGTACTGCATTTGGCGGTGTGTGCCCCTCCCCATGCCTTGGCCACTAAGGCCCATATTTATACTCCCTTTGCACCCAGATTAGCTTCATTTTGTTTACGCTAATTCAGCGCAAAGCTAACACCATATTTTTACTTTGACACTAGACCCGTCTAATGTCAAAATATCCCAGTGTGCTTCATTTTCTGGATGCAAAAAACCGCCTTGCGTCAATGAGATGCAAGGTAGGCGTTCCCATCTAAAAAATTACTTAAACACCTGTGCGCCATATTTATCCAACCGTGC